>NW_027492323.1:0-504523 GCF_021521415.1 Bidens hawaiensis
CAATATAATAAACAAGATGAGCTCGAGCTTTAGAAAAGAGCTCGGAATGAGCCAGGCTTGAGCTCTAGCTCTCGTAAGTCAAAACCAGCAGAGCTCAGGCTTGGCTCGGTTACACCACCAGATATGGCTTAAAAATAGATGAAAATACATCAACAAAATAAATATAGAGACTTCATAAAGCCAAACTCAGAGCTCTAAATTAAATAGTTTATTAGAAGATAACAAATATTCTCAACATTTATAAAAAAAAAGTAAAAAAATGCTATAACAGTAAATGTAAAATAGCTAGCAGCCTGCAGCCTCATTCACATAAACACAGCAGCAGCTATTTGGTGCCTGCTTTCTCTAAGCTTGCCATATAAGTCATGTAAACCGTCCATATATACGCAAACGAATTGCTCACCAACGGCTGCATCATCACAAAAAATCAATTCCCTTATTTTTAGTATACTTAAAATTACAATATTAGTTATTAAACAAATTGTTACCTGCAAATGCACAGGTATGAATCTGAATGTGATGAAATCACACACGGGCCAGTACATAACGCCGTTGATCAATGAAGGCACCAAGTCGCGTTTCAATCTAGCAACAATTTCTGCACCGCTTTCACCTAACAAACATATTCATATTCCAACATTAATCACAATTTCTAGACATTAAAATGCATGCAAGAAACTAACTTAACAGGTACCTTGTAGACCGGCATTGGCGGAGAAGAATACTGCAGTCAAAATAGGTGCCATTATTGCTTGGCCCATGAACATTTTCTTGAAAGTTGAAATTAAGTCCTCTTTGGAAATAATCTTGACATAAAATTGAACCCAAAATGCAGTGATGGGCCTGATATTATCATTCCGTATCCAGCCATACGAAGCGTTCGTACAAGATCATAAGACTCTGAAGATGACACTGTAATTGTCTAAATATGAATAAAAACACAAATGTTACAAAGCTTGGAATCGTTTGTGATCGTTTGTTTAATGAATGAATGAACATGAACAAGAAATTTTGTTCGATTAGTTAAACAAACGAACATATGAAGAACCCTCGTTCGTTCAATTGTGTTCGTGAATGTTCGGTAATGTGTTCATGAGCGTTCGTGAATGTTCTTTTGCATATGTTGTTCATGAAAGTCTTTTGTACGTTTATTTGTTTTATCTAAACATTTTATATTATTTAATTTATTATCCCTAACATAAATTTGCATTGTTCTCATTTCCTTTTTCATTATTCACACTGATGAATGCATCGGTCTCAATCTTTAGGTACCGCTGATTTAATTTGTGTTAGATTATGTTCGTGAACACATGCATTTCCTTAATGAATGAACACAAACATAAAATCTTGTTCGGTAAGTGTTCGTGAACACATTATTTTCTTAACAAACAAACATGAACAGTGCCTTGTCCGTCTTCGTTCGGTTCATTTGCAGCCCAAGCAACTTATGCTTATGTTTATGCTACAAAGTAGAGGTGAACAAATCGATTCGTAACCCTAAACCGGTTTGGCTCCTGGTCAATTCAGTCAAAATTGGTTCGTGAACTTAAAAATTTAAACCTTTGGAACCAGTTCCTAAACCGATCTGTATTAAAATATTTTCCTAGAATAATATATATCATACACAAATAGATGCATGGAAAATCACTAATCTAACCAATTGACCAAGCATTTTAACAAAAATGAACATGGACTTCATAATTATACAAGTTTATTTCACCAATAGCATATTGCCAAATGTCCAATTCTCCCCGACATGGAAAGAAAAAAAAATTAAATTTCTCGTCCAAAATAATAATAATAATAATAATAATAATAATATTTTATTACATTCTAGCCGAGTCAGTGAGATAATATGGCAAATTCTCGCCCTAGAGAGAAAGTATGTGCCATGTTGGAAGAAACTATGACTATTCTCGCCCAAGCGAGAACACACAAAGCATATATAAATACAACATAGACACAAATACATAACATTCATAATTTACATACACACATACATAGGTTCCAAACCAGTTCCTGTGGTTTGGTTCAGTTAACCGATTTCAGAGTGCACTTGTACTCAGAGACTCACATTTCTTACTAATTTCACCCTAAAGTAATCAACTTCATAATAATTTAAGCCTACATTTTACCATCAAACCCTATAGCTAAAATAATAATCTTGAGACATGCATGTTATAGGATATATTATATATATATATACCTGAGAAGATAAATCAGCAGTATAGATACATGCAGAGGTAATGCTTTTAGTAAGAACGGGTCGGGTCTTGATCAAGCCTAAATACCACCCAACAATCCCATTATTCGAAAATGGGTTGTCTGGTAATCGGTTCTCCGATTGAATTGAAACGGATCGTCTCCTCCATAAGATGTTGTAGAGGTGTGATTTGTTACTAGTGTTCTTAAGGAAACAAGCACACATTTTGTTGTTTGTTTGTTTGTTTTGTTGAAATAAACTGTGTGTTTTTTCTAGGTTTTTGGTTGAGTTAAGGTTGTTGGAAGTCAGCTTAGGTTCCGTTTCGACAGGAACACACGTGTTGTGGTCTTGAAATTATATGTTTGTCAGAAATGAGGAAACAACAATTTCTTTTAGTTTTTTCTTTTAAATAGTTCTGTTTGCTTTTAAGTGATCACACGTTTCAATGTTTTTCCTTTTATGATAAAAAAGGTACAAATCTTTAAAAAAAAATTTGTATTCTAAATTTTATTTATTTATAGGCATTTAAAGCTGAAGAAAAAGAAACAATATTTGACATAAGAAGTTTTGACCAGATTATTGTTATGCCACGTAAGGGGTAATCGGAGACTAGGTGAGTAGTTAGTTTTCACTAGTTGGATCCTTAAACTGAACGGGCTTTATCTCGCCGCATTGTTGTGCCTTCAGGCGAGCGTTCACGAGTGTAGGCCTTAGGTGAGAGTTCTTTCAGGATCGAAAGACGAGTGTATCCCGATGTTGTGAATTTAATCAATAGCCCCATTTGAAAAGTTCGTTCGACGTTAAAAAAAGGTAAGTTGAATAAATAACACGTGCCATAAATTACTTTATTTTTGTTAGTACAATAAAGATAGAGAATTAGAGAGATATATCTTATAATACTTATTTATAGTAAATACAATTTATCTCCTTTAAATTTAGTTTACTACTCTATGTGTAGAGACTATAGTATGTATATCATTAATTCTCAAATTGTAAAAATTAGAAATGTCTTTTTCTTCTTTTTCTTTTTAATTTGAGATTCCGCTGTTCCGTAATACAAGTTTTCATAAGGGAGCCATGTCGAAAACGTGAACTATAAAGTTTGTTAAAGTCATTGGTTTGAAGTTTTCTTCTTTCTTTAACGCGCTTTTCATATTATAACTAGTTTACTGTTATACCCGCGTGTTGCAAAAGGCGTGGTGAAAATTTGGTCGGTATCAGTTCGGTTTTGTTATAGTAACTTTTTATTGAAATTAGGTATTATTAATAGTTATAATTTAACTTAGGTTTATGAGGAGTTTAACAAAAACTATTATACCTGAAGGACTAAAACAGACAAATGAGTAAAGTTGTAACTGAACAAAAAGAAAATCAGATTACCAGTTTTAATAAGCAAAGAAAAGGAATAAACTGCTCAAACCCTTAAATTTATCTCCAACAACCACAAATTAGAAGATAACCCTTTGTAAAATCACAAGCCTAAAGTTATGTCACCGCTGAAGGTCTAAATGTCACAAGTAATGAACCAATAATGACAGCAAAACTTATTGTAAAGTTATGATAAAAACAAAAAAATAAACAGATCAAAGAGTTGTAACTTGTAACAAATTACAAGTATTGAAGACATTTTAATGAGAATTTATTTGGATTATTAGACCAACTCTAGTAGGCCTTTCCACCTAGCATTTTGGCCCAAAACGCCGGAACCCCCCCCCCCCCCCCCGCACGACCATTTTGGAGTGTGCGAATTGTAGGAGAGTTGTAGACATTTACACACTACATTTGTTTTTTTGCAAAACTTTGAAATGCTGACCGGACGAGTGGACGCCAAATAGCATAAAATACATGAGTTATCTAATTTTAAACTAAGCATGGTCATATTGTGACAATTTGTGGTTGGGAAATGAAGAAGATGATCAGAATGTTTTGTCAAAAGCAGACATGTGAAAAGTAGTTCGGTGAAAATAAACGTAAAAAGATACGTTTTTTGTTTTAATAATGATTGGTATGCTTTTTTTCTTTTGTATAGTTTTTTTTTTTAACTTTTAGTAATCCTGGAAAACTTCCATAAATGGTCATTCAAGGTCAAGAAAAAATTAACAAGATAAGTTCGTAAGCAACTTAAACGCTCACAAAGGAGTTGTAGCCCAGTGCTATCAATGTGATTGTAAAAGTGAAGTTCCTCATAAATGATGAGGGCAAGTCCTATAGTAGACAAGAAAATGATGTAATAATGTGTTGTTAAAAAAACTCAAATGCTCGAACTGGTAGAATTAAACACGATATGGGATATGGTACATCGGCTATGGGAAATAAGTTATCAACTAAAATACTTTTGGTTGAGACCCGAGTTCAATATTTTTTTTTTTAAAATAGTTACCCGGTATAAAATATATAAGTTAAAAAATAATGAAATGAAGTATCGTTGTATTATAGTTTTGTACTTTGTGCTCGTAACACCTTTCTCCATGTTGTACATTGTGCATAACTTTGTTTACCTCCACTACACTACACTACTATGCTTTATTCTTTTTGGCTTTTTGTGGTAACTCGTTACTCGTCATCTGCCGTCTCTTTTGTTACTTGACACCACGCAACCATAAAAAGGAACACGAAGAGAGATTCATTGCTTTCCGTGATTCTAACATAATTAAACCAACGTTGTGTTTCTTTCGTTGTAATGCCGTTTTCTTCATAATGTCATAGCACTAAACAATCCATACATGTTAAACAATATAGATGGAAATATATTCGATATCCGCTTTAAATAACGTGAAAAACATAATAGTAAACATGTGGAAGTAGATCTAAGAAAAGCATACATTTGACACACAATGACACGATAAAATATCCAAACTGTAACATATTGGTCTAATTGCTTAATATTGGTTGCAATGACAAACCAAGCACATCATTTCAATAATTTAGCATCCAAAATCGTAAGAGACAAGTCCTTGTAGCTCCGGTCCATTCAGTCTGTTGTATTCGAAACTGTCAAAAACAAAAAACCAAACTATTAACTGCCCATTTTTTAGTTTAAACGTGATAACCGATGAACAAAATTATAAAGGTACAAATTTAATCGAGCATAGCGTGACATATACCTTTCGATTGGAAAGCTTGTGAAAGGACCATCAACGGGTATCGTGCCACAAAGATTATTATTAGAAACATCACTGCAGCAATCAAAGTTCAAAACCATTAACTTTCAAATAAACATTCACCATCAAAGATGAAGTTGAAGATGTTTGTATGAATCCTTAACACTTACAAAAATTTAAGATTAGTAAGAGTAGTGAGTTCCCTCGGGATGGGGCCCGAGAGCTTGTTGTTGTTTAATCGCCTGCGTTTACAACGTACAATATTAGCTTACGTGTCTGTCTCTAAATAATGCTAAAGAGTTTGGATTAATGCTTACAAAAATCTTAAAGACTTCAACTTAGAGAAGGATTTAGGGATTTCCCCTTGGAAATTGTTGCTATATAAATCCATGCTTATGAGGTTCTTCAAGTTTCCTAATTCTTTCGGGATCTTCCTTCGATGTTGTTCCCGTAAAGTTCCCTGTAGTTTAAGCAAAATATTACAATTTAGGTTCTCATTAAAAGAATAAAATACATAATATATAAACAAATGTAAATGAACATAAACAAACAAAAACGAACATAAATGAAAACACTTATAGAACACAAATTAACAAGCATAAAAGCATTTAAGTAGATGACTCATACAGATAATATTTAATTATTTTCTATTAATGCATAAACGAACATAAATAAATAGACATAAACAAATGTTCATGAGCATAAATGAACGAACGGAACATGCATTCATGTTCATTCGATTAATTAAACGAACACATATTTTTCTTTCACGTTCGTTCTTTTCTTAAATAAACGAACTTCCCGTCGAGCGGTTCACAAACAGTTCACCGAATGTTCGGTTCATTTACAGGCCTACAAATAATCATATAGCAATCCAAAACACTCTCGGAACAGCTATCAAATCTCAATAAGTAGATAACTAGTTTTAATAAGCAATCCTGCCCGTCTTCAATGAACGTAAAGACTAAATTACCCTCAACCATGGTTGCATCTTTCTAAAGAAAAGGGTCAATTTTCCTCTAAACCTTAAACTTACTTCCAACAATAAAAATTTAGAAGATAACCTTTTGTAAAATCACAGGCCTAAAGGTCTAAAGAGCATGTTTGGGATTGAGTTTGAAAACAACTTATTAACTTACTGGTTTTTTCAAAAAGCAATAAGTTAAAAAAGTGTTTTGGCAATCACAACAAACTTTCTTATTTTAGTTTTTTTGAAAGAGTTAAAAAACTGTTTTCTAAAAGCCAAAAATCCTGTTTTTTTAAAAGCCAATAAGTCAATAAACTGTTTTGAAACTCAATCCCAAGCATGCTCTAAATGTCACAAGTAATAACCAATAATGACAGAAAAACTTAATTGTAAAGTTATGATAAACACCAAATAATTAATATAGATGAAAGAGTTTGTAACAAGTTACAAGTATTGAAGATGCTTGAGTTCACCAAGCTCAGAACCCAAAGACCCGTAATATTAGAGTTCCCCAAATCCCTGAAATTAAAAACTAATATTGCAATAAAATAACAAATAAATAAATATATAAATAAATAATCAAGAATCTTGAAATCTTAACAAACGAATAACATGGTTGTTGGAGTCACAAGTAACATGAAACCAAGTACAAGGATTTACAAGTGTTGGATCCCAGCTTTGTAACACATTTTTGGGGTCTGAAAACTGGCTTCTTAGAGCATATATGCATTTCCTGTAACATTAACAATCAATAATTAGTAACATATAGAATTGAGTTCATTATATGGAAAATGTCATACTATAATTAATTTACCTTCAGAATTGTTGCATAATATTGGAGTGAGAGATAGGAAGATTGATATAAAGATAACTGAGAAGCTAAAAGTAGACATTTTTATGAGATTTTTAGATTATTATTATTATTGTTATGTGGCAATTTGTTGTCGGGAAAATGAAGAAGATGATCAGAATTTTTTGTTGGGTGTGTTGGTGGGAATAAAGGTTAAAAAGTCATACGTTTTGGTTTTGATAATGATTGATATGCTTTTCTATGACAAAAGTTTTTTTTAACTTTTAGTAGCATTGGAAAACTTCCATAAATGGCCCTTTAAGGTCAAGAAAAACATCTCATTCAATTCAATTAGATTAATTTTATACTTAACTCGAATGCTCCAACCTGAAATCGCGCCCGTAGAGGTAAACACGGTGTGAGAAGGTTGATAGGGTAAGTCGGACCACGGGTAAGAAGTTACCGATATTTTTTATTGAGACGACCTGACACATCAATATTTTTAAAGTTACACTGGATAAAATAAATGAGTTGTATGAATAAAGATTTTATGTAGTTTATGAATCATATATTATAGTATCCTACTTGCCATCCTATTTTATAACTCCAACATCTTGTTATTCATGGCTTTTTGTTAGATTGTTATAACAAATCATCTTTATTGCAACATACATATCCACAATTGACAATACTCATATTTATGACTTTCCTTTAAAAAACCACAATACATGCCTTGTGAAAGATCACATCTCCCTTTGTAATAACATCGTAATAGAAACGTCCAATGTAAAATGAGACATGCGTTAAAAGACAGTGCACACTTGACACTCCTACCGTTGACGATTCTAACTTATCGTGTGTGTTTGATGTTGAAATTATAAGGTAGTCTATTCTCATTGGTAAATTTTGATATAAATCACAAGCTTACATCCAAACTAAGTTGTGAGTTTTAACATACAAATTTTCTCATATAGTGGTATAACACCAAATCAAATGGGTTTCCATTTTTTTTTAAATTCTGTAGTCGTTACATATTAATAAATTTGGATTGAGATAAGTTAATACTGACAACTTCATAGATGCTCTTGTCTTTTAGATAGGAAGTCACAGGTTCAAACCCAGATATTGTGTATATTAGTTTAGAGTAGCGTAGGAGTTGTGTGATGTTGCAAGAGGACTAAATAGCATACTGAAGAAACCTGAGGGACCACAAAATAATAAATGAACGGTAACCTCTTTGACTTCCGGTCTTTTTTGGCGTGTCCAAAGTTCTATGCAACTTCAAGTGCTTTCAGTCTCTGTGGGGCCCATAGTTAGTCTTACTTTGACTCACTATTGTAAATTTCACCATTAATCTTTTTTCTTTTTCTCAAGTAGAATCACTAATTCACTATTTTTTAATAACTATATATAGTATGAGTTTGTGTTTATTTGTTTGATTCATCTAACAAACAATCAAACATGGGTAATTTAACTTAACAGGGTTTTCATGATGAATTTGTTCGTCAAGAATAAACGTGTTCTTGCCAGGTATATTTGTTTGTTAATAGTATAAACGAATGGTTCACAAACACACAGGAACATAATTGAACATATACGAAGATAACTTGCGATTACAAGAAAACTTAACAAAACATATAGCTTCAAGAACGATCAAATGAACAATACCTACACCTTTGAACAAGTTACGTTCTTTTGAAGCTCTTAGAAGAGAATCAGCATCTTAGTCGTCCCATGGGTCGATGATAGCCCCGCTAAGTGAAAACAAAAGCCTACATGTGCCTACTATCTGTTGGGAAAAACGACCACCTAGCCACGAACGGTAAACAAAAAAATGCAGAATTAATCTTCGTTTGGCTAAACTTTTTCCCGACCCGAATGAACCAATGAGGATGCAAACAAAATAGGGTAATATAAAAGTAACAAGGGACACAAAAATTTTAGCATGGAAAACCTTTCAAGGCGATGGTAAAAACCACGGGACTACTAGAGCTGCTTTAAATCCACTATCACCAATAATGAGCAATACAAAGTCTTCTCTAGGTAAAACTAGAGGCATACACAAAACATCATATACTTGAAACAAACTAACATCAAGTGTATGAAATCAAACTACAAAAGACGAGAAAGAGGTATCACCAAAATAATTATTGCTCAATCTCTGAACTTCTCTTGTCTTCACAAAAGGCACCCACAAATAAAGCAATAATGAATCTTCTCTTGAATTCGTCTTCTTCTTCTTCGACGGTAGCAACAAAAGAAACAATATGTCGGCTGAATGAATAATGCACACACGAAACCTCAACATAAACCAATTATATACTTGTGTTTGTTTGATGTCCACGTTCTGGTAGTAGGGCCCAAAGCCCATAAGAGACAAAAACCCAAAACACCAATTTGGTGTGTATGCCGTAAAACATATATTTCTTTTTTTTTTCTTTTTTTTTTTCATTTATTACTAAATAATAATAATAGTAATAACCCATGTATAATAATATTTGTTGGGCTTTCTTATGGGCAAAAAATACCCCAACAAATCTCCCCCTTTTTATCTATGAGAAAGAACTCACTACCCCGGCGAGTGAGCAACATATCTTCAGCTTCTCCCTTGCCAAAGCTTTGGTCAACATATCGGAACAATTATCATCGGTGTGAACTTTATCAAGTTCAAACAACTTGTCTTCAATACCATCTCTAATCATGATACCTCACATCAATATGTTTTGTTCTTCTATGATACATAGAATTCTTAGCAAGGTGAATAGCACTTTGATTATCACAAAAAACCACGTAGCGCTGTTGCATAAAGCCAAGCTCTTGCATAAATCTTTTCAACCACAATAATTCTTTGCATGCTTTTGTTGCTGCCATATACTCTGCCTCGGTAGTAGACAAAGCAACACACTTTTGCAGTCTTGACTGCCATGACACGGCTCCCCCTGCAAATAACATCAAATATCCAGAAGTGGATTTCATGTTGTCCTTATTTCCTGCCATATCAGAATCCGTGTATCCAACAAGCATCGACTCCCCATTTCCAAATGTTATACCCAATTTGGAAGTACCATGTAGATATATAAGAATCCACTTAACTGCTTCCCAATGCTTCTTACTCGGGTTTGACAAGAACCGACTAACAACACCTACTGCATGGGCAATATCAGGTCGTGTACATACCATTGCATACATCAAGCTTCCAACCACTAGAACACCATCCATCTCTTCAATTTCTTTCTCAAAACTAGGGCAATCTTTTTCAGATAACTTAAAATTGGGAGTAAGAGGTGTACTAACCACATTAACTTTAGACATCTTGAATCTGCTAAGCACCTTTTCAATGTATTGCTCTTGTGACATGTAACTTCTTTGAAGCTCTATCTCTAGTAATCCGAATGCCAAGAATATTCTTAGCTAGCCCCAAGTCTTTCATAGAAAACGACTTGCTTAACTCTTTCTTCAGCTGAACAATTCTTTCCACATTCTTGCCAACAATCAACATATCATCAACATAAAGCAATAAAATAATAAAATCATCATCACCAAACCTCTTAAAGAAAACACAGTGATCAGACGCAGTCTTTCGGTATCCTTGCTTCCCCATAACTGACTCAAACTTCTTGTACCACTGTCTAGGTGCTTGCTTCAACCCATAAAGACTTTTCTGAAGTTTACAAACATAATCTTCTTTACCTTTAACCTAAAAACCTTCAGGTTGCTCCATATAGATTTCTTTATCCAGAATTCTGTCTTGACATCCATTTGCTCAACCTCAAATCAAGACTAGCAGCTAAACCAAGAATCACCCTGATAGAACTCATCTTCACAACTGGAGAAAAAATCTCATCAAAATCAATACCCTTTCTTTAACTGAACCCTTTGACCACCAATCTTGCCTTGTACCTAGGCCTCGAGGTATGTTCTTCAGTCTTCACTTTGTAGACCCACTTGTTCTTCAAAGCTCTTTTGCCCTTAGGCAACTTCACCAACTCAAAGGTATTGTTCTCATACAAGGAATCCATCTCATCTTGCATGGCTTCAACCCACTCTCTTTTATGCTTATCTTCCATGGCCTCTTTATAATACTCAGGCTCTCCCCCATCAGTGAGTAAGACATACTCACCGGTCGAATAACGAGTAGAAGGTTGACGATCTCTGGTAGACCGCTTGAGTGGGACAAATGCAGGCATATTTACTGGTAATTCAGGATGAATATCCTCATCCAAATCTGCCTGCTCTTGATTATCAACATTGTCGGTACCATGTTGTTCGTCATTCTGAATATCATCTTCGTGATGTGGCTCAGATTGCTGAGTAGGAATAGGTTCCAAATCAATGAGATCATCAGTGTACTGAGGAACTACCTGTGTCTTCTCAATATCTTTCAAACTCTCATCTTCCACAAACACAACATCACGACTTCTTACAAGCTTCTTTGAAACCGGATCATATAGCCTGTATCCAAACTCATCTTGCCCATAACCAAGGAATATACACTGTCTGGACTTCACATCAAGATTTGATCTTTCATCTTTGGGAATATGCACAATGCTTTGCATCCAAAGACACGCAAATGACGATATGAAACATCTTTGCCACTCGAAACCCTGTCTGGAACATCATTATGCAAAGGAATACAAGGAGTAAGATTAATAACATGTACCGCTGTATTTAAAGCTTCGCCCCAAAAGGAATTAGGCAACCCTGCATGTGAGAGCAAACACTTAAACCTTTCAACCAATTTTCTGTTCATCCGTTCTGCTAAACCATTCAACTGTGGTGTCTTTGGAGGCGGCCTTTGCTGTCGAATACCCTTCTCTCTACAATAAGCATTAAAAGGACCAATATATTCACCTCCATTGTCTGTTCGAATACACTTAAGCTTCTTCCCAGTTTGTCTTTCAACTAAGGCATAAAACTGCTTAAACACATCAAACACCTGATCTTTAGACTTCAAAGTATAAACCCATACCTTCCTCGAATGATTATCAATAAATGTGACAAAATATAAGCAGCCCCCAAGTGTTCGAGTCTTCATAGGACCACATACGTCTGAATGCACCAAGTCAAGTATACTTTCTTTTCTATGAGGCAGATGACTATGAAAAGAAACTCTCTTTTGCTTACCATTCATACAATGAGAACACTTCTTCAAATGAACATCTTTCACACCGGACAAGGCATCTTTCTTCAACAATATGGACATCCCTTTTTCACTCATATGAGCAAGTCTCTTATGCCACATATCGGTTACATCATAACTCGTCAACGAATGAACCGAGTCTCTGGAAATCTTTGGATGTGCCATGTATAACTTTGAAGTTCTTTCACCTCTTGCCACGATCAACGAACCACGAGTGAGTTTCCAAATTCCACCACCAAAAGTACTATGGAAACCATCATCATCTAATGTGCCTGCGGAGATCAAATTAAGTCTAATATCCGGGACATGTTTTACATTGTGTAAAACCAACTCCATCCCGGTATCAAACTTCAAGCAAACATCCCCAACACCAACGATCTTTGATAGCCCATTATTACCCATCTTGACATTCCCAAAATCACCGGGAGTATAAGACGAATAAAAATCCCTTTGTGATGCCACATGACAAGTAGCACCACTGTCAACAACCCAACTCGAATCATCGCGTGCAATGTTCACCCTATCATAATCACAACAAATATGAAATTCTTCGGTGGCAGTGTTAGTTTCAGAAGTACCTTCATCACCGTCGTCTTTCTTGTGGTTGTTCTTTTAGTTGTTGTAATTTGCCTTTTTGTTCTCCTTTTTCAACTGTCTGCAATATTTTATTGTGTGCCCTTTTCTACCACAATGATAGCACTCAAACTCTTCAAAATTTCCTTTGGACTTACTGCGGTGCTTTGCTCTATTACTCGGACCTCTACTATGGCTTCTCCCCCTACTTTCGGTAACCAAGGCATCTGAATGTGAAGAGGAACCTTGTGACTTTCTTCTCATCTCTTCATTTTGTAATACTACATTTAGCCAATTACATAGTAATAATACCGTTTGCTGCGGAGTTGGACAACGATGTCCTAAAAGTCTCCCAAGAATCCGGTAACGTACCAAGAAGCCATAAACCTTGTATCTCGTCTTCAAACTTAATACCCATGCCTGCAAGCTGATTAATAACACCCTGAAAAGCATTCAAATGATCAGTAACAGGCGTACCATCACGGTACTTCAAGTTTATCAACTGTTTAATTAGGAACAACTTATTGTTCCCGGTCTTCCGAGCATACAACTCTTCAAGCTTGGTCCAAAGAGTACGAGCATGAATCTCCCCACTAATATGGTTCAAAACATTATCATCAACCCACTGCCGAATATACCTACAAACCTTTCTATGCAAAATATTCCACTCTTCAACAGTTTTATCTTCAGGTTTATCGGTAGTGAATACAGGCAAATAATAATCCTTCACATAAAGAAGGTCTTCCATCTTGCCTTTTCAAACATGATGATTAGCATCATTCAAATTCACCATCCTACTTGTATTAGCTTCCATCGTTCAAACAAGTCTTAACCCAAGAACAAGAGCCGAAGCTCTGATACCACTCTATTAGGAAAAACGACCACCAAGCCACAAACAGTAAACAAAAAAATGCGGAATTAATCTTCGTTTGGCTAAAATTTTTCCCGACCCGAATGAACCAATGAGGATGCAAATAAAATAGGGTAATACAAAAGTTACAAGGGACACAAAAATTTTAGCGTGGAAAACATCTCAAGGCGGGAGTAAAAACCACGGGACTATTAGAGCCGCTTCAAATCCACTATCACCAATAATGAGCAATACAAAATCTTCTCTAGGTAAAACTAGAGGCATACACAAAACATCATATACTTGGAACAAACTAACATCAAGTATATGGAATCAAACTACAAAAGACGAGAAAGAGGTATCACCAAAATAATTATTGCTCGATCTCTGAACTTCTCTTGTCTTCACAAAAGGCACTAAAATAAAGCAATAATGAATCTTCTCTTGAATTCGTCTTCTTCTTCTTCGACGGTAGCAACAAAAGAAACAATATGTCGGCTGAATGAATAATGCACACACGAAACCTCAACATAAACCAATTATATATTTGTGTTTGTTTGATGTCCGCGTTCTGGTAGTAGGGCCCAAAGCCCATAAGAGACAAAAACCCAAAACACCAATTTGGTGTGTATGCCGTAAGACATATATTTCTTTTTTTTTCTTTTTTTTCATTTATTACTAAATAATAATAATAATAGTAATAACCCATGTATAATAATATTTGTTGGGCTTTCTCATGGGTAAAAAATACCCCAACACTATCCCCGCATAGTGAAAACAAAATCGGCACTCTTAAAATGAAAAAATGGAAGCCCAAAATGAAGAAATAAAAACACTACGTATCAAAGAAAAAATAAAATGAGAGACTCGCCATCTGAATCATCCCACGAGTCCCTACTAAGCCCAAAAATAAAAAGAATCAAAATAATCTAAATTTATTTATTATTATTTTTCTCACAATCATGGGTTCTTATACACATTATATCAAATAAAGAAGAAATTGTAAATGCGAAGGTTTAACCATTGATTAAAATATTGAGGGTCGGTTGAGAAAATCAGCTTCCTAGTCGTCCCACGAGTCACTGATAGCCTCGTTAAGTGAAAACAAAAGCCTACCGGTGCCTGCTAGCCCTGTATAGGCAAAACAAAATCGACACTCTTAAAATGAAGAAATGGAAGCCCAAAGTGAAGAAATGAAAACCCTACGTATCAAAGAAAAACGAAATGAGAGACTCGCCATCTTAATCATCCCATGGGGCTAGGCCAAAATTTAAAAAAAAATACAAATAATCTATATTTATTTATTATTATTTTTTTTTCATCACAAACATGGGTTTTTATACATTTTATCAAATAAAGTAAAAATTTTAGTAAATACGAAGGTTTAACTATTAATCAAAATATTCATGGTCGGTTAAGAACCAGATTTTTAGTTGTTCCACGAGTCGCTGATAGCCCTGTTAAGTGAAAACAAAAGCCTACCTATGGCTGCTAGCCCTGCATAGGGAAAACAAAATCGAAACTTTTAAAATGAAGAAATGGAAGCCCAACCTAGCCATTCTCGGTTAGTCACATTAACAAGAACATTGTTTGCGTTCGTGAACAGTTCACAAACAATCTCATCATTATCATAATGAACGAACACAAACAAAAAGTTCCATTCAGTTAGGTGCTCATGAATTGTTCTTTTTATGATAAAACTTAACAAACAAACATGAACAAAACCGTGTTTTTTTATGGCATTATTCAAAATGTTAACTAAAGTGTTGGTATTTTGTCAAATATGAAAGAAGTAACACGGAAAGTAGTTAGTCATTTCGATGTATGCATTTCAACCGATAATAAATATCATCCCCATTTCTCACCAAACTCACAATATCATCCAAACTCTGTTTAATTTAATTTGTGTGTGTTCTGGTGGTGGAGGATATTATTATTATTATTATTATTTGGATGACAAGTGCTTCGGAGCTATTTTACAGCCGGAGATACCGTTCCGGTGGTCCACGTCACCACGACGTCACCATTACAGTCGTTGATTCCTCCTTTTTATCTGATTCTATTTACCGTCGTCATAATAATAATAATAATAATAATATTCGGTGTGTCTCCGATTCCCGTCGGATTCACCGTCGTCGCTTGGATCAGATACTGGTATTACTTCCCCTAATTATTTACTTCTGTTAATTGTGCAATTAAATAGTGGTTGATTTTTATTATATTTAAGTGTGTGCTACTTTTATTTTCAGTAGTTGACTTAAGTAAATAGACGACCTCTTGAGCTCGAGCTTGGCTCCACATTTAACTTCAAAATCGAGTTAGAGCCTAGCTAAGATGTCTCGTTTAATTTCGAGCCCGAGCTCGAAACCACCCTGGCCCGACTCGGGCTCTACTCGTGAACAGCTCAACTCGTTTCTTATTTTTTTTAATAATTATTTATTATACACTTTTAGTTAGTTTTATATATTTTGAGAAAAACTTTAATCACCTTAAGTTCGGCTGTGTAGTGTGAAAATAATAGGTTCAAAAGATATAAATATACATTAGGCTCGTTAAGGCTCAACGAGCGTAAACCTGGCGCTGTAACTATACGAGCTTTTTCTGAGGCTTGGCTTGTTTTTGAGTTTTCTTGATCAATCCGATATTGAGTAGCTCATGAATGGCTCGGCTTGTTTATTAATTGTGCATTTCAGTAAGTTTTGTATCAATTGTGTATTTCAGTAGCTTGGGCTTGACTTATTTATTATTTGTTAATTAGTTAATTTGTATGCGTTTTTAGTTATCTTTATATATTTGGAGAAAAACTTTAGTGAGCCTAAGCTTGGCTCGTGCTCATATGCGTGACCTTAAACGGGCCAAAGCTCAGCTCGAGCTCTGCTATGCTATGTGAAATTAATAAATGGAAGTTCAAAAGAGTTTAAAAATATCGTTCAAAAGAGCTTTATTTGAGGCCCGGGCTCGATAAGGCTCAGCTCGTCTTGAGCTTGGCCATGTAGCGTGAAATTACTATATGAAAGTTCAAGAGAGTTAAAACTTAAAAATAATGCATTACGCTCGTTTACAAGGCTTAGGCTCGGTAACAAAACGAGCTTATTTGAGGCTCGGGCTCGGCTCATTTGCACCCCAATTGCTGATGCAATCCAAAATGTTTGAACTCAGATTCATGTCCAGTTCAATAATTATAAGACAGGAACTTTGCCATAATTCTCAAAGCTGATATTTTGTTTTAAAGCAAAATTATAAAAAATTTATGAAGCTAATGTTATAATTTTCTAACTGCTAATTGTGGCATTCAGGAACATCAACCTGTCAATCCTGAAGGTGGTAGCATTATTAATCGTGACGGTCGCAGATCCATTGGCACCGCGCATAATAGACTTCCCGGATCTGTATTACTTGCAAGAGAAAGACTTGTGGAAAGACTCCGAGGTGTTTCTGTTTCTGGAAATAGGTCAGTATCAGGTTGATTAATACTTACCTTGATTGTTATTATTATTATTATTATTATTATTATTATTATTATTATTATATTGTCTTAATACTGATAGTTGAGTCAAGTGGCTTGTATCAGACCGACTAGCTCGGTTACTTATCAAACTGACGTAAGTCGTGTAATGTTTGCAATATGGCAATAATCTTACAGGCAAAGTGTCGGGTCGTCGTCCACCACAACCAGACGTCGAAATGACTTCTCTACCCGTAATGTTTTGGAAACACGAAGAAACCAGCCATCGGGATTGACTGAAGATGAAGTGAAGTGTTTACGGTTGGAGGCTTTCAGCAGTGAAAGTTGCAGTGTTTCAATGGAGTGTACAATATGTCTTGAAGGTTTTAAGGATGGTGATGAGATTGTTTCTCTGCTTTGCACACACAGTTTCCATTCGTGTTGTTTGGTCCCTTGGGTTCGGGTTTGTGGGACGTGCCCGAATTGTAGAAAACGCGTACTTGTAAATGCGCCTGTGAAATAATAATCGACCTCGCTTTTGTAGCTTGTAATAATCACTTTTGAGTTTAGTATCTGAAGTTTAAAGATTAGTTAGGTTTGTGTGAAAATATTATGTTCTTTGTGTGTATTGTTTTAAGATTATATAATACATCAGTATATGGTTTTGATGCGAGTAAACAGGTTCAGGTAATTGGACGGGTATCACCTAATATCATAATCATGATAAACATATATTTAAAACCAGAGTTTTTTACTAAATGGGTGTAGTTGGAAAATATATTTATCAATTTGGTGTAGTTTGAAAAGTATTTACCAAAATGGGTATATTCTTGTAACTTGTTTGTCTCTCTCCTATTATAATTGGATAAACAATTTCACTATAATTAAACTAACATAATGTTAAAACAATATTTTTTTTATAAAAATATTATATATTAATATGAAACTATCGACTTCTCTCTTTTGAAATTTAGAACTAAATAGAAAAAAGAAAAAGATTTAAAAAAAATGGACCACGTCCACTATATTAGAAATAAGAATAAGAAAATTAACTTGAAAAATGAAAAAAAAAAAAAAAAAAAGTTTAATGGACCACTAATATTCACCTAAGCTTTTACCTGTTATAATATTAATATTATCAGGATAACACAAACTTTTATATTAAAAAAAAAAAAGAACATACTATTTTAAAAGAAAATAACTTCTTAGGATGATTAAGATGATTTTAAGAACAAATATTTACGGGGTTTTCCTGGGTTAGTTCAAATAAGTATATAATTTTTAATAAAGAATTTCTGTTTGATAATATTTAAATATATGATTAAGTGACGGTAAAATTAATAATAATAAATAAATAAATAAATAAATAAATAGCAGTATTCTCAATTAATAATTTTATTTTAGCATTATTTTAGTTTAATTCTTTTGAATTGGGTTTATCCAATTATAAAAGAGAAACAAACAAGTTTTAAAAATGTACCCATTTTAGTAAATAGTTTTCAAACTACACCAAATTAGTAAATATTTTTTCTAACTACACTCATTTGGTATCTAGTCCCAATGCCAAATACTCAATCGTATTACCTGTATAGAATGTTTTGGATTTCGGGTTTTCTCATAAGGTTTGGGTTGAATTGATTAGTAGATTATATAGAGCATCCCTGTACTCACAGAAATGTCATCAAGTTTATATAACTATATAATATGTTTTGTTCATTACATAATATCTCATAATTGATTTGTTTTTTTAGCAATTATATAATTTATGATTCATATAGTAAACGAAACTACAAATTAAAAGGTTCTCGTAGAAGTTAATTTTATTTAAAACATAAACTACATGTTAATCTATTATGAGTCATAATTAAATATTTATCTTTTATTATTTATTTATTTAAGTACATTATGTCATTCACGCATAACACAACCAAATATTTTCTGACGATTTTCTCTGTCTTTAAACGATATATTTTTCCTTCTAACAACATTTTTTTGGGCATCCGACGAGATCTTTTTAGACGGAATTTAACTCGTCTTCCCATGAGATTATTTTTGGCTTCCGCTGAGTTCTTTTCGATGCGTGACAACATTCTGTCAGTTGAAAATCTCGTCAGGTAATGGTAATGATTATTAATTAGACAAGTCGAGTGAATTTGGGACGGGAAAAAATTGATACATTTTAGAGAGAAACGTGGTTTGACCAGATTTGTGGTTTTAGTCCAATAGTTTTAAATTTACGATTTCTGTTCATTAGTTTTGTTTCACTTGTAATTAAACCCCACCCACTAACCCTGTGAACTTTGATTGTTAAACCCATTAACATGAGGAGCAATTTTATCATTTTTCTGCTATGACAAAGATGAAAATGGGATTTGAGAATAAGGACCGGAGTTTATTTGAGAAAAAAATGACAAGTGATTTTGTTCAAACCATAAGAACCTTTGTGGTGTAAACTTATTTATTTATTTTGTTGGTTTTAGGAGAGAGAAATAGAATACAGCATGAGCTCAAGTAGCTTACAGGTTGCAGAAACCATATGGACCGATATTCAATCAACTCGTTCAGGTACCATACATACATATTCATTCAATCTAATTTGTAAGATTAGATATGACTTATGAGCCCTAATTTGCATGTTATTTGTTTGCTTGGTTTTAAACCTCCAATGATTCAGTGAGTGATGATCAGTTATCCATGTAAGTAACCTAATCAATCCTTCATATTCTAATTGATAATAATAATAATTTTGACAAATACAGTTTGCATATATTGTTTGGAAAAAACCTGGAGAGAGCCACCAAGATAGTGGATGAAGGAGGGGTTAAGAAGATATCCGGACAACCGAGTGGACGCGCCATCTTCCAGGTTTCTAAATACGAGTCTGCACGGTTCGGTTATTTGCCTCAACCGAACGTTCATAAACAAACGCACATGAGCAAAACCTTTTGTTCGTTCGTTCGTTTATGTTTGTTTTGAATTTTAGTAAATACGTAGCGTAACGTAAGTAGTTATACTTATATAAATATTAACATAAAAGGGGTTCGTTTAAATATTTATATATTTACTTGGTTTTTTTTTTATTGAAAGAAATAAATCATCGTGAAGATGTAGTGTTTTTGGATGAATTATGATGTATTAGACGTGTTCGTTTATGCTTGATCAATTATGTTCATTTGTATACATTGATTTTTGTTCGATTATGTTCGTTTAATCTTGTATGTTTATCTACGTTTACTTTCCTGAAGTGTTCATTTAAGTTTATACGAACAAACATGCCCATTTTCTTAATGAACGAACATGAACAAAAGATGCATTGGATTATATGTTCGTGTTCGTTTACATGTCTATTCCGTTAACCAAAACTAAACTTGGGCTAAAATTTTTTGCTTACGAATACATGAATTCGAGGTGTCAAACACGAAATTCATGAAATGGAGCATAAAAGCTAAAATATTTATAAATGGTTCGGTTAATAGAAGTTAACCGAGGGTACAAAAAAAAACCGATAACCAATTTTCAGTTAATTTAGTTCTCGGTTCGGTTTTGTTGGTTTTTGGTTTGGATTCGGTTAACGGTTTGGTTATTACTCACTCCTAAATTAATATGTAGGTTGTTGGGGAGTCGAGAAGGAAGGAAGAATACCTGTGTTTCCCAGAACACTATTGTGCATGCTATTCGTTTTTCTACGACATTGTTAACCGAGGAGAACAGATTTGTGTAAGTAAAGCTTTCCTAGATTTGGGATTTGGATGAACAATCTTATTTATACTAATCTTGGTTTTGATTGTACTAATGTTGTCAGTGTAAGCATCAGTTGGCTGCCAGAATTGCCGTCTCATTGGGTACATGCGTGGATGTAAAGTGTCTGATGAACAGCTAGCACATTTGCTTGCAAAACTCTAAATACATTGTAGAAACATGAATGTAATGTCACATTGATTCAGTCGTATCATATTGATTTGCATCTTGCTTCTTGTTATGAGTCAAAACAAAAGGCCAAGACCAAACATGTTCTTGTATTGCATGTCTGACATTAAAACAAATCATCTTAAACATTACAAATAATTAACAGCAAATGCAATGCAATGCAATGTTGGTGAAAGAGTTGAGTAAGTTTATACAGTTAAAAACCGTGTACTAAAGCCGTTAAAGACTTAAGGGTGTCTTTGGCTTGGTATAAGGGTTTAGGGATTAAGGAATGATGGAAATGGTCCTTGATTAGCATCATATTTTCTTTTACATCTAAACAGAAATCAAAACAGAAAGCAAGCGGGCAACAAGCTGCACCGCGAGCCCCTTTTGGATTGCAAAACCAAATTTTCAAGGAGAGCGTATTGATTACGTTCCATGTGTCTCATCAACTTCTCGAGTGAAGTTTGGAAGTGTTTGATCGGTTGGTGTGAATGGATATCTTTGGGTCCTCTTTAGAAGTGCACAAGGTAAACAAAGCAGCAGTGGAGCCATTGCTTAAGCCGGTAAAAACAAGTTTCTTTATGCATTCATTTACAGCTCTTTTTGGTTTATTTGGTAGACCAGAAACACGTCGGTTTTTTGCACCAGACAATCTCGAGTAGTGGACAACATCAAATAGCTGCCAACTTCTCTTCTTCGCCCTTCTCTAGCTGATTTCAGAGCAGTTGGTTTTTTTATGATTTATGTTGTTATTTTCTGTCACTCTAATCGATGGGTTCGGTTTTGTCAGGTATGATAAAAATCCTGTGTCCAGTTTTGTCATCATCTATTAACCTAGATCTATGGTGGTCCATGTTATGCATGTCATTATGTCAAGTTTCATAATTTATTAACAAAATAAACTAACGGTATACAAACGAGTCTTCTGCCTTTTAAACAAAGAATTACTACCGCAAAATGAGTAAAAAATCACAATCTAACAATTAATTTAAGAAGCATGTAACAAGAAACACGAAAAGGGTGCATATATAATCGTGAAGCATAATAACATATGCGAAAACCATTCAGAAGTACAGGGATCCAAGAAAGCATAAAAGCTAAGGGGACAAGTTCTCAAAACACCTAACAGCACCATAAGCTACAAAAAGAAGTTGGGGTACTATCCTTTCTTACTAGTACTAATAATAATATCATCAACCACCCAAAAGAAGGTCTCCATTTACATAGAAACGGGTTCTACGACCCTAATTTTCTACCTTCTTGAAGTGAGGACTGATTAGCCCCGCAATCTCAAGAAACCCGACTTGATCCCTATCTCCAAAGATTTTCTTCAGCTTGTCGTCGCACACGATAACCCTCTTGTTGTTTGGATCCTGTATACACAACACCTCAATTATTTATCACTGAAACTAAAGCTTAAGGGTGCAAACGAGCTAAGTCGCTCGTGAACTACTCAAGATCAGCTCACTAAAAGCTCGAATTGATCTGAGCTTAAACAAGCTCAAGCCTACAAATAAGCCTGTTGAATAAACGAACCCAAGTTCGAACCTAAACAAGGCTATTGTTTATATAAACTTTTTTAATAATTTAAATATATATTTTTATATTAAATACTATTTTTATTATTATAAACTTGAGATAAAAAAATTAATACAATACATATTATGTTATATATAAATTTTATAGTTCAAATATATCCAAAAATAAATATAAGTACTAGTAAAATAATTAATAATAACTAATAAGCGAGTTGGGACCAGGCTTGAAAAACTACTCACAAGCCAGCATTGTCATTCTCACAGCTCATATGAAAGTTCAAAAACTCGAATACGCTAAAACTACAAAATACATCAATTATGTCACATTTGAGAAAAAAACAGATCACCGCATTTTTGTATGAACAATTCGAAAACTAGAAAACGGAATATGGTTTCAACTTAATCTTCAAAATCCATCAATCATTACTGAAACTTAAACTCATCGCTGTCAATTATGTCCATGGCATGAGTATAAGCAAGCTAGTGTTTCATATGAAACAGTTTAAAACTAGAAAACATATTTTAAATCCAATTTAAACTTTCAAATTCCATCTATCACTACTGAAACTAAAGCTTACTGTTGTCTAAGGATGCAAACCAACCAACTGCTCACAAGCTGCTTGAGCTCAAATCGATAAGCAGCGCAAAACAAACCAATCCTTTTCGAGTTCGAGTCGAGCCCGAATCTCAAATAAAAATCGTTTTAGTCATTGAGCCCGAGCCTTGTGTATTTTTAATTTTTAACACTTCTGGACTTCTATGTATTTAATTTCACACTAAACAGCCGAGCTCTAGCCAAGCTTTAGCCCGTGTAAGTATTACACGAGCTCGAGCTTAGCCTAGCCGCATTCAAGGCTTTTCTCAAAATATATACCGTTCACTACAACAGTAAATTAATTAACATATAACAAGCAAGCGAGCCCGAGCCTCGTCGAGCTTTGGAAAAACACACCCACTAGCCGAACTCAAGCTCTCGTATTGTTTACACCCCTATCCAAACCACAGTATAAGCAAGCTTCAGCTCGGGCTCGGCTCGTTTTAGTTTTCACTCAAAATATATATACATAAATAGTAAACATTTATTAATTAATTAATTAATAGCAAACGACCTAGTTAGTGCTTGAACCGAGCTTGAGCATGAGCTCTTGTAAGCCAAAACGAGATATTCAAACCACACATAAGCAAGGCAGGGTTTCATATACACATATTACAACACAGAACCATCACTGTAGGGGTGCAAACGAGCCAAGCTGCTCGCAAGCTACTCGAGATCAGCTCGTAAAAAAGCTTGAATGAGCCTGAACCTGTCACTAATATAACTGTTATAACATATATTTTTATATATTTAATAATTATTAACTAATCTACATAATATTATGAAAAAATAACTAAATAATATATATTATGTTTCATATAACATTTTAACTGAAAAAAACTAATTAAGAGATAGAAAAAAAGTCAAGCCTGAACTGAGCCCGAGCTTCAAAAACTACTCAAGCGCTGAGCTAAAGCTTTAGAAATAGAGATCGAAATATGCCGAGCTCGAGCTGTGTGTAAGTTAAACGACTACTCGAGCTCGGCTCGTATGCACCCCTAAGTCCATCAGAAACTGAACACATATCAACAACAACAACAACAATAATAATAATAATAACCTGGAGTCCATTCTCTTTGATATGAGCCCAAATAACCTTCAAAACCTCCGTACGTGGAATCTCAGTTCGTCCTCCAAGGAACTCCTTCATTTCCGGTGAAACCGGCCGCGGCTTCGATAATCCACGTGGCGCTCGCTTCTTCGTCTCGGTAGCCGGTTCAGAAGCCGTCGCGTAAGTAACCGCCGTCCACGCAAGGTGCTTACCGGTCAACGGCCGAAGCGGTTGGACGGATGACGGAGGTTTAGTCAACGACGGTGTGAACAAGGCTAGAGGTAAGGAGGCCATGGTGTATTGGATTGAGTGGAATTGGAGGAGTGTTACAAAGATAAGACTGACTGAGAGTGAGAATTGGGATTTGGGGGTTTCAAATATCAACCCGCCCCAGTCTTAATGGGCTTTACTCTTAAATTTCCTTACCCCAATTTCTAATGATAACTACAAGTAGAGAAGCAAGTAGGCCGGCCTCGTCCAGGTCGGTTCGATTCGGTTTAGAACAAGTTTTTCTCAACCCGGTTTGGTTTTAAAACCTGTCTTGAAACAGGCGGTTTGGGTCGGTTTTGGAACTAGTTTGGGTGAAGCCGGTTTTATTGTTCAAACCGGTTCAACTCGGTTTGCATAAAACCGGTCCCATACCGGTTTTTTTGTACGCCTTTAACTAGAAGTGCATAAATTGGGCTTTCCTAATATGACCAGGTATTGGAGAATTGGGTGTTAGCAAAACTCGGGTCAGGTTCGGCTTCAGCTTCGACACTGGGTTCAGGTCGGTATAGAATCAAGTATTAAAAAACTCTATTTTTTGGGGTTTTTTCAGGTATAGATTGAGTTTTTTTTAAGGGGCTGCACTTTTTTTTGGTATAGATCTGGTATTTGAAAAACCCGGTTTCGAGTGTTGAAAAAACCAGGTTTGGGGCATGGAACGGTTTCGGTTTACGGGTGTTACCGGCTATAAATCGGGTCCGGGTATGGGTTTTGGTACAAAAATGCATACTCTATCCGTACCCTACGGTTAGGATCGAGTAGTAAAAACCCTGTTCTAGGTTTTTTTTCGGGTTTGGTTTTGGGTTCGGGTTTTTTGTGCACCTCTACCGAAACGTCCTCTCACACTAGAGTTGTGCATGGTTTGGTTTGGTTTGGTTATTAAACATAATTGAAACCGAAACCGAAGGTTTTCGGTTAATCAATCTGGTTTATCGGTTAGTTTGTCGATTTTTATTTGGTTCGGTTAATAACCCGACGAACTTTGGCTGAAATTTTTGCTTACAAATACATTATATGGAGGTTTAAATACACAACAATTGTTATGAATGCATAAATACATGAGATTGCGGTGTAGCATGAAATACATAAACTGGACATATAAAAGTTACAAATAGATAAATATTTTGTCAGCCACTTCACTGTAAATTGTTTGGTTGTTTTTAATTTTTAATGAAAATATAGTTTAATTTAAAAAAAAAATTCGGTTAACCGATGGTAATAAAAAAGAACCGATGATCAATTTTTGGTATCCACTTAATTTTGGTTCGTAATCATCGGTTAAGTTTGGAATTAAACAGGATTTGGAATTGGAACTTGATATATCCAAAATGGCTGTGACTCTTTTATTGGGCCAAACTCACGAACCCAAAACAGCTGTTAAATTATTATTGGGCTAAACTCGTAAGCCTCACTGAATAACAAATACAGTCTACTAACAAGCTAACACTTTTGTGATGGTTTCACAAAATAAGATGCCACACGGCAATATCTCAAGGACAAACGGGTGAACAAAAACTTAACCGATGTTTCTTTTCTGTACGATCGGTTAACCGAAATTAACCAAACCAAACCAAACAATTCATATATTCACAACTAGTTTGTTGGAATTGGACTGTTGGCCCAAAATTATGAACCCAAAAATTAGAAGGCAAACTGAACTGGCCAGGTTTGTTGGATTGGCTGAACCGACCAGTCTTCACGGTTTAAGGCTTTTAGACAAAAAAGAAGTTGCTTTTAGTTAAAGAGCATAATTTCATATTAAATTTCTAAAAAAAGATAAGACTTATTCATGAATGTAGTATACATAACTTTATATTCCAAAATTTGAAAATCAAATAGCAAATGTTAAAACAACCATATGATAAATCCTTTATTTTTTTAATAATTTAATTACTCTAGTTTAAAACTGTATACTATCTTAGTTATTTTTACGTATAATAGATAGTATAATTTTATACCATATAAATAGTTAAATACCACCAACCTTGGACCCCTGTCACTTTCCCTTGGTCAAATCTCCAGCAACTATCATCATTACCCTGTTTTCTTTGGACTTCTATCGTTTATTATGTCACAACTCACATTACGCTAGTTTAAAACTGTGGTCCTGATTTTAATAACTGTTGCTACATTCATCATTTCAATTACAATAGATTCCACCAAAATACCCACATCTCAATTAAAAGCCATCCTCATGAGTCA
Organism: Bidens hawaiensis; assembly: GCF_021521415.1. Taxonomy (NCBI): domain Eukaryota; kingdom Viridiplantae; phylum Streptophyta; class Magnoliopsida; order Asterales; family Asteraceae; genus Bidens; species Bidens hawaiensis. The sequence goes on from NW_027492323.1 coordinate 26,635, forward strand.
TGAAGTTTATAAATATCCGCCACCACCACCGTCCATCACCACCACCACCACCACCCACCGTCAGCCACCACCACCACCGCCGTCCATCACCACTACCCGCCATTCTCCACCACCACCGTTCACCACCTACCACCAATTGTCCACCACCACCACCCACTACCACAGTTCGTACATCACCGTCCACCACATCTTCATCTATATATGTCTGATGATATGATCCACAGACTAGCAATATTTAATCTCTTAAAAACAAACAGCACCTTAGATTGTACCTATAAACAGTGGCGAATTTTATCTTGGACTAAAACTCGGGAGGGGGGGCACCCTAGTAAAGTTCATAAATGAGAGATCAAATCCGTTATTGACACAAACCACCGACAAAATATTCACTGATAGTAATTATTAGTATATATATATGTATTAACATTTTACATTGAGTAAGTCTACCAATGACTAAAAATAAACCCATAATTAAATGTAGCTACCACTAGCCTACTAGTAGTACCATGGACCATGAAGCTCATAATTTTGAAAAGACAGTTGACCCGTGAGAGCATCATCACAACCTTTTCCCACAAACCCCACCTCACTTCATTTATAATCATTTTGCCTTTCACTACAAATAATAAAATAAATAATAGCTTATATATCATGTGCTGTTAATATTATAGAAATTATTTTCTTACTTAAATGTACCATACATACATATGTTGTCTAATAATAATGTTATCCTTATCCTTACATCATAAGAAAACAAAAACAAGTTTGAACCACTAGACAGGTTGCCCGAGATCTGATCGATAAAAAGCATAAAACCGAGTCAAAAATAAAGTTTATTTAGTTGTTGAGCCCAAGCTCGAGCTCTGGATGGGAATATCGTTTAGGCCCGTCAAGCCTTAACAAGCCTAAAGTATTTTTAAGTTTTAACTCTTTAGAACTTCTATGGATTAATTTCACATTGCACGATACACAATCAAGCTTTGACCCGTTTAAGGTACTACACACGAGCTCGAGCTGAGCGTAGACCCGCTATGTTTTTATATTTATTTTTTTAAATAATACATGCATAATAAACGACTGGAGCTCAAGCATGAAACGCATCACTCACGATCCAAACTCAAGCTATAGAAAAAAAGCTCAAGCTCTTGAAAGCGAAAACGAGCCAAGCTCGAGCCTAGTAAGCTCGGGCTTGGCTCATTTACATCCTATGTATACTTGCCCAAAGAAAAAATAAAATATTTATTTTAACTTCAATACTAAAATACAAAAAAACTTGCCTGCCCATGAAACATATGAAAAGACCTGTCTATCTGGTATACAAACATCAACAATAACAGTCTTTGTAGATTACATTCAACAATCAAATATGCAAATCTTGTAGTCACTCAAGTGGCAAAAACAAGTGACAATTATATAATTGAAGAACACTAAATCCCACATATAGATCTGTCTAAAATCAAGTGAATTGAAAAGGTATAAGGATATGACATATGAGCAAACTCAACACATGTTAAAGAATCTTTTACAGATCAACATGTCACCAAACAAGATAAAAGATTGAAAGAAACAACATATGCATATGCATATGCATATGCATATGACATATTCATATGATGATGATGATGTTAACTCCCAACACAAAATAATAATAAACCAAATATTCTTCTCTTTTTTCATAACATGTTCTTTGTCACCATTCATTCATACTTCCCAAAAAAAAAAGACCTAATTTATGGAAGCTATAATCTAAAATAAGCTCCCATTAAAATGCAACTTTATTTAACCCTAACTCCTACCATCTAAAACTTCTAGTAAGATGTTAGTTAAACTACCATTCACCATGTGAATATAAATATAAACATGTTCATTAAATTTCAGTCTTCCAAACCACATTTCCGATATTACCCTCGTGCACAACATTACCACGCTGACCACTTTTTCCTCGAGGGAGATCCGATGCTTCACTAACCGAGCCAGATCTCAAATCAGCCGGAGGGATAAAACAGTCATTTGACAAGCCCGGGACATTAAATGCAACTTCCTCAATGGTCCAAGCCTCTTCCATTCGAGTTTTCGTATGACTCATCGCCACCTCACCAAACCTAAAAAGTGTGACCACTGATCTACCCGAGTGTGCAATCATGATCCCGTCCACGGGGCGGTAATCATCCAAAAACGAGTTTATGGTGGTTTCCCAATAGACTGCGTCACCACCGTTGGTTTGAATACGAGTTAAATGTGAATCCTCCATGTGAATAATTAGGCCCGTTTTTTGACTGAAGAATCCAAATAGCACGTGTCGTATGATTTCAGCGGGACCTTCACTCCTTGCTTTTAATGTTTGTGGGTCTGCAGTTTGTTTGAGAATGAAACAATCTTCACCGTTGATCTTTTTCTCCCCGATGCATTTTGCGTCAACGAACATACTTGCAGTCGTTCGAGGATCAAGACCCTGCGTGATCAACATACTTTTATTAGAAAAAACAACATAATAATAATAATAATAATAATAATAATAATAATAATAATAATTTATTACCTGAAGAGCGCGACGCAGGGGTCTAGGGGGGCCTTTAGAGGCGTGAGCACCGAGCCAAGGGGTGTGTCTCCAAACAAGTTTCCCATTGCAGCCAGCGTGAACCTTACTTCCACCAACGGCTAGCTCAACGTACCACATATCAGGGTTCATTTGCCACAAAACAAACCCTCCAGACTCGGCTGCTTTTGCACCGTGCTTATATTTAACCACTTGTGACGCAGTTTCAAATTCTGACGCGACCATCTTCACTTTTCCCATTGCGTAAGCGTTTTTAATCGAGTTTTGAAGCTTTTGCCCTCCGGATGCGGCTGTGTATTGCTGCACTATGTATTGAGCAGTTGAAATTTCCTGTAAAAAAATTTTAAAAAATAAAAACACCAATTAAAGCAAGAAATGAGTAAAAGTGTAAAATCATAGTAAATGAAATAAAGTTAAATGACTAAAAGTGTAAAACAGCTTGTTTCATTCAATAAATAAACAAAGACACTAACAGTAGTAACTTAACTATAACAAGTAACAACTATTTTATTTATGATAACTTAAGTGTTCTAAAAAAGATATACATTCCTACCATATCAACCTAAAAGGTCAACTTATGATTTTGAATATTAAAATATATGAACTTTCAAATCCTAAATTAAAATGAATAGTATTATTAGGTTGTTAGTTATGAACCAACATGTTGACCAAAAAAAAAAAGGTACCACTTGCAAGAATAATGTAACCTGAGACATTAATTTAAGTTTATAATTTACAATTTAAAAGTAACACACTAGAAAACTACATGTTAAATATGAACTCATCACCAAATATTGCTTCAAAATCTTTAAAAAAATATATTTTTTATCACCAAAAAAAAAAGGTAGTGAAAACCATTAACTTCTTTCCAACAACCACAAGTCTCATATATGTTTGCACTTTTAACAAATAAAATAAAATAAAATAAAAATACTTTTATCCAAATGTTTTGACTTTTGAAAGAAGTAATTGTTAATTCAAGGTACAAAAAGTGTTAATATTCCCACCAAACCCCTTTTTAGAAGCATTTGTTTAATTCAGATATCAGTTTATGAAAATGACTGTAAAAGTGAAATCTATCTTAAGATCAGATCTTCCATAAACTGACTCACTGAGTTGAGTCAACTGGTTTATAAACCTTAACACAAAATAAACAATAAAATCATCAAAAATATTTTACGAAAAACAATAGAATCAAGCAAAAATTTTAAAAATAAAAATAAAATCATCCAAATATTAAAAAAACAGTAAAATCATCAAAAAAATTAAAAAAAAAAACAAAATCATCCAAAAATTAAAAAAAAAACAAAATCATCCAAAAATTTAAAAAAAAATAAAATCATCCAAAAATTTAAAAAAAAATAATAATATCATCAAAGAATTTTTTTAAGGAAAACAATAGAACCAACCAAAAATTAAAAAACTAAAACTAAAATCATCCAAATATTAAAAAAAACAGTAAAATCATCCAAAAAATGAAAAAAAATAAAATAAAATCATCCCAAAATTGAAACAATAAAACAAAATAATATCATCAAAATACTGAAAAAATAAAATTATCAAAAATTAGAAGCAAACCATCCAAAAACCAATAAAAAAATAATAATAATAATAACACCACTTACAATGGGAGTGTCTTTAATACTCAAATGCGGCACCGGCTCGCCGGCGCCACAACTGACCGGCGCAAGCGGCGCGCCCATAACCCCAATCAACAGCCTCAAATCCTCACACCTCTGCCTATACGTCACCGACGGCGCCCTGGACTGCAGCTGACCCTTGACCCAGTTCCCAATCCCCGACCCGACCCGTTTCATTTCCGAATCCGGTGGGCCCTCAATCAACGGCGCCAAGGGGGTTTCGTTATTATTCAAACTCCCGGATCTTTTGATGGTAACCGAGTCCGGCGGCACGTGCGTCTTGGCACGTGACCGGGAGCGTAGAGAGGAGAAGAAGCCTTTTTTACGTTCCATTGTTGTTGTTGTTATTATGGAGACGAATGAAATGAAAGTGTGTATTATATATATATATATATATATGGTGTTATTATTATTAATAATGAATAATGATAATGATGATGAGGTATTTTTATGTGGGTATTGAATGAGGGTATAATTAATAATGGGCGTTTGTGTGTTGATTTGCAGGTTGAGCTGCGAGAAGAATGGTGTTACTTTCACACACACGGAATATTTATTATTATTATTATTATAGGGAAGACGGAGAGAGGGGTTATATTATACATGACGCTACATATGGAAGTGTGGTAGGATGTAGTGATCAATTAATAGGATGGAATTCCAAGAGGCAATGAGCAATTTGTTTTTCCCAACAAAAAAAAAAGGTTTTTTCGTCTGCCACGTGCCTATCATGCGTAAACATTGTCATCTGTTCTTCTGTAAACATTATCACCACTGACACCGTCGTCTCCAGTTCTCCACCTCCACCGCTGTCTACCACCATCGTCTGCCGTCACCCACCATCTACCACTATTGTCCACCGTCACCGTCCATCACCACCACCACCGTCCACCGCTGTCCACCATCATCCACCACCACTCACAGGCCCAGTTCGCATACCATCACCAGTTTATTTTAGCAGTCTACATAATTAAAAAAAAAACAAACAATTTTCTTCTTGCAAACTGTAGAGATTTGATACGCTTCGTCTTCTACAGATAGACGCAGATGTGGTCCGCATACTGCAAACACTTTACCTCTGAAAAAACAAAAAACACTTAAAATATAAAAATAGTTATTACAATAATAGGTAACAACTAATTGCGCGGTAGGTGGTCGGACACCACATATTACAGCCTGAATGATGATGCCCACACGTTGTTACTACGTGGTTAGTTGGGCATCATTACAGCCTAAACGACCAAGAAAACAGGCACTGTTACAGCCAAACCAGTCGGCCACCTATACAACCTAGGGCGATGGTTGTTGGACAACGTTATAGCATAACCAGTTGGGCACTAGTACAACATATGTGAGGGTGGTCAAGCAGCGTTGAATTATAACCAACCGGGGTACTCATAGAGCCTCTATGCCAACTAGCACCCCCCCCCCCCCCAACAACAACAACAACAAAAGAAGAAACACCTAACGTGATATAGGAGAACCCGATTCGTTAAGTTGGCCCGACCCATATGTTTTTTCATTTATAAATAAGATTGTTAGGTCTTTTGTTTACTAGTTTGCTATTTTAATAAAGAATTTGTAAGCTTTAAGCTTTGTTAACTGAATCATTCGGTTAGAATCCTTTGAATGGAGTCATTGTGTTCTTGAGCCATTTGATTGCTAATCGAAACTGCTTCATAACGTGTCATCAGTGTTTTGGCTTAACCAGCCTCGTCATCTAGCTTAGTCATCATATTTGGAGCCGGCTCGATATTTGGCTTTGTATAGGTTAGGGATACATGATATTTAGCTTAGTCGTCGTCTAGCTTTGTGTAGCCGACTCGATATTTAGTTTAGTCCTTGTCTAGCTTAGTACTGTTTTAGCCATCGTATTTAGAGCAGACTAGACACCGTTCTAGCTACGTTAATCATGGCAAGTGTGTAGTCAAGTTTAGGCAACAGGGTGGTCAAACAGGGATACGTGTCATTCTTAGGTTGTGATCACTTGGTATCTAGAGATGCCCAAGTATTTTATGTGAGCAATTCCTATTGAGTATGCGGTGTGCCTATCTTGGTTGACCAATTTTCAATGTCTAATTTATAACGAATATTTAATCAAAGATGGCTAGTTACGTAATTTTTTTTATTTGAGGCTTGAGCTCAGCTTATGTCAAGCTTTTATCGATCTGATTTCAAATAACTCGACTTGTTTACGTCTCTAGCAATTACCGTGAGTGATACCACGATACTACGGAATTTAATGAAGTAGATCGTAAAGGCGCTTGAATGTAACGAAATATATTGCAATAACTATTCTATAATGGTTGATAATAAAACGTTTTTATAAAGCAATAAATGTTTGATTATTTAACAAATATTATTAAAGTACATCTAGGCAATGAGACAAAATAATAAATATAATGACAAAATAATAAATATAATGTATCAAAGTCAATATCATTAATATCTGGTAATAATGATATGGACCATAAATTAAATACCTTTTTTTTAATACATCACGTTTATCTATAATATATATAAACGAAAATCCTAAAATCCTACGTGTCGTGATATGATCGCTCCCCTCTTTTATGGAAGCTACCAGATTGCTTGATTTTTAAATAGAGGTCTCTCATTGATTTAACCCAAATTCATGGGTATGAGTCTTAAAAAGACCAAATAGCTTTTAAACGGGTTATAACATTTCATTAAATTAAAAATTAATCTTACCAATTATTTGATATAAAAATCCTATAAAATAGGGATATACTAAAAATTAATATCCTATTTTATTTAAAAAAAGATATTTATAATTAAGAAACAAATTTATAATAAAGAAAATAAACGGGTAATGGGTATCACCAAACTTAGATAGCTTTTAAACCGGATTATAACATATTATTTATTTGTGAAACCATTTCATCATCACATCTCAAGTATATTAATTATTAACTTTCTTACAACAAATAAAATTAAAATCAAAACATACATATATAAATATTAAAAACGATTAATGTAAAACAACCCCCGTAATACGGGGGATAAAATCTAGTTTGTCAATATTTGATAATTTTTTAACGGCAGAAGTGTATTATTAAAAATAGACAACAGTAATAAGGCATTAGTAAACCTAAAGACCAAAAATAAATTACTTGTAGGAAAATTTACACTAGACATCCTATCTAAATCCTCTATTGTGGCTTTTAATTTTTCATCCATGATTCATGAAAGAAAAGATTATTATTATGGAATGGTAGTTTTCTTCATGCGTCAATATGTTGTTAAAGAGTAGATTATATTTCGTCCTTAAAATACTCCAAAGAGTAATCGATGCAATACTCGCCATTTCATTAGTTCTGAAGACTAATATGCATTGGAGACAGTCAAAAACATCCTTTACCGAATCTCTAAAGAACGGAGGTGTTTTACACCAAGAAAATATCCTCAACTTGTGATAATGTTAAGTTTGCGGACGTGATCCAATACCAACTTGTGGTTTATTTGGGTCCGCGAATGGGTGTAGGTACCTCTTCATATTTTAACTTCGTTAATACCAAAAAGTTTGCTGCAAAAGTGAACTCTTAAGTCTTAACAATAGTTATATGCTCAATTCTTTTGTTGCACGAGCTGGTTTTACCGCAAAGCAATATGCTACGGATGGCTTGTTTAATTCTCTTAAACCTCTTATTTTTTGAAGGCCTATTTACTAAAGAGGCAATTGATTCTTGGTGATCTATTAAACAGGTTCTATCTTTTATATCCAAAATTCCAAATAAACTCTTTTATGTATCAATGATTACTTTTGTAACTCTATTGGTTATGTTAAGCTTTGGTACAATAGACTTGGGCATTTGCTATTGCATAAATTCAATCAATTGAATGATTTTTCTAATGAACATTGATTCCTTTATTTATCACTAAACTAGATGCCCTCATCTCATAGTCATAGTGTCATACTATATAAACTCAATTGTTTGATATTGTTCATACTTCATATTAATGCATGGAGCCCTTATAAATCAAACATATGATGATTACAAACATTTTGTTACAATAGTTGATGACTATAGTATAACTACTTGGTCAAGTCTACTAACTACTAGAAGGAATAATGAAATGGTGGAAACTCAATTCAACATAAAGGAGGAGGTTTACATCAAATGGATTTTTAAAAAGGCCTCAACATTTTAGTTCGTTTTAAGCCTTCACGAACGTTGAGACGACCCTGCTCCCAAACAACCGCCGCCACACCGCAACCCGTGGTTAAGTGGTCCAACGTCTCCCCCTCCACCTCACACAAGGCACAAACATTATCTGAGACCATAAAATTCCTTCATTCCAACGCCCGTCGAGTAGGAATTCTATGATTCTATCCATCTCTGCTCTCTAACCATGGATATTACACTTCACCAGCACCCACTTACTCCACTTCAAAACGTAATTGTTACCATTATTTTTATTTTTATTCGTCAAGCCTTTAAGTGAGCTAACCGAGAACTCACCCCCTTTGTCTCCTAGCCAAACCCATTCATCCGGCCCATCTCTCCACTGGGCAGTGGTCATAAGACTTAACACAATTCTCCAACTCCTCCATCTCTTGGGCCGACGTTGGGTTCTTGATCCAACACCAAGCCCACCCAAAATTACTACCCATCCTCCAAAATCTTTCTTTTAACTTTGCACATGTTATTCTTTTCGAGTTTATATAAATTGGGACACACTTCTGCATTTCAAATCAATCCAAAGAAAAATGTTCTATACTTTAAACAAAACTAAAAAAAAGTTCATATTCTTTACAAAGGACCACCCTCATTTAAAAACATATGTTTAATCCTCAGTTTTCTGCTTACTGATCACAATCGACCTCTAAACTCTTGTTTTGCACCTGAAACACATACTCATTAGCAAGTGGTCAACGTATAAACAATCGACCTAGCATTATGCCATCGGCGTCATCATGCAGGTAAGCTAGCCCGGGTTAGCCAACGCTAAGTCAAGGACTACTGTTTAGCGACTTGTCATCTGCTAAGTCAAGGACTATTTGTAATTTCTTTAAAATACAAGGTCCTACCACGTAATTCCCTTTTCTTAAAAATGTTATGGATCTATAATTTCTCTCTCTAAACTCACCTCACTCAACAATGCCATGGTTACAAAATATTCTCGTGAGAAATCGATGATGAAACACCAATTTTCGATGACCCCCTTAGAATGGGGGGAGGGGGGAGGGGTTATTGTTCTAATTTGGGTCGACCGAGAGAAAGCATTCCCCGGGTTCTCACGCCATTGACTTTGCATGCTCTAAATATCTTACATTCACAAACCAAATTCAAAATCTATAATATATATATATAAACGAAAACCCAAAAATCCTATATGTCACGATGTGATCGCTCCCTCCTTTTATGGAAGCTATTAGATTTCTTGATTTTTAAATGGAGGCCTCTCATTAATTTAACCCAAATTCGTGGGTATGTGTCTTACCAAAACCAGATAGCTCTTAAACGGGTTATAACATCTCATTAAATTAAAAAATAATCTTACCAATTATTTGATATGAAAATCCTACAAAATAGGAATATACTAAAATTTAATATCCAATTTAAAAACAAAAAGATATTATTTATAATTAATAAACAATTTTATAGTAAAAAACATAAGTGGGTCATGGGTCACCAAATCCAAATAGCTTTTAAACGGGTAATAACATATTTTTATTTAAAAAAAAGATATTATTTATAATTAAGAAACAATTTTATAATAAAGAAAATAAACAGGTAATAGGTATCACCAAACCCAGATAGCTTTTAAACCGGATTATAACATATCATTTATTTGTGAAACCATTTCATCATCAAACCTCAAGTATATTAATTATTAACTTTCTGTCACACCCCGACTAGCACAATGCGGAAGCGTAAAACGGGAATGTAACAGACACCTCTAGTATCAACACATTGTTTATAAAGAAACATTACAAACTAATTTACAATATATTACATTTCTTTGTTCTATCATTGTTTTACAGTCTAGGTGGTACAAACAAAACTAATTCGTTAACTAAACGTTCTTACTACTAACACCCTTGCTTCTATTCACATAGCATCGATCACACACTTCAGGCAAGTAACAGATCACCAAATTACTCCGATTTAGGTACACCTGAAAAGCAGTTTAAAACGGGTCAACTACTAGAGTTGGTGAGTTTCACGAGTTTCAAGAAAACAGTAATGAATATTCACAAGTTAACACTTGTAATCATGACATAAGTATGTATGTATGTAAATGATGTAATTATGCTAAGCTACAGTGAAGCCTTGACTGTATGTGCTGCGTGCATCCATTTCCCACGCTCAATCAACCACTGTGGCTCCCCTTCCGCCCACAACATGCCTCGGTAGTTATGTCTAACACTACATAGCCTGTTTGTATAAATATGGTCATGTGCAAACGGCGCTATGTGACACGGCAACCAGGCCGATTCCGTTTGGGTTTGTCAAACCAATAGTACTATTCACAAGCCACCGGCTCGAAGTTAATCACTGTGATCGTGGGGACTTTCGTGTGTTAGCACTTAGATAATTCACATCAGTACATGTTTCAGGTATGTATATGTAATCAAACATGCTTTTCACCCCAAAAGTTCGTAAAACAGTTTAAAAGTGGGGTCATGAAACTCACGGTTTAGTAGATAATCAGTACTGTATCAGCTCGTGGTTTGTTCGGTCCGCTATCAGTAGTTCCTATAATCAATATTATAATAATATTAATATTTTAATATTATTATAATCTCAATACTAAACTGGGCTGTATAACTAATCTGGATGTAGCTGGAACGCCCAGAAAGTGGCAATAGGCTTAGGTTGTGATGTTGTTCAATGTCTAATACTTAAAACCGAACTTGGCTCAGGCTCCCGTTTTCCCAGCTGGGCCAAGTTGCTCGTTTACGCGTTCAGAAAACACTTATGGGAAAAATAAGTTTGAGTAAATGTATTGGTTAATAAAATGATTAAGTTATAAAGAAGGATCACCTATTAGGGTCCCGGATTAGCCACGGGGCCCGTTTCCGTTTATACAGTTTGATTTAAGAAGAAACGCGCACAATCCACCCGGATTGTCCAGGTTTCTCATAGAAAAGTTCATTTTTACTTAATTAGTCCAAAAATATGATTTTTGATCACTCTTGGTGTTTTGATATTCCCGCAGATTCACTAGTCGCGAACTTGCTGGTTTTTATAAAAACTGAATTTGTTTAATATTCAGATTAGCATAATTAATTAACCGTTAATCATTAAATTATGAAAATTTAATCACTTATCAATTAAAATATGTAGATTTTTATAAAAATATTTCTGGAATTTATTTACTGATTTATTAATTTATAAAAATTCATTTTATCAGCTATATTTCGTCTGAAAATCGTCCGTTTACCCCAAACAATTTCTAAAAATTCACCAAAAATTCCTGAATACTCAAATCATGTCCCAAAACAACCTGTATCCATTCCAGAATGTAAAAAGCTCGTGCGATATTCTTTTCAGCCCAAATTCAGCTGTAAAAATTCACACGAACGCAAATAAACAAAACACCTTTAAACTTCTCCAAATGATCCAAAATTCATATGTGATCAAAATACATCAAATCTGAGTTCCCAGAAAATTTTCATAATTTTTGAAGTATTTTAGCTATTTTTCCCAAATAAACGTCCCAATTCGGTAATAAATTAGCCAAATATTCTCGGATGGTCGAAAAATTACCAAATTTTAACAGGGACTCATTGACATGGTCCCTGATGTCCCTGAAAAATTTAAAGGCCTAACAATATGCACATCACAACCTTAACCTAAATAGCCCGTAAGCGAGTGTTTCGGCATTTCCTTAGCGGGTTTGGCTCGTTTCCGACTCTTTAATCAAGTTTTCAGGTTCTTGTGCTTCTAAGAAAGCTAGGTACAAGTCTATATCAAAAACCAAGCAATATTTCATCAACATAACAGCCCTTAAGTTAGGGTTTCGGCTAGTGCACAAAAACAAACTTTTGAACCGTAAAAACGTCGTTTCAACCCTTTAATCTGTGTTTATGGCCAAATAAACTATCAAAACAGGTTCCTTACCATGTGTATGATCAAAACATGTTTATGGACCATTTTTAGGATTTTTACACGGTTAGGAATGATTTTTAGTAACCAAGACATGTTTTTATGGTATTAAACAAGCATAAAAGCTACTTATTTAAGCCCCTTACCTTAGGGTTTGAAGTTTTTCTGGCTGGAGCAGAGTTTGTATCCAGAGTTTTCAAGAAATAATGTTGGATATGTCTTGGATCTAGTTTAAATGTGAAAGAATAAAAAGGGGGGGGGGGGGGGTGGCGGCTGCGGCCGGAAGAAAGATTGGGCCCATGATGGGCTGTTTTGGCCCAATAATCTGGTTTCTCAAGCCCAAATACGAAAAGCCCGGTCCAAATTTAGTTCGGGTTCGGTTTTTGGCGCGAAAAACTTATCGGGTGCGTTAAACAACGCGAAAACAAGTGTTTTTCGGCTAGTTTTGAGTAAAATTATAAAAACATACTATATGTTTGTAAAAATCAAAAATATTTTCACGGATCACTTAAAACATTTCAAATAAGTGTTTGGTAAGTCTTTTTCGGCTTAACGGATGATACAATGCTTGGTTTGTAACTATCTTTCGCGTTTAAATCTAGCGGGTGGTTAAACGAGCATGTTTTCGTTTAACTTGTTTGCTATCAAACTAAGACCATATTTCTAATATTTTAGCTTGTATAGATCGTATATCATTTATAAATGGCCCCCTTAAATATCTGGGTCATAACCCGACCCGTTCGGTTAATCGTTCGTTTGTTACGCAAAAGGCGTTTATTTGCTTAATCGGTAAATACGTACTGAGGTGTACCTTGTTTTGGCTCAAATGTCACACTTTCTTACAATAAATAAAATTAAAATCTAAATATACATATATAAATATTAAAAACGAATAACAACCCCCGTAATACGGGGGATAAAATCTAGTACTACACATACCCTTTAAACCTTACTAAATTTCGTGTATAGCCTACTATATAACATATCATACATACCCTCCTTAAATAATTAAATACTATATTTACCGACCAATGTTATATTATTCTAATAAAAAAACCTTGGAATATATCCATTTCACCCTAACTTTATCAGAACTTTAAAACTTCATATGTAGTTTAGTGTTTTTTTTTCTTGATCTCTAAGAGCATCGATAATCTGAGTCCTTATTAATGCTCCTACACACTAACAAACTGTTAGTCTCACCACAGAAAGGGAAATTCCATATGATCCGACTCTCAAGCAAGAGTAAATCTTACTACATGGCAAAGCTTTGTAAGAAAATTATAAGTTAAAGGTCCGGTCCTAGTTAACATTGTGTATTGAATGCTCAACTACATGCGTTAACTAAGTCTACTATTATAATAAACAAAAATGTGATTGAATCACATCACCCTTAATTAGCCTAATATTTTGCCATGTAGCACTCTATCTTTGAAGCTTTAGTTCATAAATATTTCAAATTAAAATTAAAATATTAAAACCTTCCTTATACACAACTAAAAGTATTCACTCTTCCACCATTCATATTATTCCTTTATATAATGTATTTCTTTTGTCACACGATAAGACGATGTCTAAAAGGTAAAATGCTCATCTTATTAATTTGGAGAACGATGTTTCTAACATGAGTTATACAGCAAATTATAATTCATTCGTTTACCTGCTTATAATTTAGTTTATGGGATATGTGTTTATTTTATATTACAACTAACATATAAGATTGTACTTATTTGTTTTAATGTTTTAGTTGATGTATCTACAAGTCCTTTGTCAAACATTTCAAATGGTATTTCATTATTATTAATTTATCCAAACTTGAATTTAAATTTGAAAAATAAAAATTTACCAAACATATTTGTTTTAATTCATCTAAATAGTTATCTTCTTACAGTCTTTAATATGAACAATGCTTACTCTGATGCTGCTGAAAAAAGAAAAAAAAAAGAAAACAACGAAAACCCGTCCTTAATATAATAAACAAAAAACATGATTGTGTCACTTGACACCTAATTGGACCATCTTTATGCCACTTGACACTTCAAGGTTCGAAATAAAACTATATCTCATGTCACATTACTCGAATAAGAAATCAAGAATAAAGCCTATATTTATAAAAGACAAGGTAGTGCATCAAACTTATCATTATCATTAGGCGGTGCGTGAACTATTGTATACAGTTACTTGGTTTTAAAAATATTTAATGTTATCCCGATTGGTTTTTCCGGTTCTTTTTGCCGTTTGAAAGCTGGTTTACGAACAACCGACCATTTTTTCTTCTTTTTTTTTTGATTTATTTGCCAGTTGGACGGCCACTATGGTCCAATTTATAAACACTGTTTTTATCTAAAATGGGTTAAAATATCAAATAAGTTGAATTTTATTTGTAACAAAACTCAAAATGATACGCCATTTATTTGTAAATGAAGTAACTAGCAAAAAGTTATTGCAAGTCAACCCAATACGTCCATTTTGGAACTTATTAATAATGGTGTGTTTTATTCCAGATATAGCATACTAAAGGTGATTATATAAAGCCGATCTTAAAATTTTTTTCTCATTAATTAATTAAACCACTTTGAAAATGTGAAATTTTTAACATATTTTGGGGGGTCGGGTTGTTCTTCAAAATTTAATTTACTTTCTATAAGAAATTTTGTCTAAAGTTTCATTTCAAAAGCATAAGTATCAAATATTATTTATTTTTCTAATAACTTGACTAAACGTAACTCGAATAAAGCCATTCAAAACTAAACGGGTTGAAATTGCCATAATATAGAATGAATCATTTTGAGTTGCCAACTGACTATATTGATTATACATTTTATATAGTCCTATTTTATTTACTCACTATATATTTTTGAATTACCAAGTGAATATATTAACTTTATATTTGGTATAACAAATAAAAGGATTGTGTGGTGTTTGATTTGTGTCGTGGCATCTTAAAGTTCAAAAGAAAACTATACCATAATAATACCGTAACGAGAAATCAAAGAGAAAGCCAAATAGGTATTCATATGTATTTTGTACGGTTCGATATTCTACATCCATTGTTAAGAACACAAAGATAAAAACAAAGACATAATTAATATATATGTAGAGATAGATAAGGTAACGTTAAAAATAAAACAATAGATGTTGTATATAAAGAAATATTTAGAGATTTAGGAATTTCCAACATGTGTGTGTGTGTGTTAGTGTGCATTCATATTGTTTAATATGTAATTTAATATACCGTATAATACATTATAAATAGTTTAACACATTTTTTGAATTTCATATAATGTTATCGTTTGAATACATTTTTTCATTCCAACCCGTGTTGCACATGGGTACATAAGCTAGTATTTTATATACTGGTAACGGATCACAAGTACTTAATTGCCTCAAATCAGTTGTTGCAACTATACTATTGTTTAAAAGTTTAATAACTATCCAGTCGCTATGAAGTATAGTCCGTCTTTTTTATTGGTTATTATTAGGTTGTATAATAATATTACTATTTGAATAAAATTTTAATAATAAAAAATATATTGCTAATTATTATTATTATTATTATTATTCACGTATATTTTATTATTATAAAAGTGAACCATTTGTCCATTTAAATTTGATTCAATTGATTGTCAACGTGAATTTGACCTTCATTTTGTTCTACGGTTGTCCGTAAATATCACCGGACCGTTACCGGATTTACCGTCCGTCCGGCGAACCGTCATCGCCATGGTTATCGACATTCAAACCCTAACGGACAGGTAATCTCAATTCACTGAAATCAAAACTCGTCATTACGTCAACATAATACGTATGCTTCATAATCGATTATAATTAATTGTTTAAATGTGGCCTAATTATGATCCATTAATAATAACTCGATTTAATCAGAATGATTATTATACGTTAATAATAACTTCAGATGCATTAGTGTTATTATATTTGTTAATTGAAACAGATCGATCGATCGATAGATAGATAGATCTGGTTCAGTGTTTGTTTAGTCTGAGGTCGACTAGGCTTGTTTTGAGTCTTTGACTTACGAGAGCTTGAGCTCGGTCTCGGCTCATTTCGAGCTTTTTTAATGAAGCTGGAGCTCGTGAGTAATTTTTTACAAGCTCGAGTTCGGCTCGTTTATTATTTGTTTAGCCCGAGGTCGACTAGGCTTGTTTTGACTTACGAGAGTCTCAGCTCGGTCTCGGCTCATTTCGAGTTTGGCTTGTTTATTATTTGTTAATTAATTTATATACGTTTTTGTTTATATTTATTGAGAAAAGCCTTAAACGAGCCTAAGCGGCGAGCTTGCCTCGTGAGTCATTTTTTACAAGCTCGAGTTTGGCTCGTTTATTATTTGTTAATTAATTTATATACGTTTTTGTTTATATTTATATTCATTGAGAAAAGCCTTAAACGAGCCTAAGCTCGAGCTTGGCTCATGAGTCATCTTTTACAAGCTCGATTTCGACACATTTGTTATTTGTTAATTAATTTACATATGTTTTTAGTTATATTTATATATTTGAGAAACGCCTTTAAACGAGCCTAAGTTTGGCTCAAGCTTGTGTAGCACCTTAAACGAGCCAAAGTTTGGCTGTGCGGTGTGAAATTAATAATTAGAAGTCCAAAATAGGTAAATTTGACCTAGTTCTAATCGATTAATTACTAACTCAATTTCATCAGAGTGATTATCATACGTTAGCTATAAATGCATTGGTGTTATTGTTAATTGAAACACATCTGGTTTAGTATTCGTTTGTTCCTCCACTGATAGATGAACAGAGGTTGGAAATGCTAATCACTCTAGGGTTTATTAGCTAATTAGGTCACAGGCTTTGATTCATTTTCAGTTATGAGCTAAGCACTTAATGCGGAAAAATATCGGACCGATATTAGGAATATCGGTTATCGTGGTGGGATAGCGATAATTTTAATATAATGTAAAATTCAAATATATAGCAATATAACATTAATAAATTAGTATACTCTCCTGCCATCAACAAATTAACCTTTTGCAACTTGTAAAACACGAACAAGGATTACGACTTGAAACACTAACATTGAACACTAAAAATTGATAATCTTGACTAAAAAGTTAAAACACTGATATCGCAAATATCGGTCAATATCGCAGATATTATTGGTACTGATATTCTTACCGATATTTGACTTTAGGCTTGATAACTAAACGTGCTTTATTTGAGGCTCGGGCTGGGCTCGCGCTTGAAAAAGATTGGCTCGTTTGGAGCTTTTTATCGATCAGATCTCGAGTAGCTTGCGAGCGGCTCGGCTCGTTTGCACCCATAATTAGAACATGTCAACATGCATTTACTTTGTCCATTCAGGGTCCACTATTTGGTTACAGTATCTTAACAACCACTATTTCACATGTTTATTGTTTTTAGGTATATTGATTCTTGCATCGATTGCAGTATTTTACCTAATAAATCAGTTTTATCAGCTTTCAATAAGGTTTGCTTCGCTGTCTTGATTTAAATATTTGTATCATTAAAGATCCTGTAACGGTGTCGAATATGTTGATGGAAATGAAGTAGGATACTAATCGGTTGACGGTTGTCATTTTTATGATGCAGGCTGCGGTTAAAAAATCAAATAATGAAGAGGCTAGTTTTGTGATATATTTGGATGACTTAATAAGCGCTGACTTCCATCCACTGTACAGTGTGCTTGTACAAGTTGATATTTCAGAAATAGATTCTGTTGACATACTTCAAAATTCAAGATGTTCGTTAGAAGGCGGTTCTGTTTTAGTGTTATTGCATTCAGTAAACCAAAAACTCCGGGTGGTGGATCTCCAAGACAGAAAACTTGGCAAGGGTTTCTTACTGTATGTCTTACACATTCTTAATTTTTACTTACAGTTTATTTTCTTCTGATCGTATTATTGCTGGGGGTAAACAACATGCAGAAGAAATGTACTTTACATATATTTGTTTCAAATTTAGCAACCGAATTTAGATTAGGTGCAATTTAATAACTTACACTCCATTACCAATTTCAGCTATCAAGCCAC
Source organism: Bidens hawaiensis (assembly GCF_021521415.1). Taxonomy (NCBI): domain Eukaryota; kingdom Viridiplantae; phylum Streptophyta; class Magnoliopsida; order Asterales; family Asteraceae; genus Bidens; species Bidens hawaiensis. The sequence continues at coordinate 44,935 of NW_027492323.1, forward strand.
ATGGCATTTGCTGTAATGTAGCATATGTTGTAAATAAATTTGTTTTATATAAACTCTTTTCACATAAAGCCTTTTTATTTTTCATATGTGACACCGGATGTGGTGGCAGCGGGCATGGCTCAACTAGCGCCACATCAATCATTTAAGGTAAAAATCAGTTAAAATGACACCGGTTGCTAAATCAGTGAGAAATGATAAGTTGGTTTCTAGTTTGCGTCTACCAACTAGTTTGTTGCTAGCATCGGGAAAGAAACTTGTGTAGTTCGTCTCTATTTTGTGCAGTTTGTCCTTATTAGTAACATCGGTAAAACAACTTGGATTCACAGCTTGCTTATGGCTTATTGATAAAAACGAGGTGTCAGGATATTATAGGGTTAAAGTGTTGTTTTTACAAGAGGTTCACGGGTATTTCCATGACTCTGCATGTTTTTGGTTACAATTGATATAAATGTAATACGATACATACTTGGGGTCCTATAAGAGAGTTTTGACAGGAATAACGATTACTCGTGTGACTGCCTATATTATTCTAATTTATACATGCATTTCCTATTTTATTTGTATTATTATTATTATTATATCATCATCATCATCATCATCATCAACACTTTAAATTCACTACTCGTTTTGTGACTTATTTTTGTTAGGGGGCTATCACTGGGAGGCTTGTCATGCCAAGTTTTAAACTTAAAGTTTTCCCATTTTCGGAAGGTGAATATGAATGGGAAATTCATGCAAATGCACACTCTTAATCTTGATTTCAGTCAATCGCTAACCACTTTTGGTAAAGACTGCTTTACATGTATGCCAAATCTAAAGTGCCTATCTTTATGTGAGACAAAAATATCCAATTTGTGGACTACAAGAGCCTCACTTGAAAAACTTCCAAATCTAATCGAACTCCGTTTTCAAAGTTGTTATTGTTGTATTGACTCCAAGGCATGCCCTGTATTTTTTGGTGCAACATCAGATGAGGACACTAGTTTTAGTTTAATTAATGAAACTACCGAAGAACACAAAGATGTGTTTCTTAATATGGAAGACGTGGTTCCAATTAGCAACTATAATCCAGTTCTTGAAACGATAAGTGAATCCGGGGAGTCTACTGATAGTGAGGTTGACTTTTCACATACACATCCTGGCATAAATTTGTTGGAAGGTTTCACTTTTGAATCTAGTGACTGGAACGGGTTGCTTGATCTTCCTAATGAGGTAACCATTATTTTGTCTGGTTCGTTATGCTTTGTTTCTTTTTATAAATTAATTAGGGCTAGTTGTATAAAGGCTAATGCCATAGAATATCAACATACTTAGGTTGGTGGTCCGTTGTGGTAAATATAATTAATTAAAAATGTCCCAACCACGCGATTGTACCTCTTTTTTGAAGTGAGCTAGTTTGATAAGCCACCTCATCAAAATATGGGCTAGTTTGGTAATTATACTTTCTTTTGATACCGTGATCATTTTGCTCAGCTTTCTTGAAGCTGGCTAATTTGGTAATTTACTGGTAAGTAACCAAATAAGAAAAAATGCCATATAGCTACATAACCACGAAACCGGTCATCATGTGATCAATTTACCAAACTAGCCCATTTCAAAAAGGTATTATAACCATTTTGGGACACACATGTGGAAATGACCGTTTTCTGCAACATTCACCAACTCAAATAGATGGAGAAAAGGTGGAAGTTGGTTATTCGAAATGGAGAAAATAAGACGGTTCTTGTCTTATTTATTTTTTAGTTTAGGTAGATGCAATAAAGTTTCTAGCCTTCATTAACTGTTTTTTTTTAAAGGATAATGACCTACTTCCTTGCCTTAAACAATTTATTTTAAAAGTTTGCTTTAAATTCTTTTTAGGAGCCAGTAGATTTGATATTACTTAGAATAGAAATCTGAGGAAAATTGGTTACTTTTTTTTAATGCAATTAGCCCTTTTTATTATTATAGTTTTTGCAATGGTTAAAGAAGTTTTATTATAAATATCAGATTTTTCCTTGGGGATCAGAAGATGCAGAAGAATCATGGTCAAATTCATCCATATTAAGATCTACCTCACATACATCAAAAAGACATTTTTTTTATCATTCTTCCCAATATGCAAAGAAAAACATTATAGAGAGTATTTAATAGCTTCATTTCCCAATCTAAAAGTTTTGGATAATCAGCCAATCCGAAAAGCTGACAAAGACCGAGCTGCAATTATCTGTTTTGACAACTTTGAATATCTACCATACAAAAGGACAACTAAAGAGAATGTTGCTACTATCCTGCAAAGCCGTGAGGTTAAAGGGCATAAGTCACGTAATTATTATTCAAGATCACTTGGTGCTTCAAAAGTCGGGTGTGCAATATTTCCTTCTTTGCACCCACTTTCTATGAAAACCAGCTGTATACCAAATAACGACGGTAGAAAATTTCGTCCGAGACAATTTGAGTATCATCCTTCTAATTCAAGTTTAATGGTTATTGGAACTTTGGATGGTGAAGTTATTGTTGTTAATCATGAAAGTGAAAAGGTCGTATGGTATATTACTTCACATCGATGTATGAATAGCGTTCTTGGATTATGTTGGCTTAAAAAGTATCCAACTAAGGTATATATCTTTGACATGTTATGCTTCAAAATTTTCAGGGCAATTGTGGAAAAAATCTTAAGTTATTTTTATATCTTTTTCTTTATTGATTCACACGTTAGTCCCTTTCAACTTAATGATAAAGTACTTGAATTTTATTTCAACCAAAAAGACCTTTGCTTGCATGAAAAAATCGCTTAACTTTAAAAAAATAATAAATGTACAGAAGGCTCTTTTATAGGAATTTATGAAATTATTTTACAATGATGCAAACTTTCAAGTTATGAAATCTAACATTTATCTTTTTTTTTTTCCAGTTTATATCTGGGTCGGATAATGGTTTGCTGAAGCTATATGATATTCAGAAAATTCCATCAACAAATAACGGCATCTACCCAAGTGGTGCTTCTGTTTCCTTTGACGAGTTTGATCAGTTGACTTCTGTTCATGTTAACTCATCAGATGAACTGTTTCTCGCCAGTGGGTATTCAAAAGATGTTGCTTTGTATGACATCAGCACTGGTAAACGCTTGCAGGTGTTCACTAACATGCACAAAGAACACATTAATGTTGTTAAGTTTGCAAACCATTCGCCGTCTATGTTTGCCACATCATCGTTTGACCATGATGTCAAAATGTGGGATTTGAGACAAAAACCGATTCACCCGTGTTACACCGCTTCTAGTGGTCAAGGAAATGTGATGGTTTGTTTCTCTCCAGATGATCATTATCTTCTTGTTTCAGCTGTTGACAACGAGGTAAATTTCGCAGCTATGCAGCCAATATCGGTGGTCTCTCGGTTATCGGTCCTCATGTGAAATGTCGGTCAGAATATCAGTTTCGATAATATCCGCGATATTGACCGATATTTCATCAATATGTCACTGAAATTGGTGATCGGTCCTCAATGTTTAGTGTTAAAGTCATCATCATCATCATCATCATCGTACTCAGTATATCCCACCAATAGCAAAGCTATAGTAGGGTCTGAGGAGGGTAAGATGTAGACAGCCTTACCTCTACCCCATAGGGATAGAGAGGCTGCTTCCGGTGAGACCCTCGGCTCGATAGTAGTTTTGCATCAAGCCTTGGACATAAGACACATAACACTCAACCATCGGGACACCGACCGATTGGTGCGTGTACCCTTGTCTTTCGGCTATCAACGCCACCACATGATGCCTGATTAACCTTCCGCCACTTTTAACGTTATTTTCACGATATTGGTAAAATAACGTCAAAATTAGTGCAATTTCGCTTTTGCCCACCCGAGGGTTCACACTTATATACATTATATGCGTGCACCGCAAGCAGGGCGTATTAGTGTTAAAGTGCTATATATATAAATTTTGCATGATATTAAAATTACCGATATCTCAAATATCGGTTGTCGACCGATATCCTTTATTTTTCCGCATTAACTGCTTAGTTTCGTAGTTACTTTTTGATTGAAGCATACAAAGATTTATAAAAAAAATGTTATTTTTTTATAGGTTAAACAATTGCTAGCTGTTGATGGAAGACTTCACCTTGATTTTGGAATATCTCCAACCGGAAGCTCTCAGAATTATACGCGCTCGTATTACATGAACGGGAGAGATTATGTTCTCAGTGGAAGTTGTGATGAACGTGTGGTACGGATTTGTTGTGCTCAAACAGGAAGACGGCTCAGAGATATATCATTAGAGGTAAGTTGCTGATGTGGATATTGTTACACTGTTATCAAATTCGTAAGGGTTATATCTGAAAGTTTTGTATATGCTTTCAGTGAAATTGTGTAGTTCATGAACTGCTTTCATGATTTATTGAGTCATTTAAGTCATACACCATTTAATGAGACAATATTTGTTTTTGGATATAAAATGTAATAAATCATATTTTTTTCAAATTTGAAAACAAATTTACTTTTAAAAACTTTTTATGGATATATATGGCATCTGAAGTGGCATGGCATCAATTAGTGCAACGTGAGGCGTAATCAGTAAAAATCAGGTTGGTTGTTAAAACCTGTAATAAATTGTAGGTTCATCTCTATTTTTTCTATTTCCTGCAATTTACATTTTTAAATAAGAAAACAAAGTTTGAGGACTTAACCACTTACAAAATAAGTTGGTTTATATATTTTGAAGTTACTAAAACTTTGATGACTTAATGAATCAAGAAAATCGTTTAGGGTCTAAACCATATTTCAGTGAAAGTCAATTCTTGAATAACTGTCATGCTTTGGCATTTTTAGCATCACTTTTTATATTTGTTTGGTTGCGGGTATGCAGGGAAAAAGTTCAGGATCCTCCATGTTTGTGCAATCTTTAAGAGGGGACCCGTTTAGAGTGAGTTTTTATTTTTGTTTTTGTTTTTATGTTTAAAAGTTGAAAAATAAAACTTTTATCTGCACAAATATTTAAAATCTTAATCCAAGTCTACATAAATATCAAAACAACTTTACATGGCACCTGACGTACCTGACATCGATTTGGTAGTTTAATCGCCAAAAGCATCCAAATGATGAAAATGCTCAAGAATTTCAAAAAGAAATTGTTTGTAAAAATCTAAAGACTTGGCTTTTTAAGGCATTGATTCTTCATCTTCACACAGGAAGTAAAAAAAAAACTAGTCTTTTGTACCGTGGTCAGGGGCATTTTTGTCATTTTACAATTTGTTGTTTTGGTGGAAATGACACATAGAAACCGAATCGACACTTGTGATGTCTGTCTCTGTGTAATCATTTGAACACGGTGGGCTATGCGTAACAAGTTTCTTTTATTTTTACGGCACCAGGGTAAATATCATTCATTTCATGAACCTGTAAATGTATTTCAAAATCTTTTTTACTTTTCGTTTTCAGGATTTCAACCTGAGTATATTAGCAGCCTACAAACAGCGAAACTCAAGCCCCGAAATCGTCAAGGTTGACTTTTTCCAAATTTCATGTATCTTTGCTGACACAATACATGTAAGAACTTTGACTTACATGCCTAAAATTCTGCAGGTTAACATGTTGACTTCCAAGGATGCCGATAAAGAGTCGTTGAGCGATGAGCGTTCTCTGTCAGCACACAGTTTGGGAGGAGCCTGATGTGATTGCATTTTTTGTAACTACAGTTAGTGGATAACAAAAAGTGTTTGTTAGTGCTTCTGTAACTCATGTATTTTTCTTTTAAAGTTCTTTACTTTTCATATGATGCTGAAATGTTGTAGGCATTAACTAAATAGTTTAACGGTTACCGTATGTTTACCGGTATCTTTGAATAAATATACAATTTTTTATCAGTGGAAGTTAGAACTCATTACCGGAAACTTACAGTACTCATCAATACCCTGCTAACCAATGAGATCAGATAAATTGCACTTTGAGTAAATATATAGTTTACACACACCATGATGTTTTCATGTTTATTGAATTATTTTCAACATTTTCAACGTTTTAAATGAGTAAGAACATATAATGTATTTTCTATAGTTTCAGTATTTATCAACTTGAATAGATAATTTCATTTATTTCTTTATATATATTTTATAAAGTTTAAACATGACCCAAAACGATATATAAATCCAAACTTACATGTCAGATCAAACTTTCATCTATTAATTAAAACACAACTATTATTAATTAATAATTATTGAATGTTTTTCATTATTATATGTTAAGTTATTGGTGACTTTTTATTTATTTATTTATTTTTGTTGAAATGACAAATGACCATGGTGATAACTAACATAAAGTAGACTATCGGAAATTATTGCAGACTTTTTTTTTGAATGATTGAGAATTTTACGTGTAAATCTACTCTTTCAAGGCTGTGTTCAAGGTCGACTCCTCAACCGTCGTGAGACCGTGCCCCTGATGCCCGGGAACCGGATGGACTCACATTGATCTTCGCCATCTCATAATGACCCTTCTATCTTCTACATTCCCGAAAGCACAAGGTTTGTTTTTGTGGTGTCATAGGCTAATAACCAAACCGAGTTGTGCACACCACCTCCCTAAATTAATTAGTTTAGTTGATGCAACTTAATGACCAAAACTTCCTAGTGAGAAATGAAACGAGAGGCGCGGTCTAGAAGACTTAATCGGACAGCGATCAACGGCGGGGAGTTCCATACAGCATGTGTGCTATACACTTATCCTCTGATCAATAGATCTAGTTTAATATGTTGTTTATCTATATGCATAGCATTATAATTATAATTAATAAACAATAAACCTGTACAGACGCGTAATTTAAACCTCGAAAAAGTAAAGAATAATTGAGTATTGAGAGAATGAGAGAGTAAGCAGAAAACATGAACAAATTATATGTGCTATAATTAAGACAGTAAGTAGTTTTTTAAATAGGCAAAATATGTGGTATGGTATCATGTTTATCCATATGCATAGCATTATAATCATAAGAAATAAATCATAGTTACTCAAGGTGCTAGGCGCGTGGCAAGACAAACAAGGCACATAGCATAAACATATCATTTTTTTTCTGGTTTCAAACATGTTTTGGACTTGTTTAGGGCCGGTTCCATGACATTTTTTGATGTTTCAAACAAGTTTACATGGAATTTTCAGGATTTTGGCCGGAATCTGACCAAATACGACTCATATCATTATCACTAAGGGGAGATAAACATGATTTACTAGTAAAAAAGTGAGCAAAATATTTTATTAAAAACTTCTTCCAAACTCCAAATGCATTTCTGTTTCTAAATGCAATAAATCTTTTTCTTATTCTTAGAGAAACATGAGAGCAATTCACTTAAGAATATTACACAAGTTTAACAAGTTATCAACATCATAACATATCGAGAAACCGATATTTCTCATTAGACGACGACGCACCATACAAAGACGCTACAAAATTACAGCTTTAGATTCAAGTCAATTATTTGATAATCCGACGGCTGCGAACCTGTTTGCGCTTCAAAATAAAACCCTCCATGCCATTTTGACCCCACATCCTCCTCAACATCATAGGCTCGCACCCAACTGACCCCAACGGTTCCATGATCACCAAACCGTGGTATAACTGATCCACCATCTCGGTTTGGTGTGTGAACCGTTGAGTGGGCTTGAACCAAGGGCGGTTGGTTAAGCCTAAAGTTAGCTGGAAACATATTACTTGTGTCTGGTGCCATGTATCTTCTGGCTGCGTCACGCTCTCGCTTATGAGCGTTTTGATGACCGCCTAATGCTTGTGAACTGTAAAACCTTCTCCTGCAGAAGTTGCATGTATACACCTTCATAGGTTTTGATGCTGAGCTGGCACCTAGATTTTGTCCTAGGCTAAGGTTTAACCACCCTTTGGTGTTTTCTTGACTTCTGTCTTCCCTGCCATCCATTGCAGCAAATAGTTATACAAGTTTATCTTTAAGATTATATCTTGCGAATCCGAGGGGAAATCAAGTATATGAGAAAGAAGCTATATTATATAATCAATGATGCTGTCACTGTTAAGTGCTTTTCGGATCATGGGCGAAGCTTAGTGAGGGCCACCCCTGTTTATTTGCGCAGCAGTGTAAATTTACCTGTTTTTCGCCTGAGAATTTTTTACGAAGTGTAAATTTTCCAGTTTTCGACCGAAAATTTGAGCCCGGCCCTCCCTCGTTTATGAATTTTTTTAAAAATACATTTTGAGCAATGGCGAAGTTTGGATGCGAATGCCGAGTGTGTGTGTGTGTTTGGGGGGGGGACTCAAAACGTATTTAAAAAAAAATATAAACGAGGGGGATCGAGGGGCACAAATTTTCGGACGAAAACGGGTAAATTTACATTACGTATAAATTTTTTTCGAGCGAAAAACAAATTGGCCCACCCTCGTTTATGATTAAAAAAAACATTTTGAGCAATGGTGAAGCTTGGACGCGAACGCCGGGTTTGGGGGGGGGGCTCAAATTTTCAGACGAAAGCGGGTAAATTTATACTACGTATAAAAATTTTCGAGCGAAAAATGAATACATTTACACTAATACGCAAAAAAACAGAGGCCAAGGGTGGGGGTGAATTTTGTCTTCGCCGGTGATTTTGAGTCTGTCCCTGACATTCTTGTCCAAGCTTCAGCACTGGATTTTCTCTCTCACACACACTACACTTACACACCTTTACATACAAAAAAAACTATAAATGTCATCTCTCTTAAATGTCCCCACAAACTGATGCTTGACGTTGCTCCTTGCAAGCCCTTATATTCTCCACTTTCTTATTGTCTAGTGCTTGAATAAAAACACCAACTTCACATGGTTCTTGTAGAAACATGAAATGAATCTGACTTGATCCATGACGATGTTCCCCGGTCTTCGAGGTGAACGAACCACGACTCGATCTTCTTCTCCGGTAGCTTAAGATCTGCAATGGTTTTTGGGGGTGTGGAGGTGACTGCTAAGAAATCTCAAGGATTTCTTGTTTACAGACACAAAAATGGTTATGGTGGTGGCTCTTATTGAGAACAACCCTTAATAAGGAGGTGGAGAGGTGGAGACCTCCTTATATAGGGAGCCTCATGGCCACCATCATGTACCCTAATGGGCCTAGCCCAGTTAGGGTTACCTCCACAAAACCCCCCTACAATTCTCTTTACGAGTAACTAAAAATGTATAAAACTGATAATAAAAGCATCTTCCCAAATGTGGTCATGTCAAAAAATTGAAAAATATTTCTATTGTCTGCCATATTCAAGAAACACAATCTTGCAATTGTGTAACTATTGCTATCTTTTTTAAAAGCATAATATAATCACAATTACAATAATAGCGCGATTTCTATTTTCTTGCGTGTTATTTCAGTTTTCAATCGGGAAACTTATGTATATTTATAGGCAAAGTGGATTTTAATAGTCCCGTCTTTTTGCAGTTTGCCGATAATAATCCCGCCTCAAAAAATAGCTTCCACTGGTCCCATCTTTTACACTAATTGTTTTCATTGAACCTCCGTTAAAAAAAAAAAAACTTAACGGAGTTAAGTTTTTTCCGAATTTTAAAATAATGTTTTAGGGCTTTTGATCGGAAGGAGGATATAAATCAATTGCTGTTAAACTTACATCACAATGGGGCTTGTTTTTTGTTAATATTGTTTAAACACTCGAATTGAAGCACACTATCGTCGTTTGGAGCCCCATTTCGAGGTAAGCTTTACATAAATCGACTTGTATCTTCATTTCGATCAAAAGTCCTAAAACACCAATTTGAAATTTGAAAAAAACTTAACGAAGTTAAATTTTTTTAACCGAGTTCTAGTGAAAACAATTAGTGTGATAGGTAAGACCGGTGACAGCTATTTTCTGAGGTGAGATTATTATCGGCCAATCACAAAAAGGTTGGATTATAAAAATCCAATTTCTAATATTTATATTATATTTTTCTTGTTTAGATACTTGTGCTTTTATTTCTTATTTAAAATTTCATGACACATAAACATAAACTTCACATAAGTTGTTGGTGATAAGAAAACAAACAGTGCTTTTATTATTTTATATTTGGCTGTATTAGTCGGTAGGATATTCATCATATTCTTATAATATTTTTAAGCAACTAGTCTTGTCATATGCAACCCCACCATCAGTAAAATCCTGTGTTCTTAATTGTGTAATAGTGAACATATATATGAATGAAGGAAAAGTAGGTTTTTTTTTTTGGATCATGTGGTTTTACGGAAAAAAGTGGTTTTAGATGACCGGCTCAAATCCCAAATTTTAAGTGCTTTTAGATAATTTGTCATCTATCTTAGATAGTAGATTATTAAAACACATTAGCAAACTTTCCAAGCGGTAGTCCAAGTCATTGCCCAAAGTGGGTGGTTTGCATAATCCGATATTTGAGATAGTGGTTTCCACATGTCCCAATAGGATTACTTGAACTGCTACTTGAAAAGTTAGCTAATGTGTTCTCATAATTCGCTATATGAAATAACAATAAAAACACTTAAAATTTATTCAGCCACCAAAAACCGCTTTTATTTTTGTAAAACCGCCTTATCCGACAAAAAAATCAAGAAACATAGTTGTATAAATAACCCCCAAAATTGGTTGTTTATATTATTAGTGTGTACTTGAAGCATGTTTTGAGGAATATTGCTAGTGAAAGAATATCAAGCTGATTCTAGTGATTTTGTGCTGTGTGTATACAGTAAGAGTACATTAAAGCCACTTGTATAGACAGACTATAGGTGTATCTTTCATAGAGGTAGTTGTTTTGTATTGCATCACCATCAGTTATCTGTTGGACCTTGCAAGAGTGGGTCCCATAGTTAATCCTATTGGTCATACAGTAGAGAATAACCAGATATGCAGCGTAAATGTTTTTTATCGAACAAATGTAACGAACAAATGACCTCCGGAATGAACAAATGGCATTTGTAAAAAACAAATAACCTCCGAAATGAACAAATGATATCCGTAACTAACAAATAACTTCTGTAACGAATGAATGACCTCCGAAATAAACACTTCGAAACGAACAAATGACCTCCGTAATGAAAGAATGACCTCCGAAATGAACAAGTGACCTCTGACATGAACAAATGACATCCAAGACGAACAATTAACCTCCACAACGAACAAATGACCTCCGAAACGAACTAATGACCTCCGAAATGAACAAATGATCTCCGTAACGAACAAAGAACCTGCGCAAATGTTTGCTTTTTCAGAAAGCAAACACCACCTAACTATAGTAATGAAAGCGAAAATTTAAAAGGTAGCTGGTGTTAAAGTTAAATTTAATTATCATTTTAGGGTTTCTATACTCCCATTGAATAGGACCATTTGTGTTAGGTTTTTGGTGATTGAGTTCCCACAAGTGATGCAGATTCTTTTTATTGGTACTAGAGATATCAGTTGGTGGTGTTAAAAAGTTAAAATCGCTTATTAGCTTTTTCAGAAAGCCATTTTTAAAAACCAGGATTTTGTGTTTTTGGAAAACTGCTTTTTAACCCTTTTAAAAAGTTAAAATAAAAAAGATATTTGTGATTGCCACACACATTTTAACTCACTGGCTTTTTGAAAACACCAATAAACCAATAAACATTTTTCAAACTCAATCCTAAACATGCTCTAAACCCAAATGGTCATCTAAAATAGTTTTATTTCAACAAAACAAAATTTTCAAATCCACCAGTATTGACGTAATTCAGAATTTTGAGAATTGTTCAAATATTAGACTTCAATGGTAAACAGTGTTACATCAAATATTAGACTTCAATGGTAAAAAGGTTAAAAAAAAACAAGTTACATCAATTATTAGACTTCAATGGTAAACAGTGTTGTGTCTGTTGTCTTACATTCTCAGCCAGATATGTTAAAGGTGTCTATAACTCCAAGTTTTGTCAATTAGGCACTGAACAAAAACCATGGAACCCACCATCACTCATAGTCTCATATAATGTGCTCCCAAATCTTCTGTTGTATTTCTATACAAAAGTAGTCCCTTTGTATTATTATTATTATTATTATTATTATTATTATTATTATTATTTAGCACTGATCAGAAACATATTAGACATCTATGGTAGTTTGTTAAAAAGGTGTGACGACGATTTAAGGTTCATTAAGAATATAAACGTAAGGTATTCCTATCATAAAAAACGCAACAATTTCCCGGGTGTCATAAGCTAGATTTGCTTCAATGCAAATTGACAAAAGTAGTAATACAATTAGTAAGTTGGTCTAGGGATGTTGTGTGTATATAGGAGTCCACTGAAAGCAACTTTAATGGTATTCTATTATTAATCAAAATTATTTAAAGAGCCATTTGTTTTCTACTGCTCCAGCTAATATGGACCGGATGTGTCTTTCTAGAATGGGGTCTGTTTTAAATCTGTTTATTCATTCTTCATGTTGAATGATCATAGTTTAGATGATAACTAATAATAATAATAGTAAACTACTTTATAGGTGTATTGGTTTTTATTAATCCCAACTATTATCTGTTGATCGCTGCCGGTCCCAACTAACAAATTGGTTGTTGACGGTCCGTTAACGTACTTGTTCCAAACGGTTCGCGACTAACAGAACCCTAACGCCGTTAGTTGCAACTCGCCGGAAAAACGTTTTTTGTTGCAAAACTCACATTTTTTTCCGGAAAACTCAACATTTTCGTCCCAAACATCTTTGTAACCCTAAATCGGACCTTTAGGAACATTTTTCCAGTAAAAGCCACATTTATTGAGGTCGCCAAAACCCTAGAATCATCGTCGGAATCGGTTGGTGGTGCTCAAGTGGTGGTGGCTGGTTGGTGGTGGTTGCTGTGACGGTGTTCAGGCGGTGTTTTCCGGCAAAAAATGTCTTTTCCGGTCAAAAAGCGTTTTTCCGGCAACCTGCAATTTACGACGTTAGGTTTCTGAAGTCGTAGACCGTTGGGAACAAATATGTTAAAAATAAGACCTCCAGCAGTCAATTTGTTAGTTGAGACCGACAGCAACCAAAAGATGATCATTGAGATTAATAAAAACCGATATACCTATAAGTCTGTACTCAAAAGATAGCGATAAGGGTCCAAAAGGCAGGGCATTTAGTGCAAAAATGCATGAACTAAATTGATGCGTACTAAAACTAAAAAGCAACTAAAGAAAAAAAGTAGTTATCAATACTTTAGTCACAAAACTTATAACTGTTCTCACTAAGTGATGATTGATGTTAATGAGGAGACAACACTGTTTCTCATTTCAACTTTCTAGTCTTTTCATTGCCACATATTTTTTAATTTATTTTCTAGTGCGTTTACAAACCGTGTAAAGCATCGACTTTAAACGGTCCTACTAACAGTAACTAAATTGTATAGAATTGGTAACCAACTAAGCCTTCCATTTATGATAGTATCAGTCATCTTTTTAATTTGTAGTTTATCTTCTTTGTAACTTGATGCCATTATAAACAATGGCATGTGACTTATGTTTGTTGGCTTTTTACTGTTTTCATGCTTAAGTTTGTTTCAAATCTCTCATATAATTTGATCTATGTTTATCTGTGTTCAACATTCAGTCTCAGGAAGGCTCACTCAGGTATTGACGGTAACCTTGATTCGTTTGCTTATTAATGGGTTATGGGTGCAAACATATCGAAAGTAATAAATGACACGAGAGATTTGATGTGGTTCGGTCAAGCCGTCAAGGTGATTTACATAATTACGTCCATAGGCGGCAAGCAAGGTATTTTTGTTATGTGATAATCTGATTACAAATACATGATAAGGGTTAGCGCATATAAAAAAACAGATGACAACCTTTCCCTGCGATGGGCTAACCCCAAATGCAGGCAAAGGCACATACCCAACAATTCAGTCAATGAGGGTCGTGTTTCATAACTTGCATCTTTAATGAGTAAAACGGATAAGTTACAAAGTTTATATAGAAACATGTCAAATATACAGTTCAAAGTCACCGATAAGAAACATACAAAAAATTAAATCAAATATTTTCCGGTCAACTCGATTCATACAATATCACCCATTTTGATCCAAACCAAACATGTCCACTCCTCCCATTTTGCCATGTCTGAATAATGGTAAACCACTTTCATTAGATTATGTTCTAGAAATCATTATTGCTTGAAGTTGGATGAGAACAAGCTCTTATGTATTTATATAGTCAAATGTTTTGAGTTAGAAAGTCAACGCTTCAATCCCATTGGTAACTATGCATAAAGTTCCTTCAAGCATTTTGAGCATCTATTGGTTAACAAATAACTAATAATCACTATTATAGTATTATCACCATCCACTTTAGTTCCATAATGGAAACTTTCACCTAAGTGATATCAAATCAAACATATTAATAGTGGGGGTTGATTGCAACATGTCACTAAACATGTTTATTTAAAGTTAGCAATCCACTTTGAAGGAAAGTGCCATTTTAGGCTTTTAATTTTATTATACAATAATGGAAAGGCATATCGGAATTTAATAATCCTAATTTTTTGTTGTTGGTAGATAATAATACAATTTTAAAAAATAGCTGACATTAGTTTCCCCTTTCACATTAATTGTTTTCATTCTATCTCTATTAAAAAATAACTTAACGGAAACCTTTCAACACTAGTTTTCTTTTTTTTTCTTTTTTTTTTCAAATTTCAAACTGATTTTTATGGTTTTTGATTGGAATAGGTAACAAACCGATTGATGTAAAACTTACCATGAAATGGTGCTCCAGACAACAAAATGATGCTTCAATTCAGGTCCTTAAACTTCCAATTAACACAAATTAAATCGTCTGGAGCACGGTTTCGAGGTAAGCTTTACATCAATCGATTCGTATCCACATTTCGATCAAAAACACTAAAACATTAGTTTGAAATTCGGAAAAAACTTAAGTATTTTTTATGAATGCCCAGTGAAAACAATTAATGTAAAAGGTAGGACCGGTGACAGCTATTTTTTAAGTTGAGATTATTATCGCTCAACTACAAAAAGATGGGATTATTAAATTCCAATTCGCATAAAGGAAAAGGATAATAAACTGTTGGTTGCTTTTTATGTGGGATCAGGACCATCTAAGTGGTTAGTTGAAGTGGAACTGAGTTGAGTTGAGTTCCCACAAGTGTTTAAGATTCTCATCTTTTAAGATACACACAATGTAGTCTAAGTGACACTTGATCATGGACCAGGTATTTTCCTTCTTTGGGCATCTACCGGTCCACCTTTCGGCTTGTGGAGTTGATCATGGCTCATGATGTTTAGTGGTCCGAAGCACGATAAAACTGGAACGCGATATATGTGACGACCGGCTAGATATTTGACTTTCTTCACAATCACATATATATTGAAACTGCTTTACACTTTACAGAGACCTCATATGTACATATGGTTTCCTTTGTGCCGAATCTGTTATTTTTTTTAACAACTACCCGTACTCGAGTGATTCCTAGGACGGGATATAACCATCTATGCTGATTTTGACATTGTAAGCCTAACTCACCCAGGAATAAAACCCACCACTGTAAGACCTCTTGAGTCGACCTTAAAGATCCCAAACCTTAAACCATCACCCCCATGTTATTAGACCAAAAGGCCAATTGTTAGCTGGATCTAGTTAAAGAGGCCTCCACAGTCCATCCTTTTTTATACTTTGTTGCCTTTGCATGGGCTTGGCTTACCCCAACAGATTTTTGGTCCATTTGATAAAAATTATGTAAACAACTAATCAATATATTATAAATATATGATTATTGACTATATGATTGAATACTTTGTAACTTAATTACAAGAACGTTTATGAGAGGCCCAAATGAGTTTGTCTTCCATTTAGAGTATGGTCCAAAAATGAACTAATAAACCCAATTGAAGATGGCCCAGGAGGGAGGGTATACACGTGCACTTTCTGGGATGTGATTGGGCTGTTCACGGACCGAACTGAACCCTGGCGGATCGAACTTGGCTCGTTTGTAAACTGAGTTGCTCTGTTTGGTTTGAGTTTATAGAATTGAGAGGAGTGTTTATGCTCGAACTTGGCTTAGTTTGAAATCGAGCAGCTCGGTTTGGACCAGCATTCCTCGGTTTCGTACAAAGTTTTCATATTTAAATATCTAAAACTGACATTAATTCAATACTTCTAAATCCTAGTTGCTCTAAAACAATTAGGAGCTTCTTTAGATGGCAACATGTATTTTTATTTCTCAATGATATTCCGCGATCAATACTATTGGCTGAATCCTATAGAAGGCTGACATGAAGGTTTTAATCTAAGGCAAAGCAGTGAGAATTCTTAGATTGACTACATCCTTTGTTCGGTAGGTGTATCGAAACTAGACGCCTCACATTTAGTTATTGTGTCATGGCTAACACGGATACTGAAATTATGTGGATCACACACTTTCTTCGAGAACTTCAATTCATGCCTTGCCACCTACTATCCAACGCTCTTGTGCGACAATCATAGTGCCATTTATCTCAGTCAAAATCCGATCTCTCACAAACGAGCAAAACATAGTGATATTGAATATCATTTTGGTATACGAACATCTTTAGTAATAGTGTTCTGCGTCTTTTTCCCAAACATTTCGCGTCAAGCTTCGTATTTGTCCTGTCCATCGCCTACTCGCTCAGTTGCTCAAAGGGGTATGCGATAAGTTCAACTAGTAGAATACATTTAGTATGTTATTAAGTTATTATTGATTGGCTTATTGTGTTACATACCTTGATGAGTACATCCTCAAAACATGATCAAACAGTTTTATTTTACTATTTATGCAACCAAAAACATATCTTACCAAAAGAAAAAAAAAGAAATAATAATAATAATAATAATAATAATAATAATAATAATAAACAACTTTGTGGACCCAATCAATATCTTCAACTTGTGGTTGCGTATTGAGAATTTATAGAATTTGTTTTTGTGAGTTGAGGTTAATTGGATAATACGTACACGGGCAAAAAGTAGACGAAAACGTTGAGGGTGTTGGGGATGGGGAAGCGGACTCGACACATATAAAAGTTTTCATAAACGAAAGGATGCTGGCTCAAATTTCGGACGAAAACAGGTAAATTTACACTACGTATAAAAATTTTCGGGCGACGACAAGTAAATTTTGCACTACTAAGCAAGAAAACGGGGAGGGCCACGGAACCCTCGAGCCAAGCTTAAGCTTCACCCATGCTAACATGCATGCAAAGTACACGCAATTTACAGAAAACTTTTTACTTTAACTACAATCAAGCTATATTTGAAAAATATAAACAGCCCATTTTAACGTGTGGATGATGAAGTCATATCCTTCCATATCTTTTAGCCGGGTCAAAGGGAGCCCAAACCGGATACCCTTTTCTTTTTATATGTCTAGTGACTAATTGTAAACGGGGTATGTTTGGCGAGGAGCTTTTAGAGGCTTCAAGATTCAAGCTTTTAAGAAAAAACTCATACTCAATTAAAAGCCTTGTTTGGTTAAAGGAGCTTGAAGTTTTTAGGTAATAAGAAAAATCTTTTTTTCAAAACTACATTTGAATTTACAAGTTTGGTACTTGAACTTTCATCAATTTTTGTAACTTTATACAATAGTTACATATTTTACCCTTATTCAAAACTAACTATCCCATGACTCTTTAAAAGTCTATAACTTTTTCACACGTTAATATTTTTCTAAACAAATTACATCATAAAAAATAGCATTTTATTCTCTTTAATTTGAGTATGATATTGCTATACTTCGGTTATGATTGGCAATAAGTCGAGTCAGACGAGCTCAGGTCATGTGTAAGACCAAATTAGGGTCGGAACGAGTCGATAAAAAAGGGTTAATTTAGCTCGGTTCGTGTCGGTACGGTTTTGTGTTGAAAGGGGCCAGATCAGAACATGTTTCAGGTTAAACGGTGTCGGGTTGGAAAGAGTTTCAGATCAAAAGAGGTTGGCTTAAAAAATTATCTTATTTAAAATTACTGTATATTTTAGCTTTGTTTCTTGATTTTCGCTATTGATTACACGCTTACTGCCTTTGCACGAAGTACACGTCTGCATTCGGGTTATGCATGCACTAATATCAAGTGAATCACGTACCGACGCTGATTATGCCGTTGATGTCAGGTTGCGCGCGCTCCGCCGCACCGCGCTGGCACCCAATTAGTTTTATTAAAAGCTCCAGCTACTCTGCCAAACACCTAAATATATCTAAAAAATTACAACTAACAGCTACCAGCTTACAGCCACCAGTTAGTTTTGCCAAACATCCTATGTTACACAAGTTTGAATAAATAAAATATTAAATAGTTAGGAATAAATATTTAGAAAATCTCGAAATTTCTGTTGGCACATGTATATATAAGCATAATCATATTTTTATATATAACTAGTTTTTATCCTTCGTATTACGGGGTTGTTTAAATTTTTCATTTATAAATATTTTCTTTTCTAATATTATGAATGTATTTTTTTTGAATTTTAGTTTATTTTTTGTAAGAAGTTAATAATATACTTGAACCTATTTTGATTAATTTATGTTGGGTTATATTTATTTTTTAATGAAACACTGAATGAATTATCTACTTAATTTTTATATTTATTCATTATGTTTATTTGTTATAATTTGAATATTATTTTGTGAAACTTTTCATTTAAGTTAAACTTAAAAAAAAAAAGAATCGCTAATGTAACTAAATCTATATTGCGAAATTAAATTAGGGTTTGGTTATGGAGTTTGTTTTACATTTTACGTTTATAATATTATATATTTTTTTGTATTTTAATTTTTTTGTTGTAAAGAAATTAATAATATACTTAGGGTTTGATGATTTGATGATGAAAGGGTTTCACAAATAAATGAGATGTTATAACCCGTTTAAAAGCTATATGGGTTTGATGAGACTCATGACCCACTTATTTTTTATTATAAAATTGTTTCATAATTATAAATAATATCTTTTTTAATCGGATATTAATTTTTAGTGTACCTCTATTTTATATGATTTTTCATATCAAATACTTGTTGAAATTATTTTTATAACCCGTTTAATGGTTATCTGGGTGTGGTAAGACCCATACCCGTGAATTCAGGTCAAATGCATGAGAAATCACCATTTACAAATAAAACAATCTGTTGACTTGAAAGAAAAAAGAGAGGTTTCGCTTATATATATCTAAAATAAGATAAAGTAGACAACTAGTATATAAAATACGTATTAAATAATAAGTGAATCGAGCTTGAGCTTGAAAAATTCTTAATGAGCCGATCTTGGCTTTATAGATATATTTGAGACGAGCTCAACTCTCATGAATTAAGCAAACAAAAACTTGTATTTATTGAAACAATGATCAGTTTATAGTTGAGTTGCTACAAATTATTACTTCTGAACAAAGCAATATAGAAGACCACCTTTCTAAAACAAAACATTAGTTGACCTTTTACAACTGTTTTAGCTTAAAAAAACTTAATTAGTCCCAGAAACAATTTAATTAATCTTGTGTTTTCAGTTTCTTGCAAGCTATTTCTATCCAAAGCAAGAACATGCATGCACCCTTGATCACAACTATATATTCCTATCTTATGTCCTACTCAACATCAACAATATTCAATCTATATATACACCATGCAAATCCATTAAAAACTAGAATCATACCATAATATTAATAAACCAAACCAAATCAAGTTCGACACGTCATGTCTTACATTTTATTGTTAAGCAAATAATAATATTGGGGTTAATGAAAAGGAGAGATGCGTATGATGGTCTTTGTGAGTTGGTAGATAACTTTTATAATAATGTTTTCAATAGCACTCAATGTGGTTGATGGCTTGCCCTATAGACATTTACCTACAACACAATGACCCATCACTCAAAAAAAAGTTATATTTAATATATATAAATATGACATCCAAATTATAGATGTTTTAGTATAAAAAAAACTTTAATTACAACTAAATATAGATCAGGGCCATCTCCGAGATTTCAAACACACAAAACAAATAAAAAGGTTAGGCCTTATACAAATTTTCTTTTTTAAGTTTTTTGGTTCAGTTAAACATAAACAAACAAGTTGTTAATACTAGGCCTTCTATATATGTTAATTAAGCTAATTGCTAGCCACTATGCCTTTTTTTTACTATGTTTTTTTTTGTCCAATTTCACTTGGTTTTTTTTTTTTTTTTCAAACGGTGAACTTCTATATACAAGGCCGAAGGCACAACGCCCTCCATAACCCGGAGGAAAAGCCAAGAAAATTCAAGGAGAAACAACTACATCAAAGAAAATTTACACCAATCTGACCAACTAATTGATTTGCATCTAGATCTATGTTTAAACCAAAGGTAACTTAAAGACCTAATGTCGCAAATAATATCTTCAATCTTCGTCTCCTTCCCTTCAAAAATCATAGCGTTGTGAGCCTTCCAAATTCGCCAACAAGCAATGATAATAATACCTTGGAAAACTTCCTTTTCTTTGTTCTTAAGCCCCAAATGGTTATAACTTTCAAGCACGTCTCTAACCGAAAAAGCAAAAAAGGATGTGGTCTTGCACCAAGAAACACCGAACAACCAATGTAAATACGATAACAGGATTCATTTGTTGCGTGGTAGAACACACACAAGGGATTATGAATATCAATATTTCTCCTTCTTAGGGCTATCTTGGTGGGGATTTTGTCCATCTCTGATCTTCAAGCGTGAATATTGCATTTAGAGGGAACCCATTTACTCTAATTCATGACATAATTAAGACTAGAATCCCTGCAAGAAATAATTATTTGTTTAACAGGCATAACCGTGAAGAGACCTGAGGGTTCTCCCAACCAAGACCAAGAGTCGGACTAGGCATTCCTTTTGGCGGATGAGATACATCTGATGCATTCTTCCCACTCGGCCAGCTCGTTATGAGAGGATGGGTTCCTTGTCCAATCCCATTGCCAAAAAAAGTTGGCTCCCACTCCAATAGAATCTATCAATTACTTTGTAGCTTTTGTTCTTCTTCAATTGATAGAGTCTAGGAAGAACCAACTTTTGTCCCATTTCACTTGTTAATATTTTAAAAAATTTGTTTTGAATATTAAAAAAAATATATAAAAATTTTGTGCCCTCACTAAAACCATGTCCTAAATGCACGTCTAGGAAGAACCAACCATGTCTGGGCCAGCCCTCATCTAAACCATGTTTTTATTCCTAGACTCATAGTCCTCTCTATAAGTTTGCGGGTTTTTCGTGTTAACATATATGTTCCTCTGTTGATTATCCGAATCTTTATCATAGGCATTACTGTCTTTTCGTCCGGTTATATGAACCCGCCCGACCCGAAACCCGTTCTCAGCATATTCTTTATTCATCTATATAAATCCAAAAATTAATTAAAATGAATTTTAGATCATAAATATTTGGTTCAAAAATTAATTAAAATGAATTTTAGATCATAAATATTTGGTTTGGCACATTCACTGGACCACTACACTCACATTCTTCCTTAGTGGCGTTGGCATTTATTTTATTTCATAATTTCTTCTACAAATATATGATATATCGAAATTATTCGTGCTTATTTTCATTTTTAATAGTTTAAACAATATTCAAACAAGTATATGGTTTGGTTTTTGTTTTTTGAACAGCCAAGGAATAGAGTCCAGCTATTCGAGGTACCCAATGGAAAAAGGCGACTCCATACGTTCATAAACAAAGACAGCAGTAATAACCCAAACCTATCTTGTTCCGGAAAAACTCATCATGCGTAGCGTTTGATTTAATGAGATCATTAAAACAATATATGAGTGATTTATCTAACTTGTTTTAGTTCTTTTAAGCAATTATTTTTCTTTTTGAAATTTGCCGTTTATTATATTATATTAAAGAGTGTGATTTAAACTCTTCACAAACTCTTATCTGGATGAAATCGGTACGGTGTCGTTACATAATTTCATAAAAATGGGTATTGTATTGAATCTGTTGGTACAGTACCGGTAGTCGTGACAAAATGTGTACCGAATTTCAAGTGATTACAGAATCTATCGATACGATACTAGTACGGTATGGTTACCAACAATGGTACTCGGTATCAAATGTCCATCCCTAATACAGATAATATAATATGTGTATTATTTAATAGCTAGCTATGGTCAGTGGCGGACTACACCAAAGGTGTAAGTGTCGGCCAATCCATGTGAAATTTTTTTAAAGCTATATATATGTTCAAATTCCGTTCGACCACTAAGAAATTTTGACGCCAAACCTCTCCCGACTTCTGTAACATTTTTTTCTGAGTCCGTCACGGGTTATGGTTAGGGTGAATAGCAATACTTTATTGCGATTGATCAACTTCACATATCATGATCAAATCTATATATAATAGTTAAATAATTTATAATAGCATTTTACTTACCATTTCCTTGTCATGATCATATTATTGATATCAGCAATTTAGATACATTCACACTATAATAATATACTTAAACAGTTAAAAGAAACATTTTTTTAAATATAAATCACAGATCATCAAACCTTTCAACTTGTCTACAACAAATAAAATAATACATTATGTTACACGTTGCTTCATAAACAAAAAACATATTGACTTTATAAGAAAGCAGCCCTCTTTGGCTATCTACACATATATATAATCCACCTTTGTCATTTGTCCATGCCATCAAAAAATCACACACTTTCTCTCTATACAAATCGTCTCCGAAAATTATGGGAAGCTTGAAAGAGGAGAGAAAGACTACCGGATGGGCTGCCAGAGATTCCTCGGGTGTTCTGTCCCCCTACACCTACCCTCTCCGGTACCCTTTCTCTCACTTCTGCATATATTATATATTATTATATGATATGATATGATATAACATAAATGAGATATTATAGAACTGATCAGTAATATGCTGATTAGTTGAAATTTATTTATGTGTAGAAATACTGGAGCTGAAGACGTGTTAATTAAGGTGATATGTTGCGGTGTTTGTCATACCGATCTTCATCAGATTAAAAACGACCTTGGAATGTCGAATTATCCCATGGTTCCTGGGTTAGTTTTATGATTTCATCCTTAACTTTTAGTGCATAAAGATTTAATTTACTATTAGCTAATTGTCACAAAATTAATCCCATAAAAAAATATGTTTTGTTACATATTATTACAAGCACAAACACCCTTTATTGAAAAAGTTTATAAGCATAGAATATAAAAGTGAATGGTATTAATTTAACCCATTTAACAACACACTTTTTATCTTTATTTTCAATCACTTTTCACCTATCCCTTAAATTATTTTAAACTAATTATAATAATCGTAAATAACCTATTAAAATAATAAGCTAAAAAGTAGCATGGTGGGGATGGATGGGATTATTAACTTTATTGTGTGTGGTATGATTTTGAATAAAGTAAACAATTATTGTGAAGATAAGGTGATAATATTGTTCCTTATTTTCATGTGTTGTTTTGTTGTTGGTGGATGTAGGCATGAAGTTGTGGGTGAGGTAACTGAGGTGGACCAGAAGTTACCAAATTTAAGGTAGGGGACACTGTTGGAGTTGGGTGTTTGGTTGGTTGTTGCAACAATTGTCGCCCTTGTAATGCCGAGGTTGAACAGTATTGCAACAAGAAGATTTGGTCGTACAACGATGTTTACACCGACGGCAAACCCACTCAAGGCGGCTTTGCTGGCTCTATGGTCGTTCATCAAAAGTAATTTATGTTCACTGTGTTTTTCCTCGAATGAATTAAAAAAATTTGATTATATTTTTAATCAATTTTTTTTTCTATGTGAAATTTAGGTTTGTGGTTAAGATACCAGAGGGGATGTCACCGGAGCAAGTGGCGCCACTGTTATGCGCTGGGGTGACCGTGTACAGCCCATTGAACCACTTCGGACTAAAGGGGAGTGGGTTAAAAGGAGGCATACTTGGGCTCGGTGGTGTGGGACACATGGGGGTTTTAATAGCTAAAGCCATGGGGCATCATGTGACTGTTATTTCTTCTTCGGATAAGAAGAAAGAAGAGGCTCTTGATGTTCTTGGAGCTGATGATTACCTCATTAGCTCTGATGTTAACCGGATGCAAGAGTTAGCCGACTCTTTTGATTATATTATTGATACAGTTCCGGTTCACCATCCTCTGGAGCCTAGTCTGTCTTTATTGAAACTTGACGGAAAATTAATCATCATGGGTGTGATCAACGTCCCGTTGCAATTCGTCTCCCCTCTCCTCATGCTTGGTTTGCCTTTTTTTTTTTCATAATATATCCATTCATTTTTCATAGTATAGTTAAGTAAACGTATGGTTCTAACTTTTATATTTGTGTGTTCTATAAGGGAGGAAGACGATCACAGGAACCTTCATCGGTAGCATGAAAGAGACTCAAGAGATGCTCGAATTCTGCAAGGAGAAAGGAGTGAGATCGACAATTGAGGTCGTGAAGATGGATTATATCAACACCGCGATGGAAAGGTTGGCGAAAAATGATGTTAGATACCGGTTTGTTGTGGATGTTGCCGGTAGCAATCTTGAGAATGAGTAAAAAAGACAATGTGTTTTAAGAAAAGATATAAATATACAAAAAACACATGTAACTTTTTTTATTTTGTATTTGTTGGCAAATGAGAGTGACAAATGCTATAAATTTCTATTGTTTGATGCACCTTTAATGTTTAAAATCTAATGGATGATGAATCAATATATAATATTTTAATGATTTCATTATATTGTTATGTGAGGTGGCATGTTTGACAATGTGTTGTATTTTGATTATAGGTAACGTTTAATGTTCGTTAAGAGACGTATTTCATTACATCATTATCGTTTTTTAGTAAAAAACATATATAATAGTTAATGTTCGCTAATGCCTCCTTTCAATCGTTACGTTCTCAAGCAACATGTGCTATTATTGTAGAAACGCTAAGGCCGATCTTCACGCCTCTATAATACTCGGGACTGATGTAGATCGTTAAGAATATTGACAACCAATTCAATCATGGAATATACAGTTATGAATAAATAATAAATAAATAATAAATTGAAAGTTCAAAATAAATTGTAAGTATGACAATAACATGACATCATGATATGAATAATTCTAAAATTTATATCCACTACCACCATTGAAGTCTTTTGTATTTGACTATTTGGGTAAACTGTTATAATAGAAGCCACCAATTGCGCATTGAAATGTCTACCAAAATATGTGTATAATAATTTAGAAATTAAAACCTAAAATAAAGCGAATAAATGACAATTAATAAATTATAACTACTAATAGTAAAAGTTAAAAATAATTTAAAGTCTTTACTTCCACAAAAATAAATTCTATGTAGAAATTTCTAAAGTTAACAAGGTTAAGATATTAATTACGAAGTTAAAAATGAAACTGCATAAATTTATAGAAAGGATTACACGGATAGTTTTTATGGGAGGTTCATATTACACGTTTGATGTTTAAGTTTATAAAATTACACTTTTGTCATTATTAATCACTCAAACTAAACACACAGTTTGTCACTGAATCGATCGTCCGTTATATTTTCTACTAAATTTTAGTGAAAAAACATAACGTGAAACAATAATTTTGAGAATTGACATTAGCATGAAAATGTGTTTGAATTTAAAATTTGCATGTTTGAATTTAAAATTTGCAAACTCTTTTATTAATAAAAAAAATATTTTTGCTACTACAAAAATAGTACATACCTTTGGCATGTGTGATTTCCCATCAATAATAAATACCACAAAAAGATGCGGTTTATTTTAGTTCTATCCAAAAAAATATGGTATTTAGATAGAGCTCTTCAAATCACTTGATGCTCAAAGTCTGAAATCGAATCATATGTAAACATGACAGACCAAGTTCATATATAATCTCTTTAATTGTAGTAATTTTTTACATACCGACTTTTTCCTTCATCATTGACAAAATCAATCAAACCTTTTCGGTAAAAATGAATTATAAGGTTCATATTTGACTATTTAAATTGTTCTGGAAACTGATCAATAAATTAAATATTTTTTACAAAATATTTATGACATCATAGTTTTTCGAATCTTCTTACTTTGTGGTGCAGATAACTTAATTATTAATCATATATTTTATTCTTAATCATATATGTTATATATATATATATATATATTATATAACATATTTGTATTGTATAAATAGAGGTGTATAAAATGGGTACTTTTAGAAAATGGAACCGGGCAGAAATCGTTTCCAGGTATGATCAACAAAAGTCATAACCATGTCAGGTAAGAATCGGTTTTGGGTACAGTCGGGTATTGGACTGGATTTTTTCGGGTTTCGGATAGGGTCGGGTCGAGTTTTGACCGGGTATTTACAGTTTAAGTTCCAGCAGTCCGGGTCGGTTCTGATACCGGGTATGGCTCCGGAGAGAAATTCAATACCAGATCCTATCCACAGGTAAGGAATGGATAGAAACCAGTATCAGGTCAGGTCGGATCAGATATGGGAAGGCATATTGCATATGGTCCATATGGCTCACATGATGGACCAAGGCACATGCTCACTAGTCACCAATCCTATAAATCATTGCAAATTAAATATCTAGACTCCTCAATATGACTTGCATTTAAAATTGGATTCACCATAAAATAGTGTGGTCCATATCACCCTATAAAACATGAGATATAAAGACTTATCAAGAAAGTGATATACATGCTTATTTTCCATTGTAATAAGTGCCCTTGCACCCACAAAATTAGTAAATATAATTATGACACATGCCATGACATTATCTTTAAATTAAAAAAATATTGATATATTAAAGTTTATATTCATTATCACAAATTCAGTTGATTCGTTATAACTTATATCACATCATCAACAAAAAGTCAAAAACTTCTCTCATTTTGATTTAATATTATTTTATCTAAAGTTTTTTCTTTATCCTAGATGTGTCCTATGATATAATTGGTTATTTGTTTTTATATAAGACATGGGTAAATATATCACTGTTAATTGGGTCAACTCGTTCGGATTTCGAGTTAATATGGTCGGATTAGGATTGATAAAAACTTAAAACATGCCGAGCATCATCAAGCCCAAAACGTCAAAAAGTCGGTACTTGGTACTGACGATAAGCGATTTGGTACCAATACCGGTACCCGGTATCATTTGCTCATCCTTGAACCCCAACCAGGCAACCAAGCCCACGCATCAAGTAACACTTGTTTGGTTATCGAGTATGTGCTCAAGCCTCGTATAGAAAGATCGTTTACACTTTACACTTGTCAAGCCTTGATAAGCGTTAGTATATTTTTTCAGTTTTAACTAGTTTGGACCAAGCTCGAGTCAAACTGTGGTTCGTTTAAGTTACACACGAGCTCAAGCCTAGCCTAGGCTAGTATAAAGTTTTTCTCAATATATAAATGATAACTAAAAAAGTATACATTATTAATAAAAAATAAACGAGCCGAGCCCAAACCAAACTCGAGCTTGAAATTACGTCTTACAACCCAAGCTCAAACTTTAAAAAAAAAGAGCTTAAAATGAGCCGAGCTAAAGCCTAATTGAGCTCGGGCTTGTTTGGTTTACACCCCAACGCACACTCATATATAAAAATACTCAAGTGGAGAGAGGTGTATGTGTAAACATGACAATTGAGGCAAAAACACAACAAACAAACAAAAAAAACTTTGTAATAGACAAAAACTGTCGCATTAAAACCAAATATCTTCCACAAATGTATGAAGACATTTTTGACCTTGATATCACCACATAATTTCAGTCCAAATGGCATTAGGTTCATTTACACATCCTAGGTTTCCTCTCTGTATACAATAAGCGAAATCGACACTACAGTTCGGTCTCTCTAGTATTCATATAATCTTTCGAATCAAACATTAAATCATGACCGTTGACTAAAGTAAATGTTCATCAAGTATCTTGAAGGATTGAACCCACTTAAGATCACTGCAAAACAAACACAATTTTTATTTATGTTTATTGCATCTAGGCCTGTAAATGAACCAAACGTTCGGTGAACAGTTAGTGAACCGTTCGGCGGGAAGGTTGTTTATGTTCGTTTATTTAATAAACGAAAAAACATGAACAGATTTTTTGTGTTCATTAACAAACGAACGAGCATGAACACTTGTTGTGTTCATTCATTTATGTTCGTGAATGTTCGTTTATTTATGTGCGTTTACATATTAATAGAAAATAATAAAATATTATCTTGAAGGGTAATCTACTTAATGGTTTATATCTGTTCATGTGCTTTCATTTAAATGTGTTCATTTACATTTGTTCATTTATGTTTGTTTATCTTTGTTCAGTTATGTTCGTGTACTGTTCGTTTAGTACATAAACGACCACGAACATGCCCATTTTTTAAATAAACGAACACGAACACAAAATATGTGTTCGATTAAGTGTTTGTATTCGTTCGGTTCGTTTATAGGCATAATTGCATCTAAATTGAGAGATTCGAGAAACATGATGAATGTAAGTAAGACTTACAAATGGGTGTAAATATGATCACAACGCCTATTGGGTATAAGAAGAAAGTGGTCTTCTCTAAAAATGGAAGCACTGCAACACATATAAAGCTAGTAAGATTAATCCGCAATACATTTTCTGTAACCTTCGCAGAAAAAGGAGGGAAGACAACAAAATTTCATAGTTTCACATTCACCATTGGGAAAAAAAACATCGAACTTACCCAATTATCGGTATATAAAAGAAAGTTCACTTAATAAACGAAGTTAATCTTATGCGGTGTAAATAATTTAATATTAAAAAGGGTGACATTATCATGTTTTTAAAGGATAATTATAACTTTCATAATAACATACACACACGCATGCATACATATATTAAGCAAATTTTAAAGTGGCTATATATTTTCACTATTTGTTAACTTCATAGTGACAAAAAACATGTTGTAATATGAACAGGTAAGATTTATATTTAATCACACAAAGGATGTTAGGGCAGAATGCATACAATAAACAAACCTAAAGAGATTGATGTCAAAACTTTGACAATTAGTTTGAATATCCGAAAAGCAAAAGTTGTGCTCTTTTTGTGGTGTAAGAGAACAGTAGAAAGAATGTAGTGGATTAGTGGGTTTATATAGGTAAGATCTCCATTCTGCTACACTACTGTTGGCAAAAAAATATGTATATATTAAGTTATATTAGCAAGTAGTTGACATCAAATCTTTTCGGATTAAAAAACGTGTGTAAAAGCAAGATATCAAAACTGATTTGCATTCACTTTGAATGAAAAAAAAGGTACTAAAAAGGTACGAAAAAGAGCATCTAATTCGTTTTATTATATCCACTCAGTTTACCAATTAATTTTATTACAGTGTTCCTAAGTTAATAACAATTTGCAGTTTAAGAAGCCGTTTCCTAAATTAAGTTTCTTTTCTATGAAAACCACATGAAATAGAAACAAACTTTAAACTTTTTTTTTATTATTTTGGCAACCAACTTTAAATTAGGCGTAAAACAAAAACCAACCTTTAAAGAACTTTGACAACCAACCTCATTTCTTAAAACAGATTTTACCAGTAAATTGCCGATCTGGCACTGATTTTGAAATGCCAAATTTTAAAATAAAAAAAATAAAAAAAAAACCTGTGAAAACGGTTTAAAAGAAAAAAAAATTCCTTATTTGCATGTTTAAAAAATGATCCTTTTTAAAATATTATAATTAAAAACTATTAAGTATCAAATCAAATGTCAGGTGGCATATATACATTGCACTAAACTTTAAAAAAAATGCCAGATCAGCAATGATTTAAAAACAGCCAAATAATGACCAACAATTGAGTGATTTTAGGCTTTTAGCAACCAACCTCATATCAATTGGTTTTACCTGTAAACTAATGGTGTGGCCCTCATTAACACCGTGCCAGAGTCACCACAGCAGATGCAACATATGCAAAAAAATGCTTACGTGCATTATTCATAAGTAAATAAATTTATGTACAAGTTAAAAAAATGATCTTCTAACTTATCTTTGAAAATATATTAAATATCAAATCAGATGTCATGTGGCATATGGTAGGCACTAAAGTGAAAAATAAATACCACATCAGCAAAAGAAGTACCAGCTACTGGTTGAACATAAAATACCATTTGTTGAATACCGGTAATAAAAATGTAACTTGGTTACTAAAACCACTAGAAAACTTCAAATTGGTGTCTAGTTTATGCCTAATTTGAAGTTGGTTGCAAAGATTCAAAAAAGGTGTAAAGCACGTTTCTATTACATGCAGTCTGCATGTTTTTTTGTATTAGGGACAGAGACTAAAGAAATAAGAGATTACTTACCATCATAACCTAAAAAGTTGAGGTAGTGATAGTAAGATATGGCAACCATGAAAATCAGATTTGACAGCAGAAGAGGAACAAAACCATGTGCCACCAGAAGAGGTGATATGAAAAAATGTATCACTGTCAAAAACCAAAAGAATAATGTGAAAATAAAAAAAAAATTGAATGTCAAAACTACCTGCACATATTCAACTTTTTTTCAACAACGCCACCCATTTATTGGAAATACTCACCCAAGTATGCATACTGTTAGTCATATGTTTTGCATAAAAAGATTTGTTTTCTGATAAATCGATCCAAGAGTTAATGTTATTTCAAAAGAATGAAAGGGAAATGCGTCATGTGTACCAATTTTGTCTAAAGACATGCCAAATGACAAAATGTCTATCAACTTTTCTGAAAAACAACGATTTTAACTTATAACTGCCATAAATAATGTCTTTCCATAAATAATGTCTATCAACTTTTCTGAAAAACAACGATTTTAACTTATAACTGCCATAAATAATGTCTTTCCATAAAAAAATATGGGCACTTCATCATATGGCGTCCTCTTTGCCATGATATACATAAGTGGGTGGCTCGTAAAGTAGTTTTAATATGTGGATATCGTCATTAATACCATATCATTCTTTTTCCAATAGATTGATCATATGATGGTATATTTGTCTTTTCAAACGCTTTAATATAAACTTTTGTCATTTAGGGGGTGTTTGGATTGCTTATTTTCCCCTCCTTTTAACTTTTTAACTTTTGCAAAAAGGAGAAAATAGAAAAAGGTGTTTGGATAAGTGAAAAGGATTTTAGGTTTTAACTTTTCATTTAGTGTAAAAAAACTGATTTTGAGAAGTCAGGAATTTGTGACTTTTGGTGACTTTTGGGTTAAAAATGCATATGTACCCACATGGCCACATAAGCTAATCCAAACACTTTTTTAGAAAACTCCTTTTCAAAAGCCATAAGTTATAAGAGTCCTTTAGACTACATAAGCAATCCCAAACACACCCTTATACTATTTATGTTCAAAAACATGACAAATGATGAAAATGCCGTAAAATGACTTGAAAGGATAATACTTTTAACATATAACTTCTTGACACCTCATCAAAAGTACTTTTTTCCCTTTCCCAGAAAAACCGTGGGCACTTTCATCATTTCACAGTTTTTTGGTGCTAGAGATGATATACATGGGTGGCCTTATTAACAGAGTTTTTTTTTTTTTTTTTTTTGGGGGGGGGGGGTTGTTGAAGCATTTCGTGTATTGTACATACCATACAGCACAATAAACATAGGGAAAAAGGAGTTACAGTGCACATCGAATGCATATAACCTGCATAACAAACAATATTGAAATTTTAACAAACTAAGAAATGCTATTTAAACCATTTAATAAGTATATAGGGTTAAGAAACTTGCCATTCAACCCGTTGCTCAACCACATGACTGTTCGAGGTTTCTTCCCGAAGATATGTATTTGTCAAAAACCTTTCAAAGATAATTTAAAGCAAACAATAAGGTCAGTAAACTAGTGTACATAACTTCATATATATCATTCCAGAAGTTCAAATTTTCATAATGTCCTATTTATCCTTTCAAAAGCATATGAATTTTTTTTGACGAGATGACATGTCCGAGTTGGTCATTTGACACCTAAAAAGGTGACTTGCTCAAATATAGAGTTCTTACTATTTAATTCCCATAATACTTGAAGACGGTGAATTGAGATGGAGGAAGATATGAAGTTAAAACATAACATTTCTATGTTTTAGAAAATTGTTTATAAAAGCATCTAACTCGTAACTCAGATGAGTCAAAAAATGATGAGGGAAATAAAATTGAAGTATTATTAATGAAATTAGGGCCTTAGGGTGAATGCGGTATTATGAAAATCAGAAAGATATATATGACATTTCAAACTTTTAGTTGCATACGACTCTTGATATAACTAGTGACGATGCTTACCAGCAAATAGTAGCCAAAACTGCTCCTGTTAATAGAAAATGAAAACATGTTACTGATAAAACCACATAAACAGCATGCCCAATGCTATGATCATACCTAAAACCAAAAATCATGGCAACATAGTAACTAAACCTTAGTTATAATGATCAATGCATAAGCAACTCGAGGCAACAATCATTTTCCACAAAAAAATGAAACATTAAAAACATTTTGTTCGGCCAAGAATAACTTTATGCGGAAATGTTTGATAAGAATCATGTTACAAATTGTTCATTTGTGTTGACATCTTATTATTGAGATTGAATGATACAAGTAAAAACACAAATGAAACCAATTTTACAATTTATTAATAGGGCAAACCACACAAAATAGAAAGAAAACGTTTTTCTGTTTTTTATAAACAAATTTTAAACTAATCGCAAATTAAAATCACCTTACAACTTATTACAGATTTTAACAACCTCGCTTTAACCATCTTCATCTGTAAAATTGATGATGTGGTATCGATTTATTGTAGTTTGCCCTTATCAATAGAATGTGTACAACAATAATGCATGGCTTAACTTTTGCTACGGGTTTGTGAGCATACAAATGCATAAATAATAATAATACGTGTGTAATTCACCAAATGCATAAATAATAGGCATGCTAAAGTTGTATAGATTTCTCCATTATAATAAGAATGTAAATAACTTACGCAGCAGAATATGCAACAGCTGAAACTGCCAAAAGAAGAATGCAAATTACAACAAAAGCAGGATCATCACGTGCCCACTGATTTTTTGTTTCTGCGGATAAAAAGGTACGATTAAAATTTAAAAACCCTTTTACCTGTAACTTGTGTATGCAGCACCGGTTGAGACCATGTCAGCCTCCACATCAGATGCCACATACACAAAAAGTAAAAAGTTTAGTAACTTAGTTACATGCTATTTGCTCTTTCTATTAAATCCATTAAGTATGTGACAAACATATCATATCCACACAGAATATTCATTTTGCACCCATTATTAATTTAAAATTAAAATTAGAACCGCTTTATGAGAATGTTAGCTTACGCTTATGGTACTTGGTGTGCTGATAGCTGCATCCAGTTCAGAATTCCACATGCCAAAAACATTCAAAAGTTATCATTAGACAGTTGCACAAATGAAAAATCCATTTTAATTTGCAACATTTAACAGACGTGAACAAATGTAAATGGTAGTTTTGCACCTTCACATACACTATCTCAAGAAAGGGAAAAATGAAGAACATTTTGCAACTTCAATCACTAAAATCGACAGGATCATATTACAATGACTAAAATAGAACAAAACTGAAGGTAGGTTATCATACTTTGACATTAACCCTTCCAGTTATAGAGAAAATGATGTGTATGCAGGTCTGCAGAAACAACTCAGACATCACCAACAAGTTAATTTGATTTTAGTTTCTCAATAATGCAGGCTAATTAGCCCTGCTTGCGGTGCGCACATATGATGTATATATGTGTGAACCCTCGGGTGGGCAAAAGTGAAATTGCACTAATTTTGACGTTATTTTACTAATCTCGTGAAAATAACGTTAAAAGTGACGGACGGTTAATCAGGCATCATGTAGTGGCGTTGATAGCTGAAAGATAAGGGTACATGCACCGATCAGCCGGTGTCCTGATGATTGAGTGCTATGTGCCTTATGTCCAAGGCTTGATGCAAAACTACTATCGAGCCGGGGGTCTCACCGGAAGCAGCCTCTCTATCCCTATGGGGTAGAGGTAAGGCTGCCTACATCTTACCCTCCTCAGACCCTACCATAGCTTTGCTATTGGTGGGATATACTGAGTACGATGATGATGATGATGAATAATGCAGGCTAATATTTTTATATATAAAGCTCAAAGCCCCAAACAAGCATTAGCCAACCATATAGTACTATTAGCAATAATAATCTCCCTCCAAAGTACAAGTAATAAAAAATGTCACTAATATGAATATCTCCATACAGAAAGCCTGGTTTCTTAAATGGATAAGAATATGCAGAGGTTATGAAAATATGTCTCAAAATAAAAGTGAGTTTAAAGGTGGAATTTTAAACATTACGCAACTATGTTAAGACCAGGACATGAAACATATAACATTATTTAGCAATTAGCTTATATATCTAAATATATATATATTTAGTTCAACTGACTGAGCATAAAGTTTCTAAGGAACAATAGTTGGAGACCTTTACTTTTGTTTTCTTTCCTTTATTTAATTCCTTCTAAATCTTATATTCAAGTTTTAACACCACTTTCGTAAGTTACTAGGTTATGAATATGTTGTTTAACATCAATAATTAAACTTTATTTTTAAATGTTATTGCTAACAATTTTCTATGTGAGAAAACGAAGATAAAAAAATAAGCATAACTGTCAAGCCCTCCTAACCAAACCGCATTTGGTTGGTTCGAGCAAATCAATATGAACCCTAATTTGAAGGTAAATCAAGCAACATAAAATGATATCCGGTAAGGCGGTAACCTATATACATAAAAATAAGCATTTCCTTATACTTAAAGTAAAAGCAAAATCAAATCCTTATGAAAACCCTGATTTTCTTAAAACTCTAGAAGCACACATACAACTTCAACAAGTTACAAGCTCATATAAATCTAAATTTACTTTTGCAGGAAGTTTCATACAGAGACTTACACAACTTTCGGGGAGGTGCATAAATGAAGCATTTGCCAGAAAGTGTATTCAATGTCCATTTGTTGCCACTAGAAATAAAAAACATACAAGGTATTAAACAAAGATAAAACAGCAAAGCATTTCAAATAAGTATCAAATGGCTGCAACTCATCTAAAAGATTTCACGACAAACTTTCAATTGACTAAACATTCTTATCCATATAATATGAACTGAAGCAAGAAAGAAACTTCATACCTAAAACAATCATAAGTTTCCACTAATCTATCTCCTTCACCAATTACTCAAATTAATTTTTGACCATTCACTATTCCAATTTCCACATGTCATATAATTGCTAATATACACATATAAATATTCTGAAAACATGTATTACTACAGATGTAAATTTGTTGTAGACTTATAGTTTAGTTTTATGATGCTGGAAGTCTGGAACTATTATTGAACATGAATAGCATATGAAAGACAATACATACACAGAATGCTACTCGCTTATTTCAAAATCAACTATAAATTTCTATTCATACCCAATATAAAGTGGATAAATGCTTGTTTAAACAGTCTACGCTCACAAGCAGAGGCAGATAATCATCTTACTGGAAACATCTTTATTTATCCCTAATGGTAACCTTGTAATTTTCAATCCAGCAAACTGCCACTCACATTGATCCAAAATTAATAATAACCTTTAGTACATGACCAAATCTAAAAACTAATAAGAATTTAATTGGTTTCACCAAGTAAGTTTCTGCATGGTTGTAAAAATGGGGAAAAAATAGGCAATTAGTCACTAATCATTCCTAATCGACCCTAAATCCGGCAAATTGCCCGGCCAATTCTGGCTCAGTCCTAAATCGGTTGAGAAGTTGTGACTTCAAAATTTTACATATAAAATTCTCTCTGCGTGTGCGTATAACCAAAAATTACATACGAAAATCCCAATTCGATTAATCCAATAACCGCTAGTCGGTACCCCACCTGCCGTTTAGCGCCTAGCGAGTTCTACAACGCTGAGCTTCTGTAATCAGCCTATGCTAGCTCTAGGTTTTATGCTGATCCTAAAATCTGACTTGAAAGTTCAAAAGATCATAATGCAAATCACTAACTGAACTGTGTATGACCTTCACGATGACTACTTGCCACTAGAGGTGCACAAGCCAGTTTAAAACTCAAAACCGGTTTGGGTTAAAACCGGTTCGGTTTGGTCAACAAAAGTCAAAACCAGTTTACGATCAGTTTCGGTTCGGGTTGAAACCGGTTTCTTACATGTTATGATAAGTTTTGGTTCGGGTTTTTGCCCGGTTTCGGTTCGGTTAACCGGTTTGGAACCGGTTTTGGTGGAGAAAATTACAAACCGGTTCCGAACCTACGGTTTCAATCGGTTCCAAACCGGTTTCTACATAATCGGTTTCGGTTCGATTTTCGAGTCGGTTCGGTTAACCGATTTAGTTGTCCACCTCTACTTGCCACTACTATATCCAAGCACATATAATTAAACTTAGATAAATAACTTAATTTCTAAAATTGATCTACAACAGAACTCATTAACTTCAGCACACTCCACTAGCCACTTAATATATTCAAAACCCTAAACTGTAGCAAATTAGGTTAAAGCTACATACAGTGCATATAATCAGATCAGATCTCCTCATCTACATCAATGTACACAATTCAAATTCATATAAATAAATAATTAAACCTTGATTATCCTACGCAAGTACTGAGGGAAAATAGGATTTGCACGCGAAGGCATTCGTCCTTTGGATGACGTAGGCAACATGTTGTGCTCAGTAACTGTTGTGATTCAGTGACGTCAATTCCGATTGAGATCCACGGTAACGCACAGTTCCGGCGTCAATTCCGATCAACTGTTTGTTCAATCTCCGGTGACTCTGGGACTCCGTCTACGGCTGGGGCTCTGCTATAGATCCCCTCGATAATAATAATAACAATTATTTTATTATTATTAAATTTGAATTGGGTTAATAAAAATGTCAAATTATGATTGGGTTGGGCTTATTTAACTGGGCTGGGTGTTTGTAACAAATTAGGTGCGCCCAAAACAAAAACTAACTCGAAACCCGAACAAAAAAACAAACCCGGAACTGGGATGGTATGGACAAGATATGCGTTTCTCATTTCTGTACCAAAACCCATACTTGTAACCCGATTTGTATATAGTAATACCCGGAAACCGAAACGTTTTATACCCGTAATCGGGTTTTTCCAATGCCCGAAACCAGGTTTTCAAATACCCGATCTATGCCGAAATTACCCCAAAAAGTGCAGCCTCTTAAAAATTCAATCTATACCTGGAAGATACTCGAGTTTTATTGACCGAATTTGCGTAGACACACGGTCTTAGCACCCGGGTTTTACCAACACCCGAGTTTTACTGAACAACGCTAGAGGTGCACAAACCGGTTTAAAACTCAAAACCGGTTAGGTTAAAACCGGTTCGATTTGGTCAACAAAAGTCAAAACCAGTTTATGATCGGTTTCGGTTTGGGTTGAAACCGGTTTCTTACCATGTTACGATCGGTTTCGGTTCGGGTTTTGACCTTTTTTGGCCGGTTTCGGTTCGGTTAACCGGTTTGGTGTAGAAGATTACAAACCGGTTCCGAACCTATGGTTTCAATTGGTTCCGAACCGGTTTCTACATAATCGGTTTCAAACCGGTTCGGTTTCGGTTCGATTTTCAAGTCGGTTCAGCTAACCGATTTAGTTTCCCACCTCTAACCAACTCCACCCGAATGTTTTTCATATTCCTTTTTGTTTATTTTTGGTTTTATTTATGATATCATAACACGTGTAAACTGAAACCGACTGAATTCATGCCGACCAGTCGTTAAACGCTTGGTTTTTTCCACCTATGTGTAAAACACTAGTTTTTACACATCCACCCCTCCAAAACAAATTATTTCCATCTTCTCTCCCAACTTCACCTGATCTGCTCCATTCCATCACATCAGTTCGTTTATTCGTCACAAACCTCATTTGCTTGCCATGGGCGATTTCGGTCGTACTTCCGTTCACAACGCTCTAGGAGGCGGTGCAGGTCATAATAATATTCATTTCCGTTATCAATTTAACATCCGTACGCACTGTTTTAATACGATTCGATTCAGATCGTGATATGTAATAATAATAATAATAATATTGTGTGGTGTTACAGTTGCTGATATATTATTATGGAGGAACGTTTACGGAGGAGTAGTTGTGTTAACCGTTTCAACAGTCTTCTGGTTTCTGTTTGAAAGAGGCGGTTATAATATTGTGGCATTTGTGGCGAATAATCTGCTGCTTTTGATTGTCATACTGTTTTTTTGGGCTAAATCTGCAACTCTTCTCAATAGGTGTGTTTGTTTGTTATTACTGTTTTAGCTCTTGTTTATTGAGATTGATTATTATGAATAACTAAGCAGTTAATGCGGAAAGCATCCGACATAGGTAATTTTAATATCATGCAGAATTTAATTTATATATATAGCAGTTTAACAGTAACAATTCAGTGTACTCTCCTACTATTAACATATTATCCTTTTGCAACTGCCAAAGCACTAACAATTGTAGCATGTAGGAACTGATTAAGACTCAAAACACTAACATTAAACACTAAAAGTTGAAAATT
Source organism: Bidens hawaiensis (assembly GCF_021521415.1). Lineage (NCBI taxonomy): Eukaryota > Viridiplantae > Streptophyta > Magnoliopsida > Asterales > Asteraceae > Bidens > Bidens hawaiensis. The sequence continues at coordinate 83,448 of NW_027492323.1, forward strand.
AAGACTTAAAACACTGATATTTGGGAATATCAGGGATATATTTGTGAAATATCGGTCAATATAGCCGATATTATCGGTACGATATTCTGACCAATATTTTGATCAACATTTCACACGAGGACCGATAACCGAGATACCACCGATATTGACTGCATAGATGAGTAACTGATAACTGTTATGTTAGGTTAGGTTTTTACCTATAACCGAAACTGATAACTGAAATCGGTTCGGTTCAGCTTTTATCTGTAACCAAAACTGATTTCTGAAATCGGTTTGGTTATTGTGGCATTTGTTGGTTGTTACACTGTTTTAACTATTGTTTATTGAGACTGATTAGGGATTACTGATAGCTGTTATGCTAGGTTTTTAAGTAAGTAATCATAGACAAAATAATATAGCAAATCTAAATTAATTAAAAGTTACTGAATTCATTATTGAAGCACACTTACAGAAAATCGGATAGATGAATTGGGATCCTGTTTTTAAATATATGTGATAAATGCACTAATAGATTCAAGGGGTGGGCAAAAACCGAACCATAACTGAAAACCGAGCAAGTTAACTATAACTGACACAACCGATCGGTTATGGTTAAGTGATGGCTACAGTTAATGTGTCTTCTTGATTGTAGATCGAAACTGAACCGAACCTTGTATTTTGTGTTTTTCCAATTTTTATACCTCCATTTTTAGCTTCGAACTTGACATTAATGCTGCAACTGTCTATAACTGAGATTAGAACAGAATAATCAAGCTTGGAGCCGGAATATTTCAGCTTTGAAACTTCATAATTGAGCTTGGAACACCATAACCGAACCCTTTTCAACTGGAAGAAAAACAAAATACATTGGACAATTAACCAAACTTAACCGAAACCGGCCATTCGGTTATGGTTATGGTTATGGCTATAATTAAGCAATCTTCCATAACCAAAGCTCGGTTATGGTTATGCTTAAGCTTCCATAACTGAACCGAACCTAGCTGACTTTTGCACACCCGTATATTCAACAAAGTGGCCTGTGAGGGTTTTAGAAATGCTTAATTAACAACTTATATGATTATTGAGGTTTTAAAAAGTAGATAATTAGAGTTTTTGGATAATTAGAAGTGCTGTTTATTTTAGGGCGAAATAGGCTGTTCAACAGGCAGATTGAGATTCATTATTTCAAATTGAATGCTGATTATTCTTGGCATAATCAAAGTTACATTCGGGTGAAATAAGTTGTTTTCAGTGAGCTGATTATCTGCTTCTTCTTATAACTATAAACATGAGTTGTCTAAATAATTAACCCCATATATACCCTTATGCTTGGAGTACTAGCCATTAGCCAATATAACTTCTTATTTGACTTACGATTTATCTGTAGAAGCAATATTTTTTGTGCAGCTTATTGCTAGTGTCGAAACACAATAAGCAGTTTTAATAAGTAATTCCTAACTCTCCCTTAGAAGTAGAAAACAAATGGTTAATATGCGTATCTGAATGCAGACCTCTGCCTCCAATTCCTGAACTGGACATATCCGAAGAATCAGTTCTTATTGCTGCTGATGAGATGCAAGTGTGGATAAATCACGCCTTTTCAGTTGCACATGACATTGCAGTTTCTGGAAACTTGAAAACTCTGATTGCGGTAACATTTCATGACTATTCGTATTACTTTCTTGAAATTTTTGTTTGGCCAAAGTGCACGAAATACAAACTAACTTCACACTTTTTGCCCGTTTTAGCAACAAATTTAATTTTAACTGGTTTCATCTTTAAAGTTCTGATGTGACACCGGGTTATTTCCCCTTTACAAGCCTTAGAAAATGGATATTTTTCTTCCCATATATTTTTAAAAAAGTGTTATTACATGTCACATTCGATGCCACACGGCAATGTATTACATTAAAATAGCAAATAAGATGCCGCGTCAGTATTTTCTGAACAAAAACAATGACCAGAAACAAGTGGCTGAACCGGTCATTCGCTGCTGCAATTGGAAATATAATGTAAGTGGGTTGGTAAAACGGGTAATAAACAGTTGGTTTCTGTTTTATGCACTTTGCTCTTTTGTTTTGCAATATCATGCAAACATTGGATTATACAACCATGCAATTTGTGGTTGATTCTTCAGGTTGTTTCTAGCTTGTGGCTGATTTCTTATGTTAGTAGCTTTTTTAACTTCCTTACACTGGTCTATATTGGTGAGCTAGTTTCTATATTGGGCCATTTTGTATACATCTTCCTAAAAGTTCATAATTTCATATTTATATTCTTTCAAGCATTATAATATCATATTTATCGATTTCACAATAGATAAAATAAGGTTAGTTACTTATAAGTTATAACAGCCTGTTTAATTGAATAAGTGAAGAGAATATTATGGCTGATAATAGGTCTGTAGACAAACCGAACAAACGCGAATGGAGCGTGTTCGTGTTCGTTCAATAAACTTAACTGAACAAGCGATCTTACACAAACAATTAAAAGCACGGGGTTTCCTTGTATGTGTTCGTTCATTAAGAATATAACTGTCTTTGTGTTCGTTTGTGTTCATTTGTTAATAGAATAAACGAATGTTTACCGAACGTAGACGAACGAACATAACTAATAGATATTAACAAACATAATTACGCGAACACCAATTAAAAGTAAGCATGAGCATAAATTTGTTGGACTGTGGGTCCTAAATATTTATTAAAATTCGACTATGTTGTTATAGGCCTAAAAATTTAAATGCCTATGTAAATAAATGAATAAACGTAAACTAACTAACATATATGAATGTAAACGAACATAAAAGAACAAACATAAACGGACGTTCATGAACATAAATGAACGAACAGGACATGAGTTCATGTTCGTTCGTTCAACAAAATGAAAAAAAAAATTGTTCATGTTTGTTCATTCATTAAATAAATGAACTTCCGTCCGAACGGTTCACGAGCAGTTCACTGAAGTTCGGTTGGTTTACAAGCCTAGCTGAGAATTACAGTTTGTTTTCCTATTTGTTTATTCAGTAAAAAAATGTTACATTTAACTGATTTTATTCAACTTACTATGAAGCGTGTAGATGTGATATGTTTAGTGATTTAAAAAGGTAAAATATGATATCATGAAATTTAGAAGGATGTATACATGCGCATGCATATGAAGTTAATTCTTTTTATTTGTTTTGTGCCTACTGAAAACTTGACATGGTATAATTCTTAATTTCATCTCAGGGATACTTTTGAGTTTATCAATACCTTTTTTATACGACAAGTTTCAAGCCCAAGTTGATTCGAAGTTAGTTATAGTGCATAAAATCACCAATTTTATCTCCAGGAAAGCAAACGTAATCTTACAGATGATCCCATCAACACACAAGCAAAAAACACAGTAGCCAATCCATGCATTTTTAAGAAGGTAAGAAGATTCTTCTGTTTTATCCACTCTTAACATGTTTCATGCTGCACATTATGCATTAATAGGTTATAGTAGGGGCGTTTCTATACATAAAACACTTATGCTTGTTTCCTCTAATACTAAAAGAACACATTAGTTGTTGAGTGCACCGAGTGTTAAGACATAAGAGTTGAGACAAAGTAATTTCACCCTGGGTAAACTTGTAAGGAGAAACATAATAGCTTATCGAAACAACTTAATTTTCTAAAGGAAAACTCATAATATTTAATGAGTTCCGTGTTGATTCCTTTTTAATGAGTTCCATGTTGAATATGGGTTTGAAGTTTCTTTTATTATCCATTGTTAACTGTTATTAACAAGTTCACTAGATAATAAAATTTTAAAATTATTAGGAAAACATTAAATTACGATTAAAGTGGTTTTTTTAAAAAAAAGTTAGTAAAATCATTTAAACTGAACAATTAAACATGAAAGTCCAAATTATCAAGTACAAAAACAAAATGATGTAAAAATTGGTGATTATATTGGGGGTTGAAACAATCTGAAGTTTCATTTCTATCATATTTGGCTCCTTCTAAACCTTAGTTATTTATAATCAAAATATGTAAATATATGCACCCATTGCATCAATAGCTGCTCCATTTTTTTACACAATAAGTCCTTTTTTTGTTTTACTAGGTCTCATTCCTTAGGATAATGGTAGGAGCTGGGTAACGAGTCATGTGGGTTTGGGTTAAAACATGTATCCTCTCCTGCAGATCCAATCGAGTCTGTTGATCTGACCCGCAAGCGCTTTTTGGATTTGGTAAATAGTTAATGCATTGAATATGATTACAAATATATATTATTATTTATTACAATAATAATAATAATAATAATAATAATAATAATAATAATAATAATAATAGATTCTTTATGTGATTACATACATTTTATCTTTTTGTGATTTTTGACCCATTTGACACTTCTCACATTTAGCTCATTTTTTATTTCAACCCTTTTGACCCGTTACCAATCAAATACAGCATTTTTTCATATCAACAGGGCAGGCTGGCCCATCAAGACTTTCAGGTCCATTTCTTTAAATTCTGTAAACAGAAAACGCAATAAAACTATTTTATAATAATAATAATAATAATAATGGGTTAGGTTATAATAAGAAGTATACTTTTTGTTTTTGTAGGAAGAATAAGAAGTAATCTTGTCCATTGATTTTGAATATGGAGGGTTGAGATTAGTTTAGGTGGAATCAAATGTGAACACAAGGTAAAGGGCATAAAAGGAATAACACATTTGTTGACTTTCTCTCTCCACATGCAAGGCACGTGCCAAATTCCCCCATCATTTTTAAACGTCCATAACTTTTTTTACGATGTTTTTATTGAAAAACAAATTCACCATAATAACGAGTGTCTTTTTATCTTTTATATGAGTACCATATTGTAATATAAAAATTAAAAAAAAATTAGTGAGTTTTTTACGAATTGTGTTTTATCGAATTGTGCTTTACAAAATTGTGTTATACAATAGTATTTTTCATTGTGTTTTTTTTTCATTGTGTTTTTTCCATTGTGTTATTTACATTGTGTCATACAATTGTGTTTTTTATTGTGTTTTTATCATTGTGTTTTTTTTTTCATAGTGTATTTTTCCATTGTGTTTTTTTCATTGTGTTTTTCGGACTTTTCCGGCGAGGTGGTGGCGGTGGGTTTCGGTTGTGGTGGCGGTGGAGTGGTGGTAGTTGCAAGAGATGAGTGAAGATGTAATTGGGTTTTATGTAAGTGAGTTTTTGAAATTAATTTAAGTGGGTTTTGAGATTAAAGTGTTAGACTAAAATACCCTCCTTCCTAGCCTTCTTAGGAAAATCAAACTTCTTATTTGAACCTAACCCTAATAATAATAATAATAATAATAATATCTTTTAAAGATACAGGACGTTGTAAGCGTTTCAATAATTTTGACCCGTTGACCCATTTGACACTTATGTCTTTTAGCCAACTTTTTAAAATCTAACCCATTTGACTCGTTTCCATATCAGTGGATGATATCGCAACCTCTAGTGGCAGGAAGTCGATATATGAAGCAAAGTGTTACCTAATAAGTAATAACAATTTCTGATTGATTATTTGATTATTCAAGTACAAAGTTACCCTTGGGGGAAAGCAAAGCAACAAACACACATTTAATACACATTCGTTTGAAACACCCCCATATTTAACAACATTTGTAACACAATACATTTGCAGGTTTCTTGCTGTGGCTGCTTGATATCCATGCCTAATATCCTGGCACACGTCTAGCAAAACTGCTGTTGGTTTGGGTGTATGGGCCCCGACTACTTATTTTTAGGTCGTTGCAATCTTTAGAGTAGTCGTTCGTAGTGATGGTAGTTTTTAAGCGCGTGAAAAGTTTTATATTGCAAGACATGTTTATGGTTTTTCTTGGAATAATATCCTTTTAAAATTTCTTTTGTGGTTGTGAGAACCCGTTATTGCTAACTCATGGGTCCCACCAAAAACCTGCTAGTCAATATAAGGCAAAACGCACCTTGCGGCCTTGCGTCAGGCACCGGTGGAAGCTCGATTTTCATGTTTTTGTGTACTTTTTTTTTGTGGTAAAATGCGTTTTTGTTACCAAATTATGTTTGGGGTAAATTTCATTTTATGATTATTTATTTATTTGTTTCAACGTAAGCTTTACATAGTTTTTGGCAATATGTATCTATATTATTTTACTTGTTTCTATTGGCAATTGAGAATTTAGAGGTGCACAGAAATACCCGGTTTCAGACCCGACTTGGTGTATCCGACCTGGAACCAGTTTCTACCCGTACCTGACTTGCGGGTACGATCTGGTATTGGGTTTCTCCCTTGGATATATATCCCGCCCGGACCTGCTGGAGGTTCCACCTTTATCTGGTTAAAGCCCGACACGGTCCTATCTGAAAACTCCGGTCAAATACCCGATTATACTTGGAACTGGTTCCTACCCGATCTGGTTTTGACTTTTGTACCCGGAACCGTTTCATACCCGGTTTGTGCACCTCTACTTGAGATCAGTGATTAAAGTTATTTATATTAACAGCAATTTATATTTTTATATCATTTGCAAATATTCAAATAAATAAATCGAATAGAATATTCAAAAAATAATCTCATATCCTTTCAAAACAACTTCTTGTTGAATCAAAATACACTGATGAATAATTAATTTTAATAATCAATCCCCTTTAAATGCTGTGTCATATTTTCCCTTGTAAACCATTAAGATATTTATATCTATAAATTTACTCACCTTATAAATTATAGTGTGGCATCCTTTAGGTCCAAAGCAAGGGAGACATGTAATGTAGCTTAATAATAAGACAAAACAAAGATTACTTCTTAGCTAGCTTGATTTATCCTTCATTTAAATTTGAAATTTTAAAAAGTTACTTAACAATCACATTATTTTCTTTCATTTTAATCGAATTGATTTAACATAAATGATAAAATAACTGTTTAAACGATCAAGAGGTGATACGACTTTGTATATCAACAAAAGCGAATGAAAATAAAAAAAAAATTTAAGATGCATTACTAGTCATTTGGGGAGTCAATGAAACGAGCCGAGCTTAGCTCAGAGCCTCAGACGTAATTTTTAAAACGTTAGCTTGGCATGTTTGTTGTTTTGTTATAATATTTTTTATTATGTAGTTATATAGTTAGTTTTATTAAATAATATTAAATAAATAAGTATATTTATATAAATAATAGACTTGTATAATCTTTCGTGTCCGGACAAGGAAAGTTTTTCATTTTGAATCGCATTATAACCATCCTCATTACATGTTAAAAAAGTATACGGCATAATCAATTACTCACACATCAACATACTATTGTTATTCTAAATATAAATGCGACATAATCTTATTAGTATTTATAATAATATTACTAGTTACCCTTAGTTTATTTTCTTTTTGACTTAAAAGATTATGTAATTATAAAAATTTATATATATTAAATATATGTAACAAAGAATTAGTTTTTTCATGGATTAATTACTACTTTCAATAATCTTTTAAGTCAATATTTAAAAGAACATTTGAAAAGGGAATGTTGTAGTCCAGTTCTTACCTTCACAAAAAACCAAAAGCAGCCCAACAAAATATTTAATTTTACTTATTATGGCTTTTACCCCAAGGAACTTTTCAATGTTAGTTGACAACATATTTCTTGAAATTAAAAAAAAAAGGTTAACGGGTCAAAATTAAATATTAAAATATAAGAATGATTTGAACTATGTATTTCATTGTTAATACATGCTTAAAATACATTTAGCTGGTAAAAGACAAGATAAATATTAGATTATAATTTTTTGAAACTGCATTAACATAGTTTTTTATAACATTTTGAAAAGTACACACTTTCAAACAACATTTGTGTTTGTTACACTATTTAAGGTAAGCATCAAAACTATTTTAACTTTTTCACATATATTTTAAAAATAAAAAATAAAACGGTTTTGATATATGTCCGGCTCATTCAATTATTTATACACATATAATCTTAACCGCAAAAAAAAAAAAAAGTCATAAAAAAATGTACTCTCCGGTTCTCAATCAGCTATTTTAGTTACCATTCAATTATTCGGTTTTTTAATTATAAACAATAAAAAACCAGCAACACCATAAACACTCACAAGCTACCTCCACAATCCAGAAAAACTACCAAATTATTCATTTTTTCTAACCATCTTTAATTTTCTTTTTGTATACTTGTGTTTTTTTTTCTTTGCATAGGGATACATTTTAAATAACAAACACTAATTTTTTTACTTCAATTTCTTTATATCCATACTACCCTATTCTCTAAATTCCATAAGTACAACCTTTATAGCAAATTCCACAAAAACTCACATGCAACATTTTTTTATTTCCTATATATAAACTTAACCCTTGTGGCTCTAAACAATCATATCAATATCATCATGATCACAACACCTTCCATTCTTCAGTCACTCTTCTTCTTCACTATCCATCTCTTATTTTCTTCCATTTTTGCCCTCAATCTTGATGGACTCACACTCCTATCTATCAAACACTCACTTCTTTCTAACCAACCTTCACTCCTTCAAAATTGGAACCAATCTGACCTCACTCCAGGTTCATGGTCAGGTGTCACTTGTATCCCCAAAAACGGTCCGGTTACCGGCTTATCACTTCCAAATTCCCAACTTTCGGGTCCAATCCCTAACAGGTTAGCCCGCCTTCGACACATTCGTGTTCTAGACCTTTCCAATAATTCGATAAATGGAACTCTTCCTTTCGTGTTTAGTGGGGAGAATTTGAATTACTTGAACCTTTCCCATAATAAATTATCAGGGTCTGTGTTTCCGAGATTTGCTGTGCAAATTCCGGAAACAGTTGGACCTCTCATTTAATAACTTCACGGGAGAAATCCCACGAACGTTATCCAATCAGAAACCTGAGTGCTTGGCAGGAAATCTGGATTTATGTGGGAAACCTTTGACAAAAATGTGCATTGTTCCTTCATCACATTCATTGCCACCTAATGTAACTTTAGGCTATCCCGCCACCGCGGCAATCGCAGCTATTCCTAAAAGCGTTGAAGAGTCGAATAATAATAATAATAATATTCGCAGTGTCTCGAAAGTGAATTCGTGGAAAATAGTAGCCATTGTTGTCGGAGATGCAGCTGCTATGGTGGTCCTCGTCGTTATCTTCTTCCATGCGTACCAGTTCCGAAAGAAGAAAACGACGAAAGAATTTCTTGGAAGCTCTGGACCGGTGAGCTCTAGACTTGACCAACAGTCCAGAGCATCCTACTTCTGTTTCAGGGGTGCAACTGAAACAGACAGGGGCGGATCTATAGTAGAAATGGGTGGTTCCCCGGAACCACCCGAGTTTCGAAATAATAGTGTATTTGTATATATAAAACATTAGAGGAACCACCTTATAAATTATGAAGGAACCACCTTAAAAACATTTGAAACGCTTGGCCAGCTGGTAAGGTGCTGGTTTTGTAACTTGAAGGTCACAAGTTCAATTCTGGATTTCCATATAATTTTTGAACTTTTTTTCTTGAACTCTTCCTTTTTACTAACTACTACACAACCCATTTAGGGTTTTATTAGTCAAAAAATAAAACACACCGACACTAAACACAATGGCGCCTGCTATCTCCCCTGTCCCCTCGTCCCCGTCGGCCGTTCCCCGACCACCACCGCAGCTTTTCCGGCCGTTCTCCAACCTCCTGCCTTCCTCTCCTTCTGTCTTCTACTCTTCCTCGAAGCTCGATTGCTCGAATCCTCCCACTTTGAAGGTAAGTTTGCATTCATTTGTTAAATGTTAATTGTTCTTGACTTGTTAATTGTTCTTGATTGCTAACTACTTAATTGTTAGGTTATTTGTTAAATTTAGTTTTAATGGCTTGTGGTCACGAATAATATATTTCAAATCATGGTTGTTGGTGTTGGGTGTTAAAATAGTTGGAAAGATAAGAGTGGTGGTGTTGGTGGATGTTTTTTGTTGAGGTAAGGTTAATTGTGTGAATATGGTTTCTAACCGGCTCGAACCTCAAACGGACCCGGAATTTATTATTGTATTTTTATTATGTAATGAACTTTGCCCGAACCATCTAACCGACCCGAACCTCAAACCGACCCGGAATTTTTTATACCCGATTCTATGAAATTGAATCATCTAAAAGTTGTGCACCACCTGAAAAAAATTCCTGGATCCGCCACTGGAAACAGAAGCACCAGAACCAGCATGCTTCTGTTTCAGGGGCACAACTGAAAAGAAGTATCAGCATGCTTCTGTTTCGGCTCTCCCAAAACAGAAGCATCTGAGACAGCAACGGACTCTGAGTCCATGGACATTAATACCAACAAAAACAGTTTGGTTATGGTGGACGGAGAAACGAAGATGGACATGGACACATTGTTGAAGTCGTCAGCGTATATACTCGGCTCGAGTGGTGGGAGTATAGTGTATAAAATAGTGGTGGCCGGAGACATGGCATTGGCGGTTCGGAGGCTTGCGGATTGTGGAGTTGAGAGAATGAAGGATTTTGAGAAGATAGTTAGAGGTTTGAGTAAACTCCGGCACCGGAATTTGGTGAAGATTAAAGGGTTTTATTGGGGTGAAGAAGAGAAGCTTGTGTTATATGATTATGTCTCCGGTGGAAGCTTGGCCGGAGTTGCTTATGGTATGCAGTTTTCTCTTCCATGCATGTTACCAATTATCATTTTTGGGTTATAAACTTATAATAATAATAATAATAATAATAATAATAATTTTGAACGGCTAACAAACAGAGAATTACCTAGGTACTCCGTACGGGGTGACTCGATGATAAAATGCCACCGCTGGCTAGCCTAACCCAACCGTACGGAGCCCTTAAGCGCTTTAATAATAATAACAACAACAATAAAATAATAATAATAATAATAATAATAATAGTAATAATGTATGATAAAAAATAACATAACAGGATTAGTTAGTTATATACTTATGTGTTACTTCTTACTTATTTTTAAACCTGAAAATGAAAATGTAATGTTGTTTGATTGTTATTTAAAAGAATATAACATAAAATTAAGCTATATTTGTTTTTAAAGCATTAAAAATATCAATTTTATGAGTTAAAAAGTAACATGATTATTGTTAATCATATTTACACATAATTGTGTTTTTTATTTAATAAAAAAATTTGTTAAATACAAGATAAAAATCAAAAGAAATTCGTCGTTAATAAAACTTACTTTAAATAATATTATTATGAACATATTTTGGGAATATACTGTATTCTTTTATACATACAAAACAATAACAAAAGAAATATTCCTTTCTAGTTTCCACCTCTCGTGTGTGGTACTAGGTTGATAGGGTTTACCTTATCTCCATACATTAAAAAACGTATAATAAGCCAAAACATTTTTGAAGCTTATTACAACCCCAAGGCCCCCACTATATAATAATAATAATAATAATAATAATAATAATAATAATAATAATAATAATAAGCCTTACTCTATTTTTTTAAGTTACTGGACTATCAATATATGTAAAAGTTAGATTTTGTATGTGTGTTTCTATGTTAATGTATTTTTATTAATTTCAGAAAAAGTTGGGCCGTCTTCATGTCACTTATCTTTCGATCTCCGGATCAAGATAGCAAAAGGGATTGCAAAGGGGTTATCTTACATTCACTATAAGAAACACGTCCATGGCAATATCAAGCCTAACAACATCCTTTTAACACCCGTAATGGAACCTGTAATTAGTGATTTTGGACTATAGTGGTTGATGTCAGGCAAAACTAGCTATGCATTCGACAAATCGACTTTAAACTTTGGTAGCAAGAGATCAAGTACATCTCGCGGTGAAACAATAATTAGTCGTGGTCATTATCATCATCATAATCATTATCAAGCACCCGAGTCGATGAAAACCTTGAAGTCTAACCCTAAGTGGGATGTTTACTCATTTGGGATTATTTTACTCGAGCTCTTTTCGGGAAAGGTTTTATCGGATAAAGAGTTAGCTCTATGGAACATGGGCTCAATGGTTGATGATGACATGGAGACCAAGATTCTAAGGGGGTGTTTGGTACAGAGAATGGAAATGGAGAGAAAATAGAAATGGAAATGGAATTGTAGAGAAAGAGAATTGGTATGGAGAATGAGAATCATTTCTCTTGTTTGGTACACGAGAAAATAAACAGAGAACTCTACCATACCCAACCCCACCTCCACCCAACCTGACACCACTCACCACCGCAGCCCCACCACCACAGCCCCACCACCACCAGCACCACCACCACAGCCCCACCACCACCACCAGCCCCACCACCACAGCCCCACACCACCAGAACCACCACCACAGCCCTTTCTTCAACCACAGCCCACCACCACCGGCTGCCGCCACCAAACCCCCTTCTTCAACCACAGTACACAAGAAATTAAAAAGATTCAAATTTTTGGAACATAAGATATAGAAAAAGGAGGCTCAGATCTGTCATCACTGCCCCTTTGGAGATTTTGTGGTGGTGGTTGTGGTGGCGATGATGATGATGATAATCAGAAGCCACCTGCAACCACCGCCGATTTCCACCACCACTGTCACCCACCTGCGACCACAATCACCCGACCATCTGAAAACCCTTACCTACCACGAACCACCACTTGAAACCCTAATCTCCGTTCACCCGTACCACCTGCAACCTACAACCGGTTACCATCTCTGTGTTCACCACTGCGAACGGCGGAGACGGGGTGGTGGTTGCAGACTTGGAGACGAGGTGGCGGTTGCAGACTTGGAGACGAGGTGGCGGCCGGAGACGAGGTGGTGGTCGGAGACGGGGTGGTGGTCGGAGACGAGGTGGTGACATGCTATGAGGAGGCTGCTGAGAAATGGGTTTCTCTTTGTTTTAAAGAGAAATGGAATTCTCTAGTTTTAGAGAAATAGAAAGAGAAATAGAAATGAAAAGTGGAAAACAAACAAAAGAAATATTTCTAATTCCATTTCTCTCCAATCAAATCCCTCTACCAAACACCCCCTAAGGATAACCGACCAGTTTATAACAATCTCGGACGTGCATGGAAGAGAAGATTCTCTTTTGGCGTGTTTAAAATTAGCGTTTAGTTGTGCATCATTGGTCCCACACAAGCGACCTTCGATGAAAGAGGTGTTGCAAGAGCTTGAAAAGATCCCATGCCCGTCATGATCAAGACGACAAATTAATATTCGAATGAATGATATGTCAAAGGTCACCATTTTGTGTCTTTCGATCTTTAGTTGTTGTAGATGTTGAAGTATGAACATGTGTGAATGTGTGATAGATGACCTAAAAGTAGTTTGGGTTTGACTGTTTAATTCACCAGTGACAATGTAGTTCTTATTTGTTGAGTTGTAATATTTGGAAGGCGTTTGTGTTTTTGATTATCAATTATTTCATTAAAAAGATGCAACTGATTTGATACAAAAATATATTAAATCTATATATCAATTTATAAGTTCTGTACTTTGCAACATATATTATAAAATTAGGTTACTAGTCATATCAAAATAATTACTTTTTTATTGAGATTATATCCGGTATTTAATGGTGTACCTGTTGTGCACTTTACTTTATCCGGTACTTAATGGTGTATCTGTTGGCCCTAGAGGTGTTAAAGAAACCGGCCCGGAACCAGTTAACCAGAAACTAAACCGCGCCGGTTCACATTTGAAACCGGTTCCCAAATCGAACCAAACTGCCGGTTCGTATATCGGTTCGGCCCTTTCTCAGTCAAACCAGTTTTAAAACCGTTTTTTTTTTCTTTTTGCCTAAAACCGGTTCTAAATTGTTCTACACTGAAACCGATTTTTAAACCAAACCAATTTGGAGGCCGGTTTTGTACACCTCTAGTTGGGCTGGGCCTACGGAGTATTGAATGAAAAAGAACAAATAGCAGAATGGGTTCTTAAATGGTTTTGATTGGGCCTATGCATAGTGCATAACTGGTTTTAAATTCTCATGAGTAAACTTTTTTTTCTTTTCTTACTAACGGAAACCATTATAAAACCTTGTGGAAAATCTTATGATCCGAACTAGCTTGATGACAAAAAAATAAATAGAATCTTTTATTATAGTCACATACCATAAACATCACAATGAATCTTTAATTAATTTTATTATAATCACATACCATAAACATCACAAACGGAATCTTTATTTCTTTTTTAAATAATGAGTTTCTTGTTGTTAGCATCATACTCTTCAATTTAGAGAGATCCGTTGCCTCATTCTAGCCATACTATGTTCTCTTAAACGGGTCCAAGTTGTCTTTAGAGTTTTGCTTAGGCGTTCCCTCGATAAACTATATCGCCGGCTAGAGGTGGGCAAATAAACCGGTTAACCGAACCGACCCGAAAACACAACCGGTTTGTAGAAATAGGTTTGGAACCGGTTTGTAATTTTCTCCCACAAACCGGTTCCAAACCGATTAACCGAACCGAAACCGGCCAAACCAGTCAAAAACCGGTAAAAACCCGAACCGAAACCGATAGTAACTTGATCAAGAAACCGCCTTCAACCCGAACCGAAACTGATCATAAACCGGTTTTGACTTTTGTTGATCAAACCGAACTGGTTTCAACCTCAACCGCTGAATGCTACTTGACAGTTGCTCTGCCACCAAAACTTTCTGCATAACACACGATAGGTAGGACAAAAACCCGGGTAAACTTAAAATTCAAACGGACAATGGCGGTTACATCTTCTTCAATCATCCTTTCACCTCCATTATCACTCTCATCACTCTCACAACAACTTCCACTCCACATTTCCTTCACGCGCCACCACCGCCGGCGCGTGCAGCCACTGTTCGCCATCACCATCTCACCAACCGCCAAACCTACAATCCTCGTAACCGAGAAGCTCGGAGACTCAGGCCTCGACGTGCTAAAACAGTTCGCGAACGTTGACTGCTCGTACGAGCTGAGTACCGAGGAGCTGTGCACGAAGATATCGTTGTGTGACGCGTTGATTGTACGGAGTGGAACGAGAGTGAGCCGTGAGGTGTTCGAGTCGTCCGGTGGACGGCTGAAGGTCGTTGGACGAGCTGGAGTGGGGATTGATAATGTGGATTTGGCTGCGGCGACGGAGCATGGATGTCTGGTGGTGAATGCGCCTACGGCGAATACGGTTGCGGCTGCTGAGCATGGGATTGCGCTGCTTACGGCTATGGCGCGGAATGTTGCGCAGGCGGATGCCTCGATTAAAGCTGGTTTGTAGTTTCTAATTAAGTTATAAACTGTTGTTTAATTAGGATATTGCTCTTATTAGATTAGATAATAGACATATAAGCTTTGATTCGTAAGTGATTATTATTCCTGTGTCACTTATTTTGAATAACATGTAAATCTGTATGCAGAGTAGGTATTCCTTTTAACGGTTGTTCAATTAGGCGATAAACTGTTTATATTGCTCTAAGATATTTTTAGGTTAGTATGTTACTCTTATTAGATTAGATAGTAGACAAATAGACATATAAGTTCTGATTCATAAGTGATTTAGGTCATCTTAGTTCGAAATGGATTGAATGTGATTATGCTGTTTAGTAACTGATAAGGTGTTAGATGTAATTAATATTTCTGTTTCACATATATTATGTATACCTTTCTGATTCTTCAGTGATGATTGCTGAAACTGATTTTTTTCTATTATTCACAAATCTCAGCATTATAGAGAGTACAATTGACCTAATCTATAGTTGGAGAATATTGCAATTGACTACCAAATATTTTATAATAAATACGATATATATGCTATGCTAATATTCAGTAATTTAGTTCATATATAATATGCTAATATTCAGCAATTTAGTAATTGAGTTCATCTTAGTAACTGAGAAGATGTGAAATTCAGTTCAACATTAAATGAAATGCGATTAATATTCTTGTTTCACATATTATGAATAGCTTGTAAATTTGTGTGCAGACTAGTTATTCCTGTATTCTCCCCTAATTAGTAATTGCAACCAGTCTGAGCATCTCTGTTCAATTGTGCTGTGGTTTTTGTTCCATATAAATGTGAAGTTAGTTACATCATACATGCTGAGTTGTCTGTTAGTTGATTATATGCGAGCAAAAGTTGTTGAAGTCTCGCTTTCTGCTAGCTAGTCTGTATGGTGTACCAAGTTCTATAGAAGTGTTAAGTTCATTACATTATGCATGCTGATTTTTGTGTTAGTTAATTATGTTTGAGCTCAGTGAGCAAAACTTGTTGAAGACTTGAAGTATTGCTTTCTGCTAGCTAGTCTGTATGATGTATCAAATTATGTTCTCATCTGTGTTTAGGACTAAATTAGGACAAAAGTGTAAGCACATTGGTATCTTATACAAACAGACCATATCTTTATTTATCATATCATTTTTTCTTACTATTTTTTTTACTGTTTTTTATTTTTTTATTTTTATTTTGTTATTTTTGTAACTAATTATACAAATCCATGACAATGCAACCACTACAGGAAAATGGCAGAGGAACAAATATGTGGGCGTGTCACTTGTTGGCAAGACTCTTGCAGTGATGGGGTTTGGGAAAGTTGGTACCGAAGTTGCCAGGCGTGCAAAGGGGCTTGGTATGAATATAATTGCACATGATCCTTATGCTCCAGCAGATCGTGCCCATGCAATTGGTGTGGATTTAGTAAGTTTTGATGAAGCTATCGCAACCGCTGATTTCATCACACTTCATATGCCTCTCACCCCTGCTACATCAAAGATTCTGAATGATGAAAACTTTGCAAAGATGAAAAAAGGTGTTAGAATAATAAACGTTGCTCGTGGTGGAGTGATAGATGAAGATGCTTTGGTTAGAGCATTGGATGCTGGCATTGTAGCACAGGTACTTGTGTATTTGTGTTTGGGGTGGAACTGTGGAAGTTATTGATATGAAATGAATTGGACGGGCTAAGGTGGTTTCAAAAGTTTGATTAAACTGTAGTGTACTTGCAGGCTGCACTTGATGTTTTCACTGTAGAACCACCGCCGAGGGATAGCAAGTTGGTTAATCATGAAAATGTCACTGTTACTCCTCATCTTGGTGCTAGTACAACAGAAGCTCAGGTTTGTGAATAGCTATATGCAAATGGTTCGATTTGCATTATGTTTAGAGGTGACAAGATGGATGGATGGTCGGGCTGGGTAACGGGTCAAAACGGATTTGGGTTGAATCGGGTTAGGTAGTCATTATGAGTTTGGTTGAAACATGGCATGTTGGGTTGACCTGCAAATGTTTATTTGGGCATTTTCTAATTCTGTGTAGTTACTTGTTAATAATGATTACAAAGCAGCTTTTACAGTTGTAACCAAAGATTGTGTGCATTAAAGTAGCTTAGTAGCCTGTGTGACTCGTTCCCCTGTAAGGCTGTAACCCTGTTAGCTATTTTATTTGACCCATATGAGATAGACCAATAACCTATCGACCCATTCATAAATGGTTCAAATTGTCACCTATGATTATTTTTCATCTCTACCTGCTTTGTCCCATATAAGAGATTTGCACCCATTGGATTTATGATGATTAGCTTTCTCATTCAAACTTTGTGCAGGAAGGAGTGGCTATTGAAATTGCTGAAGCTGTAGTTGGAGCATTAAGAGGCGAGCTCGCTGCTACTGCAGTAAATGCTCCCATGGTTCCTTCTGAGGTACCACACAAATCTTCATGTCGCAATTTCTTTTTACAAATCTAATAATTGGTACATGGGCTTTATTGTCCCTGAAAACTGGTATACTTGAGAGAGTGATAGAACACATAGTTCAAAGGGCAAAATGCCCCTATTCCGCCTAGGTCACCCGCCTTTTATGAAGTTTAAAGGATGCAGTTAATTTATAACCTTTTAAATTTGACGTGCAACCTGAATTCAAATCATGTAACTTAACAAATGTATAAAGTGTATAGTAAGTATATCTTCACTGAAGTATTTCATAAGGTTTGAAAACATGTCTATTGAAGAATTTCAGCAAAATTTGCCAACATTCTTCAATGGTAAACATTTTGAAAAATTAATAAAACACTTAAACTAAGATATGCTATATGTATACTTTGTGAATTTGCCGACTAACATAATCCAATTCAAAATATTTAATTCATTTGGGTTCCTAATTGATCCAAATTCTGTTTATACACATATTTGTATGATAATTGCATATAATAATAATTAGTATAAGAATATATTAATATAATATCTATTGTTTAAATTTTATATTTAGTTACACATATAGAAATACTTACTATGTTGTTATATATTGGTATATATGTTACTTATATTTATATAACTAATATGCTCGGTTTAAGCTTGTGAGTCTAATCGAGCTTGGGCTTAAGTTGGCATATTGAACAAAAGTATTATTATATATATAACTGACATGCTCATTTATTGTTTGCTTTAGGTGCTTACAGAACTAAAACCTTATGTTACACTGGCTGAAAAACTTGGGCGTTTGGCTGTACAACTAGTAGCAGGAGGAAGTGGTGTAAAATCAGTAAAAGTCACATACACATCAGCCCGAGCTCCCGATGACCTGGACACTAGGCTACTTCGTGCTATGATCACTAAAGGTCTAATCGAGCCTATTTCTAGTGTATTCGTGAACTTAGTAAATGCAGATTTCACAGCCAAACAAAGAGGAATAAGGATCAGTGAAGAACGGGTCATCTTAGACGGGTCTCTTGAGAAGCCACTCGAGGCCATCTGGGTTCAGATTGCTAATGTCGAGTCTAGATTTGCGAGTGCCATTTCTGACTTGGGAGAGATTAAAGTTGAGGGCCAGGTTAAAGACGGGATTCCTCGTTTGACTAAAGTTGGCGATTTTGGAGTTGATGTGAGTTTGGAGGGAAATATTATACTTTGCAGGTACCCTTAACCGCTTTTCTAAGTGCTGATATAGCTTGTTATTTGACATGGTTTTAAATTTTAATAACTTTTTTTAACCCGAGTTTAGAAAAAAAAAACATTTTTCAATTCAAACCTGTAAATAGTTTTGTTTCCATGAACTTTTTGCATACGAGCGCAAATCTAATGTGACGGCTCGCATGACGTTAACTAGTGATACCTTAGTGATTTAATGCCGATTTGCTTGTGACATTTGATTTGGCATAAAATAGAAATCAACATACTTATTTCTTTACTGTTTATAGTAACCAAGTTGACTATTTCAGTATTTTGATGATTCTTATAAAATTTGATGACGTGGCATTGAATTCGACCATTTAGATCTTATTGACCGGATTACATCAACTAGTGCCACATCAACAATTTTATACCAATTTTTTTCTGCATACATGTCATTTGATAACTGATAGCAACTGATTGTGAGTTTGGTGGGAAATATTAAATTTTGCAGGCAGGTTGACCAGCCGGGATTGATCGGGGCGGTTGGAAGCATACTGGGCGAAGAGAATGTGAATGTTAGTTTTATGAGCGTTGGTCGGACCGCCTGCAGAAAGCAAGCAATTATGACACTCGGCGTTGATGAGAAACCGAGCAAAGAGGCATTGAAGAAAATTGGTGATATTCCGGCTGTTGAGGAGTTTGTGTTTCTTGCTTTATAGCCTTTACTAGCATTGAGTTGTTTCAACATGAATAGACAATTAGGGAGGGGTACGATGGTCACGTTACTGGGGTTGGTTTAATTCTTCGGTATAATTGATACATTAGAGTTCGGTTAAATCCTAAACAAATTTTCGTCCATTTTATTCCCAAACCACTTATTCAAATTGTAGTAAATAAGTTAAAATTGTCACCTGCGGACTACACACGACACGAGGAATAAATGTTTCAGAACACACAATTCTGCTCATACATACCAATCTTTAAGCTTAATAATATCCCTTGCATGCTTTGAGCAAAATTACCTTTATGCAAAAACTCAACAAAACCTCAAGTTCTATAAACATCTCGACGATTCTATAGATGGTCGGTGTCTTGATATTTTATCCCCACCACCTTAATATATTCTGAAATGGTCATTAGAGCCAGCCATCATGGTTTTAAACCTGGATAATAACCGCTCATGAACCCGAGACAAATGGAAGATTGGCTATAGTTGTAGGAGAGAAATGTAGGTTCTGAGTTGCTATATATGCTGCAATCCCTGCAGCATAACCAGCAAAAGCAAAACCACTTACCTGAACCAGAAAAGAGCTGTGTTAATACAAATCTGAAAGTGTAAACTTATATACGAGTTTTATTAAAGGTGGTCAGATGAGCGAGTTGTCAGAAGTTAAGCTAGTCATATCGGTCAAATCGTCCCACAAACACCTTTTTGTTAAATATTAGAAGACGAAAAATTTTGTTAATAGTATGTATGCTACTTATGATTTTAGGATAATGTTTATGAGCTCACCAATGCATTCAACTATTTTAATTTTAATAAAGTCACACATATATTGAAGCTACTTTATAGGTCATCGAAGATTTCTTATCTTCGATTATACCAAATTCAGCCAAAATCTCGCCTAACGAAGAATAAGCTGATAAAAAAAATGAACAATCCGTATTAAACATAAAAAAATGGGGCGTTTTTGTCATTTTACGATATTCAAAAATGTTTTGGCGGGCTGAGTCGAATATTTGGGTGTCCTACAGATCATTTATCATATCCACTACGATATACTTACATAACAATCTAACACTTTAGATAAATGATTTAGGAGATTGTGTGCATTTAAAATAGACTTTAGTCGACTTTTAACAACCTACCTTTGAACCGTTTCCCATTTAACCAACTTCGTTTATTCAACCAATTTGTCACTTTTGAGATTAAAAACACACACACGAAATCACCCCGTAATTAGTAACTGAATCATATTAGTTGAAAAACAGTCAATATCCTAATTACACGTCAAGAAAACAGTAAAACCGAATGAAAAACGTACCTTTCTCAAATACCAAAAGAAGTCTACTTTCTCCATTCCCATTAACGCAACACCCGCAGCAGATCCAATAACAAGCATGGACCCACCAGTGCCAGCACAAAATGCTATCAGCTGCCAGAACTGAGAGTCTTGAGGATAAGCTGAAAGATCATACATCCCCATGGCTGCAGCCACTAACGGAACGTTATCTATAATTGCCGAAACTACCCCTATCGCGCTTGCAATCAGCTCACTACTCGGAATATGGGCATCAAGGTAACTTGCCAGTTCTTTGAGAAGCCCTGCTGCTTCCAAGCTATTAAGGTTTCAAGATTTCAGTGAAATATAAGACAGTCATTTTTACTAAGTTTCCCATTTTACCTTATCATTAAGATCTTGCAAGTTCTTTCCTAACAAAGGTAATTTTGTTACGGTTCAAAACAGGTTGGGTTGACCCGAACATCTTTTTGTCCAATCTTTTGAACATATTTAAAAATAATTTGTGTGTTAATTATCACTACGAGTAATATATAATCACAACAATAACTTAACCTTTTGGATCTAGTAATTCAGTAGGCTGCATGTATTAAAAATACAGGTTTAGCTAACTTTTTCTTATTTTACCCGCTAGAAAAAGCCCGTTTTATTTGATTTTAAACATTTGGCCCGTTTCCGTTTTAGCATTTTTTAACCCATTTGAAAAGAAGTCTGTTATATTTTATTTTAAACATGTGACCCATTTCCATTTTTAGCTATCTTCTTTACTTTTAGCCACTAGAAAAAGGCCGTTTTATTATATTTTAAACATTTGACCCGTTTCTGTTTTTAGCTAATTTTTCTTATTTTGGCCCGTTAGAAAACACCCGAATTTAAAAAATTTGACCCGTTTCCTTTTTAGCTATTTTTTATCTGACCCGTCAGAAAACACTCGATTTTTACCTGTTAGCTATTCTTTATACATACATTTACCCGATTCGTACATGCTAATCGAACCATTTACCACCTCCTCAAAAAAGTGATATTTTTTTTAAGTAACAAAAACATTGAGAAAGGTGATATTAACGCGTACCTACTGACGGATAAAAGGATTCCAAGGAAGAAAAGAGCTCCTTGAGTATCAATACGAGACAAAGCTTGCGGTACTTTTAACCGCTGTCTTTCTGATTCCCCATAGTGGATAGCATCCGTTAGGATCCACAAAACCCCGAGCCCGAATAGCATGCCCAAATAAGGAGGCAAGCCCGTTAAGGATTTGAAAACCGGAACGAACACTAATGCACCAATTCCCACTGCAAAAACAAGCTGCCCACGTGGCGCCATTTGTTCCGAAGCCAAAACATCATCTGTGTTTTGTCCTTTGCCATCAACTTCACTGAAGTAAGAAAAACATTGGTTAATGAATGTGTTGAGTGGTTGACTTTTTAAACAATCATAGTTGACTTTCTGTGCAAACTGTATGCAATATATATATATATATATATATATATATATTTAACACAAATAATCCCCTTCTTTCCAAAAAAATCTTTAAAAACATCTAACAATCAATCATTTTATTTATTCATATTATACATGTAATATTATTTGAGGCAAATTGAGGGTGATTTTGTCATTTAAATGCAGTTTTATGATTATATCAATCAATCAATCAATCATGCCCAGTAAAATCCCACCGACAGCAAAGCTATAAGTAGGGTCTGGGGAGGGTGGGATGTAGGCACACCGTACCTCTATCCAAAGGAATAAAGAGGTGGCTTCCAGAGAGACCCTCGGCTCTAAGTACATGTGTATGAAGCAAAATAAAGGAAATCAAAGTTTAACAGTTATATAAAAACTACTACTAATTATAATAATATTAATAATAAGATCACAGTTTAACAGCTATATAAAAACTAATAATAATTATAATAATAATAATAATATATGTAAGGGAAATACCATTATGGTATGTGACCTAAATAAGTTAAGTCTAAGCCATAAGGTATTCAATTCTCTCTAAAAATCCTTAACTTTAATTCTACTTCTCCACGAATTCCTATCCTCAACCATGTCCTCGGAGAGGTTTAGGTCTATCAAATCATGCCTAATCCTCTCATCCCAAGTCAATTTCGGTCGTCCTCTACCCCTCCTCCCCTCTATAGTAATGTTTTCTACGGATCTAACAGGATTCGTCGTCTGTCTTCTCTTTACATGTCCAAACCATCTCAATCTCCACTCTCTTATCTTGTCTGCTATGTTCACCACCCCTAATCTTTCGCGAAACACAACGTTTCTTATTCGGTCTAGCCTTGTGTGCCCACACATCCAACGTAGCATTCTCATTTCTGCTACCTCCATCTTCCGCACTTGTGCCTTCTTGATGGCCCAACAATCTGTTCCATATAGCATTGCAGGTCTAACTGCCACCCTATAGAATTTTCCCTTTAGTTTAGTCGGGAAACTCTTGTCGCACAATATACCTGTGGCTGCTTTCCATCTACACCATCCTACCTGAACTCGGTGGGTCACATCACTGTCTAATTCCCCATCGCTCTGTACAAAAGATCCTAAATACTTGAACTTCGTTACCTGCGGGACCACCTGCCCTTCAATTGTGATCTGTGCGTCTTCATTGTCGTTTATCCCACCAAAATCACAGTGGAGGTACTCCGTCTTAGATCGGCTAATCTTTAAACCTTTTATCTCTAAGGTTGTTCGCCACTCCTCAAGCCTCATGTTTAGATCTTGTTTTTTCTCAGCAAGTAACACAATATCGTCTGCGAACATCATGCACCACGGGAGAGTCCCCTGAATCGACTTTGACAACTCATCCAAGACTCCTGCAAAAAGAAACGGGCTCAACGCTGACCCCTGGTGAAGACCTACCTCTACAGGAAAGAAATCAGTATCCCCCACTGGCGCACGGACACTTGTTTCACTCCTGGTATACATATCCATAATTATCTCTATGTATTTCCTGGGCACTCTTCTACCCTCCAAGCACTCCCAGAGCACCTGTCGTGGCACACTGTCGTAGGCCTTTTCTAGGTCAATAAACACCATATGTAGATCACGCTTCTTCTCCCTATACTTTTCCATTAATCTTCTTATAAGGTGTATTGCCTCTGTGGTGGAACGCCCCGGCATGAAGCCAAATTGGTTGACCGTAACCTGAGTTACTCGTCTAAGTCTAACCTCAAACACTCTTTCCCATAGCTTCATAGTATGACTTAGTAGTTTGATTCCTCGGTAGTTACCACAACATTGAGCGTCTCCTTTGTTCTTATAGATAGGAACTACAACGCTGCTCCTCCACTGGTCTGGCATCTTACCTGATTTGAGAATACTATTGAACAGAGTAGTTAACCACATGACTCCTTCCTCCCCCAGACACTTCCACACCTCGATGGGTATGTTGTCTGGGCCAACCGCCTTAGACCTTCCCATCCTCCTAGTTTTATGATTATATATATGCAAATTGTTTATTACACATATCTAAACTTGTAATTACATGTATGTAATCACAAAATTACATATAATAAATAACAAAAAATACCGTCAAACAATATTAAATATATAAAGAGTGAACTGCGGTTTTCGTCCCTGTGGTTTGTCCAAATCTGCGGTTTTAGTCAAATAGTTTCAAATTTACGATTTTCGTCCCTGTGGTTTCATTTCACTTGCAATTAAACCCGAATTCACTAATCCCGTTAAGTCTGGACGTTAAACCCATTTCACGTGAGGGACAGCTTTGTCCTTTTCTCCCCCAAATGCACCCCAGCCCCTCACGTGAGGGCGCTTGCGAATTAAGACTGGGGTTTATTTGGGGAGAAAAAGGACAAAATTGCCCCTCACATGAGGGGCACGCTGATTGGTTTAACAACCAGACTTAACAGGGTTAATGAATTCGGGGTATAGTTGCAAGTGAAATTGAGACCATAGGGACAAAAATCGCAAATTTGAAACTATTGGACTAAAACCGCAGAGTTGGACAAACCACGGGGACGAAAACCGCAATTTACTCATATATAAATAATAAAATGATTGTTATTAGAAGTTCTTAAACTTTTTAGAGTTCTGAAGAGAATTATATTTGTTTTGTTTTTCATCACAAGTTATTACCTTGAGAAGGACATGAGGGCCAAAGGCACCGCGAGAGAAGTCACACTAGGCACAAATAGGCCCTGTAATAACATAATATATCATCAACACTAGTCGTTTATGTATGAGACCAAACTAACTAACTAACTAACGAACTAACTATTTATACTTTCTACAAAGTTTAACAAGAGGGAAAAACCGTCATTGTCGGCAATGTGGATATTTGGCCATGTATCCAAAGCATAGTAGTTGTTACATCACCAATAGGACTCCATGCTCCACCTGCATTTGCTGCTATTACGACTACCGCACCAAGTAACCTGTCAAACTCTACAATTTTGAGATTCTTTTTCATTTTTTTTTACCAAAAAATGAGTTTTAACGCATGTGATTTTCTTCTGCTTACTTTCTGTATTCTGATGGAGGTACGAGTTTCCTCAACAAAGAAACCATAACTATTGTTGATGTAAGGTTGTCAAGAACCGAGCTTAGGAAAAAAGTCACAAAACCAATCTGCAATCATCATAAATTTATAAAAAATCATTATGGTGGAATATAATTAATTGACGAATTTAAATATTATTTTAATAAAGCTATATTGGTTTTTATTAATCCCAACGATCATTTTTTGGCTGTTGTTGGTCCCAACTAACGAATTAGCTGCTGATGGTCACATATTTTAACGTATTTGTTCCCAACGGTTCACGACTAACAGAATCCTAACACTGTTACTTGCAAGTCACCAGAAAAAACGCTTTTGGCCGGAAAAGCCACATTTTTTGCCAGAAAACTCGACCTGAACACCACACTGCCGCCACCAACCGATTCGGACGATGGTTCTAGGATTCCGGCGACCTTAAAAAGGTTCCTAAAGGTCCGATCCAAGGTTACAACTTACAAAGACGTTTGGGACGAAAATGTTGAGTTTTCAGGCAAAAAACGTTTTTCCAGTGACCTGTAACTAACGACGCCAGGATTCCGTTAGTCACAGACCATTGGGAACAAATATGTTAAACGATGGGACCATCAGCAACCAAAACGTTAGTTGGGACCAGCAGCAACCAAAAGATGATAGTTGGGATTAATAAAAATCAATACACCTTTATAAAACAACAAAGTGTATACAAGTTCATAAAAAATTCTAAATGCAATAGGAGAAGGGAATGTTGGCTCGTTATAATAAAAAGTAATTCAAACGAGAGTTATAACTTCTAACGAATTTGAACAAATCACTAACCACCCAAAGGAGGGTACGCGGTTTGCGAGTGGTAATATTGTCGGTCACAAGCTTAAATCCTTGATGAGCATCAACTATCTCCACTATTGTCATTGCACCAAGCAAGAAGAATACTATTTCACTAACTTCTGCTGATGCGTGCGTTAACTCCGCAACAGCTATATCAGTTGAGGGAGCCTACATGGAATATTAGGACTCGGGCTTAATAGTAAACTTAACCAAAATAATAACTAAAACAAGGTTAATGTCTTACTCCAATGCTCCGAACAACCCATAAGCTAACAGCCATCAGTAAACCGACTCCACTTTTATTGAAGGCGAGCGACTCTTCAAACACTATGCCGGCATACCCTATTCCAAACAACAATGCCATTGCAAGATCCTGTACCGTGATTAAGGTTTATTAATGTCAAATTCGTATTCATTATCTTCATCAAAATATGTAACTCATAGAATTGAAACGAAAGAACAAAACATTATTAGTGAATAATAGTTTCTTTGTATTAGATAACTGAAAACCAGATCTCTTTATATAGAGAGATTATAATAATAAAAAATAACGATAAATCGTCAATAACTATCCTAATATTCGAACTAGAGACATAATAATGACTGACGAACAAACTTAAAAATAAATGATAAATCAAATAATAATAACTATAAGACCAAGTGTTGTGGAGTAATACCCCTGCCACATCACCATGCAAGGCGTTACTGCGTTAAACACTATTTCTACGATGCATGCCAAGGGCATGAGACCCTTTGGGCGCTATTGTGTAACGGGCTCAAGGGCAAAAGAAGTAATCACATGCACACACCTTATTTTTATTTATTTATTTTTCTTTTATTTAGTTTAGTAGTTAAACCATTGCTCACAAAAGTGAAAAAAAGTGAGCGGGAGCTCCCTGCTTACGTGGCTGTGACGTGTTAGTGTTTATTTTATTTTATTATTATTATTTTTTTTAAACCACTGCACATAGTCTAATAGATGGGGTTGAATCAAATACAAATGACATTTATCGTGAGAAGTGTACAAAAAACTAGAGTAAATATGCTAACATTAAAGTAATTATTATTACTCTAAAACTTTTGAACTAGAGTAATTATTATTACACTATTTTGTTTCTAAAACATAATTACTCTAGTTCAAAACAGTAATTACTCTAATTATTTGTATGTTTAGTATGTTAATTTTATTTGTACCGGATCCCACCCCCTAATAGATAATAAACTCGGTTAACAGTAACAACCTGATTTGCAGCCACCCATGAATGATTAATTGCAACCGCTCCTGTCGCCGCTGCTCCAAGTATGGCCAAAGCTTTCAAGAAATCGGTTTTTGGCTGGTAATTAGCTTCATATTGTTCTGAGCTTGTTTCATCCACTGAACACAAAGGATCACAAGCTCCTGATGATGCCAAATCCTAACCACCAAACTAAAACATCTTAGGACTTTGTCTTTGCTAAACATGTGTAGGAGTTCATTAAACCCAACATAGTACTTGTGACTCCTAGGATTTATTGTCATGTGTTTCATTAACATTTTCGTAATTAAATTGATTAATTACACAGCAAAAAGCATTAGGGATGAACATTTTTTTTTACCGAATACCGTACCTAGGGGTGTAAACGAGCCGAGCCACTCGCGAGCTACTTGAGATCGGATCGTCAAAAAGTTGAAAACAAGCCAAGCCTTTTCGAGCTCGAACCAAGCCCGGGCCTGAAATAAAGCTCGTTTAGTTATCGAGCCCGAGCTCAAGCCTTACGTATTTTTTAGTTTTACCCCTTTTAGATTTCTATGTATTAAATATTAATTCCATACTGTACAGCCGAGCTTTGGCTCATTTAAGATTTTTCTCAAAATATATAAAAATACTTAAAAGCACAAAAAAATTAATTAATAAATAATAAACGAGCCGAGCTTGAGCTTTAGAAAAAGAGCTCGAAACGAGCCAAGCTCGAGCCTTGCAAGTAAAAACGAGCCGAGCTCAAACCTAGCCAAGGTGGGGCTCTGCTAGGCTAATTTACTATCAAGGAATGTGATCAAATCAATTGATTAAGAAAGAGCAAATCACGCTTGGTCATTGGAGTGATTGCCTCCACACAATTAGCTTGCATATATATAATTTGTATTAAATAGTATCCCTAGATATTAGTCATTGTATTGTATTTATATCTCTCATAGTAATTGAACAAGTTGTGGTTTTATAATATAGGCGAATTGGATTTTCATAATCCCAACTTAATGCAGTTGGCCGATAATAATCTCAACTTAAAAAATAGCTCTCATCGGTCCCAAATTCACACAATTTGTTTTCATTGGATATCTTTTAAAAAAAAATTAACGACATTAAGTTTTTTCCAAATTTCAAATTAATGTTTTAGGACTTTCGATCGGAATGAGTGTGCTGATCGATTGATGTAAAACTTACCTCGAAACGGTGCTCCAAACAGCTTGATTTTTGTTAATTAAAAGTTTACACACCGGAATTGAAGCATCCTTTTTTGGTTGTTTGGACCCCGTTTTGAGATAAGTTTTACATAAATCGACTCGTATCCTCATTCCGAACGAAAGCCCTAAAATATCAATTTGAAATTTAGCAAAAATTTAACGCCGTTAAGTTTTTTTTAACAGGGTCCAATGAAAACAAACAGTGTGAAAGTTAGGACCGGTGACAGCTATTTTCTAACTGCATTAAGTTGAGATTATTAAAATCCAATTTGCCTATAATATATTCAAAAGGTTAATTGATATTTACACCCTTCACCAAATAGAACAGGTACCGATTGAACACAATCGGTACAGGTACTTAGATTTTCTTGTTTTCGGTAACTGTACCATTCTGTTTTGGTATTTGCCTATTTTCAATGGTACTAGTACGGTATTCAGAATATGGTTTCAGTCATTGTTGATATCAGTGTTTTCGGTACGGTACCGATATCTAAAATCATCATATATAATACAGTTCAATTAAACAAATTTGTAAAGTCTTTAGTAAAACTTATAACCTGAAACTGATTATCCAAATTATTGGGTTCAGCTGAAGAAGACTGAGCACGTGCCTTATCTTCAGCACGTGCCAACACTCCATTCCTATGCAATAATTTAGAACCACCGGTGGATGTTAAATGATATATTGCCGGAGATGATAATAATAATATATCACGTTTTCTGAACCGGGTACCAAGAGACTGAGTGAAGTGGTGAGTTTTAAATGGAAGCTGCAGAGTGGTAGACATTAAGATTTGTTAGCTACGGTGGTTGTGGACAGTAAAGATTTAGCACACAAAGATCTTGTTTAGTGAAGACTTTTGCATGGTTAAAACTTAAAACTAACTAAGGATAAAGTAGTTGAAGCTATAGCTTGTTTATGGTCCTCTAACTTATGGGTGAATGCCATTTCAGGTCCAATATGGCAAGTCATTGTATACAAGGATAAAAAGGTTTCCTTGGGATGAGTGACTAGAAATAGGACACCTATATAATAATATTAGATCATGTGGGGTAAAAACTAAGTTTCTGTTATGTGACGTCCGCTCAGTATTTCAACATTTTGTAAAGAATGGGCATAATTAAAACATTTTTTAAAACTCTCCGGTAAGTATTACACAATTATTACTTTTTTAACTATTGAATACAAATAAACATATAAATTAAAAAGAAAAAAAAACGATTGGATAAAGTTCCTCAAAATTCCCCATCTCTGGCGATTTCTCCACAAAGTTACTCACCAAATTAATGTCATCCATAATGCCTAGGGGTGGTGTTCCCAAACACTACGGATGGTCTTATAAATATTGAGTCTAACCGGTAACCGGTGATTACAGTTTGACCCTATTTTTTTATTTTTAAAACCAATATTTTGGACCAGTGTTTCATGAAGGGACCGTTCAATCGGAAAAAAAGGTATCTACACTGGTTTGTTACATTGCGGCGACTTGATTCTAATTTAAAGAACTAATATAGATATGTGCAAAGCATGACACGCATGTAAACTTTTTATTTTTATTTGTCTGCTACGTTTATATTTATTAAACTAGTTTTAGAGCCCCTGTCACACACGGGGTAATTCAAATTATAAAATTATAAGTAAAACAAATAATTACATAGCGTATATGAAAAAAAAGTGTATTACATCTATGCTTGTATCTATACAATGTGTACATAAATTGATTTTATTTATATCACAAAATTATTATTTTAAATGAACTTAATAAAAAAATGCTCGTGCAAAAACGTACCCGAGATTATTTCTTTCTATTGAAAAATTCATTCTCGGTGCCATATATGTATAATTGAAAGACTTTTGGTTATGAACCAATTTCGAAAATAAAGCTTCTCATACGATAGTAGTTCTAACCATTCAGTCTAAATACAAAATGAGCGTTACCTTTATTGATATATTTATCAATTTACCACTCATTAAAGGAAAGTAGAACATTAAATTGTAACAATGGATGCTCTTCTGAGCTACACCATGAAAAAGATTTTGATAAGTTTCAGATGGCTTATCGACTTTGTCATAATGACAACATAAAAAATAACATGTTAACTCAGCCAATTTTGTGAATATTTTGTTTCATTTGAGCATAGTTTTCCATGACATGCTTCCCATACAACGTTCTGATCACCATTGAAAGAAAAATTAATGTTAATATAAATATTTCAAAATTGATAAAAGTTAGAAGCATTAATAGGTGATCGGTCGTCGTCGGACCGATCAAAGATAAAGAAGAAATGTGTTCCTAATCACCTTAAACTAGTTAGGGTAAGAAGGGTGTCGAACCATAAAGAGTTTGTGGTTAGTGATCTAAATTTAATCGATTAACAATTATGAAGCTTTTTAAGTAGTCGTATAGACCAAATATGATTTTGGTTTAAAATAAATATTTTTTTAAGTTTTAATGAAAACAAATAATAATGTGCAAGAAATAAATTTGAATTGTAAACAATGATTATGAAACGAATCAAACCCGGGTTTCAAGTTCTATAAGCAATTCAGGTAAGACACACTATAAAAATGAGTTCATGTAATCATAATAGTTATTTAGGTTCAATACATAATTTCCCAACGAAAAGTATCAATACTCGTCTATCCTAGGTAAATGGTGCAAGAAAACCTTCACGCAAAGAATTTTGGACAAGTATATGCAATATACATTAAGAACATGAATTAACCCTAACACGCATCATGAACCCTAGCAACTATCATCTTATGAGGTCAATGGTGCAAGAAATCCTTAAAAACATAAGTTCATAATAATAAAAAGTCACACAATTCATGTTCACACCAAACGATTACATAAAATATTATCCCAATTCATAGATTTGAAAACCCTAAAACTTACAAACTCTACACCCGGGAATGATTAAGGGTGGATTAGCCGCTCATAATTGTGGAGACAATCTTCACTTTTGTTTTGCTCTCTTCAAGAATGGTGATTCAATGGTGTTAGGTCTTTTTTTAAAATTATTCTTTTATTGAGCTTCTATTTCGTCTCTCCTTGACTCCAAAACTGCCGTCCACCCCCAACGTCTTGTAACTCTAAAAAGTCAGCCGTGCTCACACAGCCAAGGCTGTTGTTTTTTTTTCGATGCCCACTCCCTTTCTTTATGTGGAGAGTCAACTTGCAAGCCCATACGATGAGCCCATTAAATAATCCAATTAATAATTTGTTTTATCATTCAAAGTCAATGTAATGAACCGGTTTTCTTTCCAACTGATTCAATATTATGCTCATTTAATTACTCAAGCCCACATGACTTTTAATTAGCTAGCTCTCATCCTTTACGTAGCCAATTGCGGCTCCATTTACTAATTCTTTTTCATACCACTTAAATTATTAAATCAAATCTATCAATTATTTTTCAAGCTTTACTAATATTCTCTTGCTCCATCTTTAACGTCAAATGCGAACATGAACACGTCCTTGAAATGTTTAATAGAATAATTCAACGTTTTAGCTCATACTCTCTTGAAACCTACAAAACATAAAAAAAACACATTTGAAGTGCCATAATCTTAACTACAAATTAAATAAAAACTATAAAATAAACTATTTAAATACATTAAATACACCCGACCATCACATCCCCACACTTACCATTTGCTTGCCCTCAAGCAAACTATCATGCAACACATCCACCTCGATTGATGGTTCTTCAATTATCATCATTAATACTAGTAAGGTCTAAGGTCATACCCAATTCCTAAGGCTGACACTTTTAAGATTGATAACCCACCAAACAAATTTAACGATGCATTTAAAAACAATGGAACCGTCCAAACAAGTGTACTTTGTTTCCGGTTAAGACACACATGATCACACCTCTCACAAATATATCTCTCATCTCGGTTTAATATATGGACCAGCAAAAAGTGTGCTAGTATCTCTCTGCCCTCTATACCAAGTATGAACACAAAGTAATAAGCTTGCAAGCCAGTCATATCTCCACCCATTAACCACCGGTTGCATAAAGAATAGGACTAAGGGTTTTGCTGTGGCTTAGGTTCGGGTATGGAATAGGATTTATTTAGTGACTTATGGTGGATGAAATCCAATTTATTCAAACTAAATAAAAATTCAAAACTAATAAACTGACTGCTATTTACAACCGATACTAACTCTTTTTGAGTTTTTCTGATTTTTTTTTCAACTTTTTTTTTCTTTTTCTTTTTTTTTAAGATTACTGACATCAATATATAGAAACAACTGACCTAGACATACGTACATTGTGTATTATGCTCAATAAACTGACTATATACAATTCTAATATACCAGATTTCATCCACAAGGTTTAAAAAAAAAGGCCAAGGCTAATACGGCTTGTAATGTGGGTTTAATAAATGAAAGGGAAAAGGCATAAATTTGGCTCATAGGGGATAATGTAGGGTTTGGAGTATTTTTTTTTTATTTAAAGGCCCTTATATGTGGGTTTCTACAGTTCTATTTCTTCATAAAGGTGATGGTATTAAGATCTTGATATGCATATGACAAACAAGTTCTAGATATCATGAACATACTGGTTACACTCTTTATAGCATTCATATGACATGTGTATATATCTATATGTTATATGTGTATTATATATAAGGCAAATCTCACACACGCACAGAAGGAAATAGGTTGCCGATGTGAAACATGTGTACCCATCCCCATGACTCGTTATCCCTATTTAAACGGTCCATTTTTATTTTCCCTTTTGAAAAATATTTGATAAGAATACTTTCGAGAAGCTTAAAAACTGACCATGACCAAAGACCTTTTACTTGGCATTAATAACAGTAATTAAGAATTTACAATTCCGGCTTTTGCGCACATTCAAGCTATTATAAGGCAATAAAAATTTTCAATTTCCCCCCATCCCCACACTTGAGGTTAACATTGTCCTCAATGTTAAAAATTTAGCCTTTAAAAGAGCGTTAACGAGGATGGGGTTAAAATTTGATTGAATATATTAATTTAAAACCAGGATGCAATGGTCACAAAAAACTTTTCATCAAAGCAATGAGTTAACTAGAATGACAAAACAAAGCATGGAAATGAGAGCACCTGATTTGAGCAACTTCAGTTCGTCCTAGGCTTGGGTTGATTCATCTTCTTCGAAGATTCAGCTATAATCTTCAAGATTCTTAACTCGTGTAGAAGCATGCAAGGCTAAAATCATTATATCCATAATTCGCTTTGTTAAACGAGTTAAATCTATTGACAAGCATCTATAGCACCAAACAAAATTAAAAAGAAAATAAAAAATAAAAAATAAATTTTTTTTGGACAGAACGTCGACCCGGCCGGGTCAGATGTTGACACGGGCGGGTAAAACTTTTTTTTTTTTTTTAAGGATTCTATATTAGAAAAGAACAACTTTTTGTAAAACACTATAGTAAAATTAAAATCCTAAAAAATACTAAAAATCTTTTTGTTTTTGAAAGTCGGGTTCGGTTAGCCAAACAGACATCCTTCCCCCACTTTGAATCGAATATTGCCCTTAATGTTTAATAGAATTAGCCATCATTCAACCCACGTTCACCAACTTAATTATTTATTTTTTTAGAACATGTGTAAAGTAATTAAGAAAAACTCAAAATAATTAACTACAAATTCTACAAAATACAACCAGACGGTTTGTTACCCCTCCGGTATTACCTGGCCCGTGATTAACCCGTTTCATAAACCGGTGAAACTTCAAGAAAGCTCACCAATTCCTTTTTCGTTCCGTTAATGTCGCTTGCGTCAAGATACAGTTTTAAGCGATGACCATTCACGACTTGCTTATTATGGTCCTTCAAATTTTCGATCTCGATATCACCGTAATTCCCAACACGCGTGATGACAAACGGGCCCATCCATTTACTTTTTAACTTTCCCAGAAAAAACTTCAAACTCGAGTTATAAAGCCAAACTTTTTGTCCTACTTCAAACGTCTTCTTTCGAATCTTAGCATCATGCACTTTCTTCATCTTGTCTTTGTATGTGGAAACACAATCATATGCCTTGTTTCTCAATTCTTCTAACTCACACAAATTTAATTTTCTTTCATGACCTGCATCATCATAACTCATGTTAACTTCTTTAATAGCCCATAATGCACGGTGAGCTAACTCAACCGGTAAATGACAACCTTTTCCATATACCAACCGATAAGGGGTAGTACCAATAGGTGTTTTGTAAGCCGTACGATAAGCCCATAAAGCATCGGTCAACTTAGTGGACCAATCCTTTCGGTCTGCCTGTACAGTTTTTTGCAAGATTTCTTTAATTTGTCTATTGGATACTTCCACTTGTCCACTCGTTTGAGGGTGGTAGGGAGTTGCAATTCGATGGTCAACACCATACCGTTTAAGCAATTTTTCAAATTTAAAAATTTTGAAATGGGATCCCCCATCACTAATGATGACCCGAGGGGGCCCGAACCTTGAAAAAATGTTTGTTTGGACAAAATTACACACCACGGTATGGTCGTTTGTCCTAGTGGCTATTGCCTCAACCCATTTTGACACATAGTCAACCGCCACTAAGATATATAAATTACCAAACGAATTTGGGAATGGTCCCATGAAATCGATTCCCCAAACATCAAAGATGTCTACAACTAAAATCGGATTCATGGGCATCTCATTCCTTTTTGACACACTCCCTAGTTGTTGGCATTTGACACAATGCTTTGCAAACTCAAAAGCATCTTTAAATAATGTTGGCCAGAAAAGACCACATGAAAGAATTTTTTGTCCTGTTTTCTGGACACTAAAATGACCACCACATGCAAGTGAATGCACATGCGTTAAGACACTTGGGATCTTGTCTTCTGGTGCACATCTCCGA
This sequence comes from Bidens hawaiensis, assembly GCF_021521415.1. Classification (NCBI taxonomy): domain Eukaryota; kingdom Viridiplantae; phylum Streptophyta; class Magnoliopsida; order Asterales; family Asteraceae; genus Bidens; species Bidens hawaiensis. The sequence continues at coordinate 118,890 of NW_027492323.1, forward strand.
ATCATTTGATCTGCTCCTATTTTGAACAAATCTGGTTCATCCCAAATGTATTGTTTTACTTGTGACTTAAAATGGATTTTCTTCTTTTTGCTCCAATGTTCGGGTGTAACACCTGTGGCCAAATAATTCACAATGTTAGCAAACCAAGGTAATGTAGATATTGACAAAATATGTTCATCTGGGAAGAATTCATTAATTGGTTTGCTTGTCTCGTCCTCTCCTACTACAATTCTTGACAAGTGGTCGGCCACCACGTTTTCACTCCCTTTCTTGTCTCGGATTTCGGCATCAAATTCTTGTAACAACAAGATCCTCCTAATCAACCGTGGCTTTGCTTCCTTTTTCTCCATGAGGTACCTGAGAGCACTGTGGTCAGAATATATAATGACTTTGCTACCCCAAATATAAGAACGAAGTTTATCCAAAGCATATACTACCGCAAGTAATTCTTTTTCTGTTGTTGTGTAATTAAGTTGTGCATCATAAAGAGTTTTACTTGCATAATATATTGCCACGGGTTTCTTATCAACCCTTTGACCCAAAACAGCCCCAATTGCATAATCACTCGCATCGCACATGATTTCAAATGGTAAAGACCAATCGGGTGATTGCAAAATTGGGGAATCAACCAATTTTTGTTTCAAAATGTTAAAAGCTTCAATACATTCTTCATTAAAAACAAAAGGAGCATCTTTTAATAGTAAATTATATAAAGGTTTTGTTATTGAACTAAATCCTTTAATAAACCTCCTATAATATCTCGCATGACCTAAGAATGATCTAATGCCCTTAACATTCGTGGGATGAAGTAAGGTGGATATAACTTGCACTTTTGCATGATCTACCTCAATCCCACGACTTGAAATCACATGGCCCAACACAATCCCTTCTTGGACCATGAAATGACTTTTTCCCAACTCAATACCAAACTTGTCTTGACACACCTTTTTAACACTTTTTCCAATTGAATTAAACATAAATCAAAAGATGAACCAAAAATAGAGAAATCATCCATGAAGATTTCCAAAGACTCCCCCACCATATTCAAAAAAATACTCATCATACACCTTTGAAAGGTGGCGGGGGCATTACATAATCCAAAGGGCATTCGCCTAAATGCGAAAGTACCATAAGGACACGTAAATGTGGTCTTTTGTTGATCTTCGGGATGAATAGCAATCTGATTATAACCTGAATAACCATCAAGAAAACAATAAAATTTCTGACCAGATAGTTTCTCCACAATTTGATCAATGAATGGTAAAGGGAAATGGTCCTTTGAAGTAGCCGCGTTAAGTTTTCTATAATCAATACAAATTCTCCATCCGGTTACCAGCCGGGTGGCTACCTCCCCACCTGAGTCGTTTTTAACGACTTGAATACCCGCCTTTTTGGGCACGGTTTGTGTTGGACTTACCCATGTACTATCCGAAATCGGGTAAATGATACCCGCGTCCAACCACTTCAATACTTCCTTCTTGACAACTTCCCTCATGTTAGGATTCAACCTCCTTTGCGCATCACGAGATGGTGTAACATTTGGGTCCGTGATGTTTTGTGCATGACGATTGAGGGACTAATACCTTTCAAATCGGCAATTGTCCAACAAATTGCCGCCTTGTGAGTGACCAAAACTTCCATCAACTTACTCTCTTGGTCCTTAGTCAAATTTGATGCAATTATGACCAGTAGAGTATCGTTGTCATCCACGAAAGCATACTTAAGATGCTTTGGTAATTCCTTCAACTCCACTTTTGGTGGTTCTTCCAATGATGGCTTCAATTTTGTGTCAATGCTGTCGGGTAAGTTCTTTACTTGATGGGTCTACGGCGGTCTCCCCTCTTTGATTGCCATGACCTCCACCTTCTTCTCTTCATCACTTAAGCTCTCCTGCAACTCCTGTTCAAACCTGTCAAAAACAAAACCACTCTCCGTGATACACCCGTCAATGATATCGGCCATGAAGCACTCATCATTAAAAAGAGAATTAGTATTGTTAGAAAACATATTTAAATGAAGCTTATGGTTACCGAATGTCGTATCCACCATTCCATGTGCACAATCTATGTGGGCATGGGATATTGTCAAAAATGGTCTTCCCAAGATGACATTGGTTGTTTTCCCTGTATACTAGAAACGTAATCAAGTACCAAAAAATCAACAGGAAAATAAAAGTCTTCCACCTTTACTATAACATCGGTTAAGATTCCCCTTGGAATTTTTAATGTCAAATCAGCCAATACAACTGTTGTATCAACTTTTTGTAACGGGCCGAAATCGTATTGATCATATAAACTTCCCGGAAGAATACTTATACTCGCATCGAGATCCAAGAGCGCCCTTTCAATTTTGAAATCACCTACTTGAATTGAAATTAAGGGTGCTCCCCGATCTTCAAGTTTGGGTGGAAGTGCACCCGACAAAACTGTACTCACATTGACATTCACACCAACTTTCTTAGGTAACTTATGATGCCGTTTCTTTGTACACAAATCTTTTAAGTATTTGGCATATGACGGAACTTGTTTTATTGCATCAATCAAAGGAAGGTTAATTTTAACTTGTTTGAAAACTTCCCACATTTCATCTTGTTGTGGCCCCCTTTTATTAGTTTGTGACCTTTTTACCGGGTCCACCAAAGCTTCGGGAAAGGGTGGGTTTTTAACCTCCACATCCTTTTCCAAAATGTCGATGGGTTTTTCATTAGTTACAAATTTACCTTTTTGGTTTTCATTAACCAATTTTGATTGCTTTTCTTTTAAAATTGGTTCCGTTTCATTATCACTTTCCTCACCGACATCTTCCACCACACCTTCAAAGAATTGTGGTGGACTATTGACCTTGTTATCATAAATCTTACCATTTCTTAAAACACTTACCTTGTTGACGTCGGCATGCTTCGAAAACTTTGAACTTGTACTTTGATGTCCCGGATTAACTATGGTGTCACTCGGTAGCTTTCCCGCACTCTTCTTGATTTGATCCACCTCCTCGGCCAATTGGCCCATTTGTTTTTCTAATGTTGCTTGAGATTTCTCTTGAATTTCCATTCTTTGGACCCACCTCTTATCCGTTTCATCTTGTTTTTGTGCCATTGTTGTCAACATGGCCATCATGTCATCAAGAGTAGTAGAACTTTGTTGGTTACCTTGGTCTTGATTTTGACTTCTCCCTTGAGTGTAGTTCCGTGATGAATTACTTTCTCGGTTATTGTATGAGTTTCTTTGATCATTTCCCGAGTTGTAATTCTTTTGTTGGCGGTTTTGATAAGAACTTCCGCCTTGGCTTGACCCATGAAAATTTGGGTTTGATTGAGTTGATGCATTACCATACCTAAAATTAGGATGGTTTCTCAAACCTGGGTGATATGTGTTGGAACTCATGTCATAATTTTTTTTCTCTCCATACACATTATTCACATCTTCATACGCCTCCTCATCAAATGGACAATTATCACTCTTATGCCCCAAGTCACCACACCTTTCACACACATTAAATTTCGCTGATGCAACATCTTTCTTCTCCTTCTTTTTCAAGAGAGATAGTTCCCGCTCTAATGATGTCAATTTCTCCTTAGTCTCATAATCCGGGTTGGATTTTGAAATAGACTGCTTAGCTCTTCGACTAGCTGATGCCTTGGCTTTGGAGCTTTGACTCATCTTCTCAAAAAATTCCTAATCTTCTTCTTCGGGTCTTGATAACAAATTGCCATTACTTGTAGACTTCAAATATTTCATCTCTTCTTCAGTTAACCCATCAACGACACACTTGACTAATTCCCACAACTCAATTTGATGATGTGGACATTTCCTTAACAACTCTTTGAAGCGGGTAAACGCCTCGTGAAATAATTCGCCCGGTTGTTGTTGGAATGTTCGAATCTTCATTCGGGCTTCATCTGTTTTCGCCAAAGAATAGTATTCATCCAAAAACACTTGTTGCATTTCATCCCATGAGTGAATACTATTGGTGGGCAAAGTGACAAACCAACTTTTAGCTTTGTCTTTTAATGAAAATTGAAACAACCCCAACTTCACTTCATCTTGATCAAGGTTTTGGTCACCAATTGTGCCACAAATGGCGGAGAAATCGGACAGATGTGTGTATGGTTCCTCGGTGGGCATACTATGAAAATGTGGAAGAACATTTATGTAATTGGGTCTTGATTTAAATGCTCTTGTAGCCGGCCTTGGTGGAGTAATAGGTGAAGTATTATCTGAAATAGCCGGCCTAAACCGACCATTAACTCCATAAACCGGCGCCACATGATGTCTTCTTTGAAACTGTGGATGATGGTTGTTATAACCGCCACACCGTTGATTGTTAATTGGAATACCATGTTGGAATTGATTCCTACCCCTTCCGTTTGGATTAGGAAACCGTTCAAAAAGATTGTTGTTGTTGATGTTGATCCGGTTTCCTCTCTGATTATTGTTTGGAGGGATATTATCAAACCCGTATCCGCCGCGTACCTATAATCTGCGTACTCATTACCATTCCACTCCCCATAATTGCTGCTTTGCTCATACCCATCTTCATGATTATATTCCTCCTCGACATCATTAAAATCTTCATTCCCATAATTATCTGCATACCCAAACTCATCACACTCATCATTATAACCCGTGTCTCTCGCGTGTAATGTGTGGATACTAACATTATCCTCTTCATCATTTTCTTCACCATTGTTGGGAAAAAGGTTTTGTTGGGGAGGACTTTGGTGTTGTGGGCTTCTTTGGTTGTTATTGAGATTTGGATTTTGGTTTCGGTTGGAATTTCGGTTTTGAGTAGAGTTGTGGTTTGGATTAATGGGCATCGGTGGAATGGGTGGTCTACGGTTATTGCCAATTGAGTGGTTTCTCATGTTTGTAGGTTCGGGTGAAATGGGTTGCAAGTTTTGTTGTCGGTTTCGGTTTTGTCTTGCTAATCGTTTGATTTCCGGTTCAAAAGCAAGTGGTGAATTTCTTGTTGTTAATCGGGTATGCATACACTTTTTGTCACCTGCACACGTAACAAACCTAGTGTAAACGAGGAAAAAATAAAAATAAATAAATAAATAACTAAAAATAAATAAAACAAAATTAATAAACAGATAATCACTAATTAAAAAAATAACTAAATTTAAAAACACCAAGCGTACAATCTCCCCGGCAACGGCGCCAAAATTTGATCGGTCGTCGTCGGACCGGTCAAAGATAAAGAAGAATGTGTTCCTAATCACCTTAAACTAGTTAGGGTAAGAAGGGTGTCGAACCATGAAGAGTTTGTGGTCGGTGATCTAAATTTAATCGATTAACAATTATGAAGCTTTTTAAGTAGTCGTATAGACCAAAAATGATTTTGGTTTAAAATAAATATTTTTTTAAGTTTTAATGAAAACAAATAATAATGTGCAAGAAATAAATTTGAATTGTAAACAATGATTATGAAACGAATCAAACCCGGGTTTCAAGTTCTATAAGGAATTCAGGCAAGACACACTATAAAAATGAGTTCATGTAATCACAATAGTTATTTAGGTTTAATACATAATTTCCCAACGAAAAGTATTAATACTTGTCTATCCTAAGTAAATGGTGCAAGAAAACCTTCACGCAAAGAATTTTGGACAAGTATATGCAATATAGATTAAGAACATGAATTAACCCTAACACGCATCATGGACCCTAGCAACTATCATCTTATGAGGTCAATGGTGCAAGAAATCCTTAACAACATAAGTTCATAATAATAAAAAGTCACACAATTCGTGTTCACACCAAACGATTACATAAAATATTATCTCAATTCATAGATTTGAAAAACCCTAAAACTTACAAAACCCTACACCCGGGAATGATTAAGGGTGGATTAGCCGCTCATGATTGTGGAGACCATCTTCGCTTTTGTTTTCCTCTCTTCAAGAATGGTAATTCAATGGTGTTGGGTCTTTTTTTAAAATTATTCTTTTATTGAGCTTCTGTTTCGTCTCTCCTTGACTCTAAAACTGCCGTCCACCCCCAACGTCTTGTAACTCCTTTAAAGTCAGCCGTGCTCACACAGCCAAGGCTGTTGTTTTTTTTTTTGATGCCCACTCCCTTTCTTTGTGTGGAGAGTCAACTTGCAAGCCCATATGATGAGCCCATTAAATAATCCAATTAATAATTTGATTCATCATTCAAAGTCAATGTAACGAACCGGGTTTCTTTCCAACTGATTCAATATTATGCTCATTTAATTACTCAAGCCCACATGACTTTTAATTAGCTAGCTCTCATCCTTTACGTAGCCAATTGCTGCTCAATTTACTAATTCTTTTTCATACCACTTAAATTATTAAATCAAATCTATCAATATTTTTCAAGCTTTAATAATATTCTCTTGCTCCATCTTTAACGTCAAATGCGAACATGAACACGTCCTTGAAATGTTTAATTAAATAATTCAGCGTTTTAGCTCATACTCTCTTGAAACCTACAAAACATAAAAAAAACACATTTGAAGTGCCATAATCTTAACTACAAATTAAATAAAAACTATAAAATAAACTATTTAAATACATTAAATACACCCGACCATCAATAGGCATGGGGATGGTATGTCGAAAGTGTTCGCAGTCTTTTTTTACATTTTAATAGTTGAGAGAAAAATAGTCAGTTTGCCAAATCCCGAACCTTTTGATTATTTTAAAAAATGCCCTTAAAAATAAATTTTAAACACGAATCATGTTTAAAACTCTAACTTTCATACTTTTGACATTTCAAAGTCAACACTTTGAACCCATAACAAAGTTGACGATAAATCTATTTTGCATTCTCAAACTTTTAAAAATACTCAAAATTTTCATTTTTGACCCGTAACCAATTTTGACCTAAATGTAGTTAATTTGTACCAAATAATCTATTTACCAACTTTTGACCCATAATATCAAATTTAAGTTCCATAAAAACCCGAAACAATTTTCATTTGAGAAACATGATTTGTTGTTGATTTTTGAAATTCACCAAGTATTTTGAAATATGTAGTAAAATAATATGTTAATATTTATATTTATAAAAATATATAGATATTATATATATAGTGTAAAAGGAAAGTGAATAATTATTGATTTATTATATATATTAGGGTAAATTAGTTTTGAAGGGAAAAAATTGTAAGAATTAACCAAAACATGACAAGTATCCACGTTTATTTTACTTTATTAGAATATAGGTAGATGTCTTATAGTTTATAAATTATTTAATTATGGAGTGGAGGTATTAGGTGTTATTGATTGATTGGATGGTATTGGTGGAAACACCAATAAAAAAGTTGAATAGTATTTTTGTGAGGGATGCCATGATTATTTTTTAAGGGGTTGGATCAAATACAAACTAAAATATTATACAAAACGTGCGAATTGAAGTTTTTACAAATTTTTGGCGGTCACATTTTTGAATTAAATGGTTTCTTCTCTTTCATCCTACTACTTCAAACATATAGATCAATTAAAACTTTCAACGCAATCGATCAATTATAAATTACCAAATCGATCATTTGTAAATACCAAATCAGCCGATCAACTGTAAATATATAATCAATCGATTTATTAAATAATCAATTTCATGAACAAAAGTTCACGACCGAGATGAATTGATGCTTGCAAATTGTACTAATTGATGGTTGGGCATAAGGCGTGTATATAATTATATTAATTGTTTCATTTTAGTTTAATTATCGTGTGAACATTGGTACTTCAAGCGTGTTTACGTGTTTTGGGTTATTGGAAGCTAAGGATGCATTGGGGTGATTTACGAGCTTGGAATGATGACTTAGAAGATCGGAATTGGTCGACACGTTTCCCAATGCAAAAGTAAAGAAAGATGCCAAAAATCCCTACTGAAGAAGCCCTTTGCGCTACGTGAAGGGATGAAGACTAGTTGCTTCGCACTACGCGAAGCAGTGGAAAAGTAACACCGACTATTTTGTCATTCGCGCTACGTGAAGGACCAAGCCACAAGCACTTCATGTGCCGACCAATTCCACTCTTTTAAGTTGTCATTCCAAGCTCGTAAATCACCCCAATAAGCATCCTTAGCTTCCAATGACTTGAAACATGTAAACACGCTTGAAGTACCAATGTACCCATGATAATTAAACTAAAACGAAACAACTAATATAATAATATACACGACTTATGCCCAACCACCAGTCGCGTAACTATCGGCTATAAAGGCATTGGTTGGGAATATTCTGAAGTTCAGTGGGAGTTGTATATAATCAAGATGAGATTCTGTACTCTTATATGATATGTAACAGTTAGACATCATGGCGCCCTTGTTGATTCAAACTGATGAAGTATGAGGCCTCACCCAAACTTACTGTGTGTTTGATTGGACCACTTTAACTCAAGATCGAGAATGATAATGATAATGATTGAACGCCATATAAGGTTGAATCTGATCCATGTCTCATTGTTCAATTGATGTCGTATACAGAAACGATAGATGACAACGATGACCATAAGCTCATTATCTTGCAATAGTGTATTTCAAGATGTTTTGGTTAATGACTTTAAAATATCATAACTTGTTGGGGTAGCCATGTGTAGCTAGATCACCGATGGCTGTCAATGTTAAGGAACTTAACCAGAAACCGTCCAAGTGGGAGACTGCCAGATATTATGGACCGGTTCGGTTAAGTCAACATGGCCGACCGAGTTATGACCCGTGAGAGTTACACCTTGGGTAACGAGCATAAACCTGCTTAAGTTAGTTAACGGGTAATGACTTGTAATAACCAGATGGCCATATTCATGGACTGGGCTTTGAAGTTGGAGATGGGCTTGGTGGCCCGATTAGGATTATCTAGTTTATTAATAAACTAGTTAACTGTTAACCTAATCATTAAAAAAAGGTTTTAACCTAACCACAAAAGGTTTTTTTTGCTCTATCTCCTTGTGCCTCTCCACCGCCGCCGGCCACTTCCCTTTCCACCGGAAATCGCTGCCGGTCACCACCTCCTACACGTCGGAACCATCGCCACCACTGACCAGCCGCCGTCTTGCCACCGCTGCTGTTGGCTGCCATCGTGCACCGCCACCACTTGATCTTGTTTAGTCAACTAGCGAAGCTTGTTATCCCTTGGTGTCTCGACCGGTTATTCATTAACCGAGGTGAAATTGAATATTATCGGTGTATGATTTATTTTTAATTTGGTTGCTTAGATTTGTACTCGTAATTCCATGAAGTGATGATTACTCATTTTATTTATTCCGCTGCGTTGATAATAATTAATGAGATTAATAATTATGAAACTTTTATTAAAACCGGGTTTAATCGTTAATCCATGGACTGATCACTACTGAAACCCAACATCTTGCATGTACAAACATTTACGCAGTTCTTTAGTTAAAATTGGTTGTTGAACACGCCTAGTAAATATGTCTACCTTGATGGTGAAGGGATGCAGATGTGAACAAGGCAATCCTGCATTAAAAGGAAGAGACAATCCTGCATTAAAAGTAAGAGAAGCCAATGGGATAATATGGACTTTGATGAGCATGTGGAATGAAAGATGCTTTATAGTGCACTAACTTTATGATCAAATATAATATGAGATGGGTGGTTATTTGGAGACATTACAAAATACAAGTCAATGAAGTATAGTATACCTTTTGTATTACAGAATACTTCAATATAGCAGGATTTATGGCATGTCATCTTATGTTATTTTGCTACTCGCTTTCTGGTGGTTAAAGACGATTAGTTGTTTAGTATGCTAATTTAACAGTATATATATATATATGTTTTAGTACATGCTAATCCAATATGACCAAGAGTTGAGTTTGGGATCACAGAATTACATTTACTTTTATTTTTAAATTTTTTTCCTGATATATATAGATGGTAAAATGAATGTGATGAGTAACATGTTCATATTATTTTTCATTTTCCAAATCTTTTTAAATAAACTTCATATTATATATAATTGCATAAACTTATATATTAAAATAGGGATTAATTTCAATAAAGTAATTTGACATAATACAGCCCAAAAAAAAAATAATTTATTTTAACATAATGGATGAACTTTCCCTCTTTTATTTATGGATTTGGGTTTCACAGATTGGTTCATACACTGCAATATAACATAAGGTGGTTATCCTTTTGTAGAAAGTGTAGCATGTAGCCTACTAATCAAGGGATGCCAAATTTAAGCCTAAAGCAAATAAAAAGGGGTTTGAATGATACCTTAAATTGAAGATACTTCAATGTTACATGACTAGTAGAGGTGTTCAAAAAAACCGGTCCCCGAACCGGTTTGCCGGTTTAAACCGGAAACCGGTTATTTTAAAAACCGGTTTTAAAAACCGGTTTACAAACCGCCGGTTTGTATATCGGTTATACTTTTTAGAGCCCAAACCGGTTTTGAAACCGGTTATAAAAAAAACCGGTTTTTTTAAGTAACCGGTTACTAAAAAACCGGTTAACCGGTTTTTTTATAAACCGGTTTATAACCGTTATAGAAAAACCGGTTAACCGGTTTTTTAGTAACCGGTTAACCGGTTAAAAACCGGTTTATGCCGTTGAGAAACGGCTATATAGCCGTTTTTTTCAAGTTTTTGACCGTTTTTTTTTTATTTACCATTCTACCCCCACAAACATCTATATATAGTTTAGGTTGGGTATTGGTTAGAACACACTCGATTATACAACTCCAAACGCTCCAAACGCTCTAAACGTTTATTTCATACGCGATTATTTTGTTATCTCACGCTCTATTATACCACATTACCACTCCATACGCTCTAATTTCGTAATCGATTATCATGGCCTCCCAAAGTGCTACTTCATCCGTCAACATGGGTGCCTCGAACACGGGAGAAACGGTCGTTCGGGTCATCCCCACGAAACGAAACCATGATGTTTGGCAACATTTCGACCTATGCGAAATGTCTAACGGTAGCCAAAAAGCTCGATGCAAACATTGTTTGAAGTTTTATGGCAAAGATGCAAACTCCACTTTAAAAGCGCATGTACAAAGGCCCTTTTGCAAGGCCTTGAAGGACGAATCGGGAAGTAGTTCGCAGCCGGAGATGACGAATCAAGGAACGGTGTTTACGTACGACCTTGAAGCAGTACGTCAAAAGTTTTCAAACTTTGTGATTCAAAATACACTTCCTTTCAACCACTTCGACAACCCTCAATTCACGGAGATGATGCAAAAGTATGTTCAACCACGCTACCAACACGTAAGTCGTTCGACCCTTAGAAGAGATTGTCTTAAAGCTTGGAAAAACGCTAAATCCGAACTAATTTCATACTTTTCAAACTTACAAACTGGTGTAAACTTAACAACGGATGTGTGGTCGGTACCTAATGGTTCGCCCGACTCATACATTTGTGTGACGGATCATTGGGTTGACCCCGAGTCGTGGCAAATGATGAAACGAACCGTTGCGTTTCAATTGTTTGATTACCCGCACACGGGTAGAAATATTTTTAAACTCTTGGATAAAGTCATTCGACAATACAAGATTGAAGATAAAATCTTTTCAATTTCGTTTGATAACGCGTCCAACAATACGGCCGCGGTTGGCCATTTAAAATTAAAGTATAAACCTATTTGTGATGGAGCGTTTTTTCATAGCCGATGCATTGCACATATTATCAACTTGGCCGTGCAAGATGGGTTAAACGTGATCGAAACGCAAAGAAACAATTTTAAAAGAATGTTACGAGATGTTTTTAGCAACAATAAAACATTTTCAAGATACAAAAAATTTTGTGATGAAGCTAATTGTCAATTGTTGGGGCCCAATTGGGATTGTCCAACAAGATGGAACTCGACTTGTGATATGTTTGAGAAAGCCATCCAACAAAAAGAATCACTAATTGCGTTTCATCAAATAATGTCAAATAGGGGTAAATGTGCACCGTACGATCCTAGAAACTGGTTATTGATTGAGATCGTTACGGAGGTCCTTCAAATTTTTAAATCTTGCACAACTAGTTTATCCGGGGTTTACTATCCAACAAGCCCATTGCTTTACCAAAAATTGCTGTCATGTGCACAAAGTTGGGTGAACTTCATTGTAGGGGTGCACCTTATTTTGATATGGGTGTAAAAATGAAAGAAAAATTTAGAAAATATTTTCAACAACTACCCGCTGTTTTGACATGTGCTGCTGCGTTAAACCCTTGCATAAATGTTGGTGGTGTTGAAGCTTTAATAGAAAAAATTTGTGATGAGCTAGAGTTAAACGACGATCAAAACCCCTATTATAACCAAACTTTAAAGAATGCTTTCAACACCACCTTGTCTAACATGTATGATGTTTACCTTACAAAATACGGGTCGTCTTCCCAAATTCATGACTCGTTAAGAGCTGTTGCCCAATCCCAATCCCAAACCGACCTTGAAATGGGGATGTACTACATGATTTGGGAAGACGCCGGTAAACGTCAAAAGGTAAACACCCCAAGCAGTGAACTTGGAAGGTATGGTGGTACCAACTTTGTGAAACACATGACTCCAGATGAATTTAGAAGTCTTGATTTGCTGGCTTGGTGGAGAGGTAAGGAGGATGAGTTTCCGATCCTCGCCGCCATGGCCAAAGATTTACTAACGGTCCAAGCTTCCACGGTAGCTTCGGAGTCTGCTTTTTCTGTTTCTGGCAGGGTTATATCGATTAGGAGGACTCGACTCACTCCACCAGCTGTAGAGATGTCTATTTGCTACAAGGATTACTTGGACTCTTTAGATAGGGCACAACATCAACGCTCACTCGAGGGGGAAATGGACTATGAGGCGGGCTTGTATGAAGACGAGGTCAATCAAGGACACACTCAACCAATGACCGATGAATAAGCCGCGTACGACGATTACCTAAGGAATAGCTCGGGATCGGGTAGCGATGAAAATAATGAGTAAGAAACAGCGAGTTGTTAATGTAATCGTGTCTAAGCATTCTTTAATGTTTGTATTTTTGAGTTACGAATATGCGATAACGATTTAATGTTTGTATTTTTAATGTAAAGGCTATAAATGAAAGTTATGTATTTTTGAGTTACGAATATGCGATAACGATTTAATGCTTGTAGTTACCGGTTTGTTTATACTGTGAAAAAATAATGGTTATTTAAAAAAAAAAAAAAACGGGTTAACCGGTTAGACCGGTTATTAAAAAACCGGTTAATAAAAAAACCGGTTTATTAACCGGTTCTAACCGGTTCCTAAACCGGTCCTAACCAGTTTGACCGGTTATGGTTTTCATACAAAAAACCGGTTATTAACCGGTCCGGTTATTAACCAAACCGGTTTTTTTCCTGGACGAAAAAAACCGGTCCGGTTAATAACCGAACCGGTTTTTTAAAAAAAACCGATTTGTGCACCTCTAATGACTAGTTGTAATAGATTCATGCATGCATTTCATTTGCCTATAAATATGGAGGCCATCAGTCACAATAAGCACCAATTCAATACATAGAAACAATTGAGTACACCTTCACAACTACAAACTAGTTCAAAATTTTAAAGAGTATTTTCAAGTCCGGGCTGCAATGGCTCGGTCAGTCGTTTGCCATGTTATGTTGGTGCTTGTGATGGTGATTTTGGCGGCAATTGGTGAGGCGAAAACCCCACCAGGAATCGGTAACAACCCTAGCCACGCAACCTGTAAAGATCCAACTTACAAAGAATGTCACAACTTGGTGCATGTTTGCCCTAAGTTTTGTGATAACGGATGTACGGTGCATTGTCAGTCGTGCAAACCTATTTGTATAGGCTCCACTACACCATCAACACCTGAGATTGAACCTCCACCGCAATCACCACCAGAGGTAGAGACCCCACCACAGTCACCACCAGAGGTAGAGACTCCACCATACTCACCGCCAGAGGTAGAGACCCCGCCTCAATCACCACCACCGCCGGAGGTAGATACCCCACCTCAATCACCACCACCGCCGGAGGTAGAGACCCCACCACAATCACCACCACCAGAGGTAGAGGCTCCACCTCAATCACCACCACCGGCGGTAGAGACCCCACCACAATCACCACCACCGGAGGTAGAGACCCCACCACAATCACCACTACTGGAGGTTGACACCCCACCACAATCACCCCCACCAGAGGTCGAAACCCCACCTCAATCGCCACCACCAGAGGTCGAGACCCCACCAAAATCACCGCCAAATTTCGAGACCCCACCTCAGTCACCACCAAATTTCGAGACCCCACCTCAATCACCGCCAGAGGTTGAAACCCCACCTCATTCGCCACCACCAGAGGTCGAGACCCCGCCACAATCACCCCCCAATTTCGAGACCCCACCTCAATCGCCGCCAAATTTTGATACCCCACCTCAGTCACCGCCAAATTTCGAGACCCCACCTCATTCACCGCCAAATTTCGAGACCCCACCTCAATCACCGCCAAATTTTGAGACCCCACCTCAATCACCGCCTTCAACCACCCCTTCATCACCACCTCCCACCACTCCTTCACCAACAACTCCTCAATCGCCGCCTACTCCATGGTACCCTACTCCACCATCGAAACCAAAGAAAGCCAAGTGCAAAAACAGCAAGTATCCTAAATGTTACGACACTGAGCACACGTGTCCTGCTTCTTGTCCTAATCAATGTACAGTTAATTGTGTATCCTGCAAGCCAGTTTGCAGTAAGTCATTCACAACACTATCTTCTTTTACTTATAAATAAACATTTTTTTTATATATAAGTTACACTAACTATTACATACACATAACCACCTAAATATGTGCATGAAAATTCGCAGCTTGTGATATGCCGGGAGCAGTGTGCCAAGATCCGCGTTTCATTGGTGCTGACGGCATCACATTCTACTTCCATGGAAAGAAGGATCAAGATTTTTGCCTTGTCGCCGATAACAACCTTCACATCAACGGCCACTTCATTGGCAAGCGAAACAAAAACATGGGCCGCGACTTCACTTGGGTTCAATCCATTGGAGTTCTTTTTGACAACCATAAACTAAAAATTAGTGCTCAAAAAACATTCACTTGGGATGACTCCATCGATCGTATTTCCATTACATTCGATGGAGAAAACATCATTCTACCAGAAACCGAAGGCTCCAAATGGCAGTCTTCCTCAACATCAATCACTCGGCTTCAAGATACCAACAACATTGTTGTTGAAGTTGAAAACCTCTTCAAGATCACTACCAAAGTGGTTCCAATCACAAAACAAGAATCAAGAGTCCATAACTATGGTATAACCGATGATGATTGCTTTGCGCATCTTGATCTCAAGTTCAACTTCTTCTCGTTAAGTGATGAAGTAGACGGCGTTTTGGGACAAACTTACAAGAGCGACTATGTGAGCAAGGTGAAAATGGGCGTGTTGATGCCTGTCATGGGAGGAAATAACAAGTTTGCAAGTACAAATTCATTTGCTACTGATTGTTCTGTGGCTAAGTTTAAGGGAAGCAGCCGTGAAGATGGTTCATCTTTGAACTTGGAATTACCGAGCTTGATGTGTCAAAGTGGTGTGAACGGACGTGGTGTTGTATGCAAGAGATAGATTTTGCTTCTTCTTGTTAATTACTATGTATGCATAACGTACTACTAAGTGTTTAGTTGTGTAACAAAATTGTGTAAAACAAATTTATGTAATAAGGAACATAGCTTCCAAGATATTGACTAATAAAATTACTTTCATCTCAAATTTATAGTGTATCAATTCAGGGTGTGCTAATCTTTGCAAGAATAAACTAGCAAACTACACCTTGTTTCTTTTTCTTTAGTTAAATGACAACATTTAGGCGAAGAATAGGTGTGCTTAACTGTTTATATTTTAGTTAGTAGCAAAGTCTTAAGAGAGTTAGTGTAGTTAAGTCTGTTCGTAAGTGGTCTAGTAACTTAATAAGTCGAAATGTTTAGCTATAGATCGATAGAGGATGTAAAGATGTACCATAATAATTCATTAAGATTGATAGATAATAAACAGACTTGAATTGAAGAAACATAATACAAACCCTACTTTCTGAAGCTTGTTCATAATGCAAGTCTACACAATGTTATGGCACATCCGACGAATAAGGTATCGTCCAAAAATACTTGCCTCTTATCTTATATTTTGAGTAAACTTCAGTTTTTGTGCACGATGTTTGGTCCAAAAATAAGGTATCGTCCAACTTTCAAACTTGTAACACTCTCCGTCACCGTGGTTTCATTTTATGACAATAAATGGCTGGCGAGCACCAGAATTTTTCCTTGCTATGTACCGCCGGTATTTTTACTCTGTTCATTATTAAAGAGTTCGGCTAAATTAAGTTTTGTTGGAACAAAATTGTTGTCATACTTAGGGTAAAATCACACTTATTTCACCATAAATTGCAAAAAAGTAAAAAATAAAAAATACTTATGTAAACTGTAAATTAAAATGCTAAAAGTCTGATATTAATTAGGAAGTTTTCATGAGATTCGAATTCATGACCTCCCCGGAATTTCATATCAATCGAAAAAGCCCTAATAGGAATGCGCTAGTTATAATGAAATAAATGGTTGCCTTTTAGAGTTTTAGTTATGACTTATGATCATACTGTTATGATTCATGAAGACGTGGAGTATGTCACAAGTTATGTTGCAACAATATTGGAAGATGTTAAAAGTCAATGGATGTTTTTGATTAGATGAGCATCTGGAATCACTGATGCTTTATGTTGTGCTAACTTAATGATCAAATATATTATAAGATGCCTGGATACATTTCCAATACAAGTCCATTATGAAATGAAAGATTCTTTACACCTTTTAGTTACAGATTACTTCAAATTTGTTTTCTGATAAATGATAGGTGGTAAAATGGACGCGTCTAGTTTTTTTTTTTCCATCAGCGAATTCCTTTTAATCCCTATCATCTAAGAACCCTTTCTGATAAATGATAGGTGGTTAAATGCTTTGCACTTCCCATAGACCACCGGTCCACCACCCCATTGGTATAATGGGCGTGTCTAGTAACATGCTAATATTTCGTTTTTTCCATTTTGTAAACTTTTTAAATAGATTTCTTGTCAATTATCATTGCAGAAAGCCAGAAACTAATGTTAAAAGAAGGATTCGTTAAATAAAGTAATTATTTGACATGTTGCCTTATTCTCTCAAATTTTAATTTCCCCATTGGATATGTTAGAAAAGAACATAATATAGCCCGAAGTTAACTTTTTTTTTTCTTTTTTTTTTGTACAAATAAAATGGTTGAGCATTCCCTCTTTTAATGTATGGATTTGGGTTCACAAATTTGTTCATAAAACAGAAGGCAGATTCCTTTTTGTAGAAAGTGTAGCATATAGCTTACCAAATAAGGGATGCCAAATTTATACCTAAAGCAAATAAAAAGGGGCTTGGAAGATACCTTAAATTGAAGGTACTTCATTGTTACATGATTAGTTGTTGAGGTTCAGCATACATCTCATTTGCCTATAAGTATGGAGGCTGTCAGTCACAATAAGCACCAATTCAATACATAGAAACAATTGGGTATACATTTACAACTACAAGCTAGTTCAAAATTTTAAGAGTATTTTTAAGCCCGGGCTGCAATGACTTTGTCATGTCATATTGCTTGTGGTGGTGATGATGATTGGTGAGGCGCTAGAATTGCTAACAACCCTAGCCACGCAACATGCAAGGGCCCAACTTACAAAGAATGTCATAACCTAGTGCATGTTTGTCCTAAGTTTTGTGATAATGGATGCACCGTGCATTGTCAGTCGTGCAAACCTATCTGTATAGGCTCTCCTACACCATCAACACCGGAGATAGAGCCTCCACCATCTTCACCTCCTGCCATCATTCCGCCTCCTCCAACACCATCACTGTAACATTCGTTACTTCTCAAACCCGAAAACCCGACCCATTTTAAATTTTCGGTTTTGTTATGAATATATATATTAATCACAAGTTTCGTTCGTGTATTTAATGTGACCTCGTATTCATTAAACCAAACCGTTTCTTCGTCTCATTATATTCATGTTTAATGTTCATCATTAATATAATCGAGTTGCAACTATTCGGGTAAAATATGATAATTATCTAAGTTCTATAATTTATTTCTCATTCTAACCATTTATCAAAGTTTAAGGTCTAAAGGGTAAATAAAAATTACAATTCAGATTTAATAAAACTTGATACTGCAAGGGAAAAAATGAAACTTTTTCTAAATTATAATATTAAATTAATATAACCCAATTAAGCCTCCGGCGCAGCTCCGGCGGCCGGAGCTATATTAAATTAATATAACCCTCCCCCCTTCACGGTTTTCCGGCGCAGCTCCGGCGGCCGAGGAACGACTCCGGCGAGCCCCAATTAAGCCGAGATCTTCGCGTTTGACCCATTTTACTGGTGCAACGGCTTTAGTCTTCAGTATTAAACGGTAATCAACGTATTAATTAGATTATAACGTCTCATAACTGCCGTAAAATCCATAACCTTCGCCGGATATTAAGCCGCGATCAAACCAACCTAATTAACTCGAAATTGACTCGATTAATAGTATAAATAGGACACTCCAGTAAGCCTAATCATGCAATCAAACATAATTAACATCATATTACACTTATAATCCGTGTTCAAGAAATTTCCGATCGTTATTCCGGCCATCTCGTTCCCTTGCATTCCGGCACCCTTAAAGGTAATTTTTATATGGTTTTATATCAAGATCAACGGCATAATTAAACCCCTATTTCGACTTTAACGTTCATCGAACCAAATCGGAGAATCAAAATTTCTAGGGTTAAGTTGAAGAAGATGAAGCAAACTGATATATTTATATATTTTCTTTTCATTTCTAATCTAAATAAAGGTATAGCTCGCTTGGTTAAAACTCTTGGTTGTCAACCCAGGGACCTGGGTTCGAAACCCCGGTCGGTGTTGTATCATTTCTATCTTTTTTTTAAAATCAATTTTCTTTAAGTATAATAAATAAATTAATTAATTAAAACTCATAATTTTTTTCAAACAAAAATCAGTTTAAATTAAATAAAAATTATATAAATTAAGTATAAATAATATCTCACTATTTTTCGCTTAAAAACCAAACCTCCACTCTTGTAAAATAAGTAAAAATCGTTACTAATCTATATCGTAATGTTAAAATATTAAAACTCATTTCGTTAACACGTCAAATAATTTTCTAAACTCATAATTACTACTTATTATTCTTCACGTCATCGCCTATAAAATAATAATATAATATTACAAATGCAATTCTGTAAAATTTAATTATTTATATAATAATCAACAATTGTAAAACTTGTAATATATTCTCAACCTCAACGTAAATCATCAATTTACTCCCGCTAATATTAATTTTGATAAACTTTAATTCATTAATGTTAATACTAGTTCGTTAATTTTATTTTTGTGCATTGTATTTCCCCATCTTAATATCAAATTATTAAACTTAATAATATTAAATAATAAACATCGTTAAGATTTCGTGAAACACAAATATCATAATGTTATAATGGAAATACCATATCAATACCATAAAATTCATTAAAATAACGCAAATCCCTTTAAACTAAATTATCCACTTTAACTTTAAATAATTCCGTTAGTTAGTCTTTAAATATTCACACTTGTTTATTTTTAGCTCGAGAAGCTTAATCGTTTCGGATTTTTTAACGCACTTTTGGTTGCTTTGGTTTTGTTATCATGCTTTCAGTTTTATCTTTATTTCCACTTCGATTCCAAAGTGAGTTTTCATAACCCCTTTTTACTTTTACATGTTTTGGGGTGTAGTACATTCAAACTTGGTTTTCTTGTGTCAAACTAAAATTCACATGCGTGTCTTGTATGTATTTGTTTTGTATCATATTGTTTGTAAACTGTGTAATTATGTGCTAGTTGTTTACTGTTTTTTTTTTGTGGATATGCATACTCATAGTGGGAGGGTCCGACGGGACGTACCTGCGCCGTCCATTTGTTAATGGCGGTATCATACACATACTCATAGCGGGAGGGTCCGACAGGGTGTACCTGCGCCGTCCATTTTTAAATGGCGGTATCATTATTCTATACTCCAAGTAGCGCGGCGAACGGAGGTTCCTTAGTAGATTTGACTTTTGTCAAGCGAACGGGAATATCATGTATTTACTTTTCTTGCTTTATGATTTAGCCAATACATCTTGACTTGTGAATTTTACACTTTTCGTATTACATATATGAAAAAACTATATGAATTTTCACCAACATTATTGTTGACTAAATATATTATTTTCAACGTGTTGCAGGTTGAAGTTTAAGGATCGAAGAATAGAATAGTTGGACCATTAAGTTACAAGAGACGAAAGTTCAAAGTTTATTGTATTAATATTTGATTGTGTATTTGTGATGTATTGAAATGAATTAAATATAATTATTGTCGCTTTAATAGCGTTACGAGCTTATGAGTGATCTGTACGTCACACCCGGGCATATTCCGCTTTAGCCGGGGTGTTACAATCACCACCGCCGTACTCATCACCTCCCACCACTCCTACACCTCCAACACCATCACCACCTCCTTACTCACCACCTCCCACCACTCCCTTGTTAGGTATTACGTGTACGCGGCTGACAGAAATCAATACAATACAACGGCTTGGGCCTTAAGAACTTAACGGTATTTCTAATTAATTTCTATAACGAAAACGTGCAGCGGAAACAAACGAGAAGTATAACGGAACAGAAATTAATAACCCCAAAAAAATGATGAAAACACGAACCTGAAATAAGCGACGGCTTCTGTTTCTATTAACTGACTTGTTCCTGTCGAATGATGATGATGGATGGTTGACTTTTGCAATACACTATTGCAAAATTAATTAATCAATCGGTGGTGGCAGTAGATCTTTTTGCAAACAAATATCAAAACTCCACTATGTAATAATGATTGATGGCAGTAGACTCACGAGCTAATCACCAAAAGCAATCACTACTATTGCAATATATTAAATAATTATGGTGACGGCGGCAGTGGGTTTCATGAACACACAATTACAATTGTAAACAAAACAATAATTATAATAATCGTAAAGCAGAGAGAAGATACGAACACGGGATTTACGTGGTTCGGTCACGGTGTGTAACCTACGTCCACGGGCAACGAACAGGGTCTCTTCTTTTATTGAGGTGCTCAAAAAAATACATGATACAATATGGTTTATATAGGGAGGCACCTAGGGTTTATTTCTTTCTCCACAAGTTACAAGAAATAAAATAAACGGGCCACTAAAGTTGAGTGGGTGGCCAGCCCATTCAACCCTTCAAGTCTTCAACTGCCCAACCCAATACGGGCCGGGGCTACACCCGTATAACCCAACAATCTCCCACTTGGATCCTCGGAACGTCTTCACTTGCTCTACATATACACCAACTTGTACCAATAATCTTTAGTCTTCAATATATACCATGTCTTCCACCTGTTCGTCGCCAACTCCTCAACACTATTCCGGAGACCAACTGAAGCTACACAGAGCTTTAGTTTGTCCAAGGTCACAACCTTGGTAAACATATCCGCCGGATTCCGGTCTCCCCTAATGTTGTTCAACCTGATAGTCCCATCACTAACTAAACCCCGAATGAAATGATAACGCATATGAAGCTTCGTTTTACCATGATACACAGGATTCTTGGCTAATTTCACAACACTTTCATTATCACAGTACAACGGATAATCTGTTTTTTCCCTGCCTAACTCCTCTAAGAAAGTCCTCAACCAAACAAGCTCCTTACTCGCTTCAGCAGCTGCTATATACTCAGCTTCTGTGGTTGAGAGTGCCACACTCTTCTGCAGTCTAGATTTCCAACAGATTGCAGTGTCCCCCATATTGAACACATATCCTGTAGTACTCTTATAAGTCTCTTTGCACCCACCTAAGTCAGCATCTAAAAACCCTTTAAGAATTGCATCCTTGCATTTAAAGCATTAGGCCATCTTTGAAGTTCCCTTTAGGTACTTAAGCAACCACTTCGCTGCTTCCCAATGTGCTTTCCCTGGATTTGACATGAACCTGCTAATAAGTCTCACTGCGTGAGCAATATCAGGTCTCGTGCATACCATTGCATACATAAGACTACCCACTGCAGATGCATAAGGAATCTTTGCCATCTCTGCCTTTTCTCCATCAGTACTAGGAGACTGATCCTTAGAAAGTTTAATATGACTACCCATAGGTGTACTTCGAGTAGTGGTTTTCTCATCGCTCATGTTGAACTTCTCTAAAATTTTCCAGGTGTATTTCTCCTGAGATAAAGTTAGAGAACTGTCCTTTTTGTTTCTGGTGATGCTCATGCCAAGAATTTGCTTGGCTGGACCTAAATCTTTCATTTCAAATTCTTCAGACATTTGTCGCTTCAACTTATTAATCTCTGACATGTCTGAACCGGCAATCAGCATATCATCTACATACAACAGTAGAATGATATAAGAACTATCGAAATTCTTGAGATAGCAGCAGTGGTCCATCTCACATCTTTTGTATCCATTCTTGCCTATAAAATCATCAAACTTGATATACCACTGGCTGGGCGCCTGCTTCAATCCATAGAGACTCTTCTTTAACTTGCACTCCATGTTTTCTTTATCAACTGTTTGAAACCCCTCTGGTTATGCCATGTAGATATTCTCCTCAAGGTCACCATGCAGAAAAGTTGTCTTCACATCCATCTGCTCCAGATGTAAGTTTTATGCAGCCACGATACTAAGCACCAGTCTGATTGTAGTCATTTTTACCATAGGAGAAAATATCTCATTATAATCAACCCCATGCTTTTGTTGGAACCCTTTCACTACCAATCGTGCTTTGTATCTCTTTGTATCATCACTCTCATCCTTGATCCTGAATACCCATCGGTTCTGAATAGCTTTCTTCCCGGCTGGAAGCGGTGTAAGAACCCAAGTCTTGTTCTTGTTCAGTGAATCCATCTCTTCTCTCATAGCTCGCTCCCACTGAGACGAGTCTTTCAAACTCATTACTTCAGAGTAACACCGTGGTTCACCGTTCTCCGTCAGTAGAAGGTAATTAACAGAAGGGGAATACCTCTTAGGAGGTCTAATGGTTCTGGAAGACCTCCTTACCTCTAGCTGAGGTGTAACCATTTCTTGTTCCAGTGGAAACTGTTCAGTATTAGACTCTGAACTCCCACTTTCAGAGAAATCCTCAAATTCATCTGTATTTTCTTCCTCAACCTCTTCTGATGTTTCTGAACTCTGACTATCAACCTTCTTACTTGTATTTTCAAACTCTACATGTTCTTTATCAACTTTCTTGTGTGAATGACTTTCTATCTTTGTAAAGTCCTGCTTCATTAAACACCGGATCACGAGCCCTGCATACTTTTCTGACCTTTGGATCCCAAAGCCTATAGCCCATCTTCGCGTCACCATAGCCTATAAAAGTACACTTCTTCGCCTTAGGGTCAAGCTTGTCTCTCTCGGTGTCTTTTATCCCAACGTAAGCATCACCACCGAACACTTTTAGATGTTTGAATGTAACCTCCTTTCCACTCCATACTTCCTCTGGAATTCTGAATCCCAGAGGAACTGACAGTCCTCTATTTATAAGATATGCAGCAGTGTTGACTGCATCTGCCCAGAAGGTTTTTGGAAGTCCTGCATTTAATCTCATTGCCTTAGCTCTTTCATTCAGTGTCCTATTAATTCTTTCGGCTACTCCATTCTGCTGTGGCGTACCCAGAACGATATTAATCACCTTTATACCCCTCTCAGCACAGTAATTAACGAATTCCCTGCTGATGTACTCCCCGCCATTGTCAGACTTTAAACACTTCACTTTCAGATTCGTTTCCATCTCCACGGCTGCCTTCCATTTCTTGAAAACATCAAATACCTCGAACTTGTTTTTGAGAAAATAGATCCATAGCTTCCGTGTAGCATCATCAATGAAAGTGACGTAGTAGTTGGAGCCTCCTAATGATGATACTGGTGTTGGTCCATACACATCAGTATGAACAAACTCAAGCTTCTCTGCCTTAAGTGTTTTTCCTGATTTTACAAAGGTGACCCGTTTCTTCTTACCGAGTACACAAGGTTCACAGAACCCTGTATCAAGTTCCACCTTTTTCAAATTAGGGAATTTACCTTTCTTTGCCAGTATCTTCAAACCCTTCTCACTCATGTGACCGAGTCGTTGATGCCACAAACATGATGGACTCGGTCCACTAGCCACTGAATTTACCTCTCCCGCTGAGATTTCTGCCATGTACAACGTACCCTTTTTCTTCCCACGAGCAATTACCAAGTTACCCTTTATAACCTTCCATTGCCTTCCTCCAAAAGTAACACCATAACCTTGATCGTCAAGCTGCCAAATAGAAATCAACATCTTCCTTAACCTAGGAATTATTCTGACATCTTTCAGAGTCCATGTAGTACCTAAAGGAGTCTTCAAGTCAATATCCCCCATCCCGGTAATGTCTAGAGCCTCATCATTCGCCAAACGAACTTTGCCAAAGTTTCCTGTTATGATATTCTATAGGCTCTTTGTGCTAAACGTAGCATGGAAAGACGCACCGGAGTCCATGATCCAAGACTCAATTGTGTTCTCAACACAGCAGACTAGGGCTTCATCATCTGAAACTTCTTTTGTAGTAGCATTTACTTCCGAAGTAGAATTTACTTCCTTTTTCTGTTGAGGTGCCAGAGGGTTAGTACACTGACTTCTGAAATGCGCATTCTCCTGGCAATTCCAGCAAGTAATATCTTTTCTTGGTCTAGACTTGCTTCTTTTTCTGGATTTTGATCTACCCCTGTTGCCTCCTCTGTTCTTGCTCCGCCCTCTACCTTCAGCACTTAGCAAAGTGCTTGATGATTCTCCATTATTCCTCCTTCTAGAATATTCATTCAAAATCAAGTCACGAACTTTGTTAAAAGTCAAAGGATCCGATCCAACTGAACTGGTGACTGCAGTGATTGTTCCTGACCAACTGTCAGGTAATGAAGATAAAAGTAGGCAAGCTTGCAATTCATCATCAATCTTGAACTTCACCGATGATAAACGTCTCAGGTGAGAATTGAAGGTGTATATATGTTCGGTAACAGAACCTCCCTCTTTCATGCGTGTGTTAACCAACTACCGGATTAGAAACACCTTGTTTGCAGACGATGGTTCTCATACATGTTTGACAACGCCTCCATGATTCCACGCGCCATGGTTTCGTCAAAGATGTTGTATGCCACGTTCATAGACAAGGCAAGCCTAATCGTTGACTTCGCCTTCTTGTCAATAGCTTTCCACTCATCTGTAATCTTCTCAGGCGTTTCCTCTAAAGCCACATCCAAATCCTTCTGTATCAGCAAATCCGTAATTTGCATCTTCCACCATCCAAAGTTTTGTCCATCAAACTTCTCGATTTTCGGTTTACCCTTATCAGCCATAATAGTGGAGATCAAAGAGTGAGAGCCAACACTGGCTCTGATACCACTTGTTAGGTATTACGTGCACGAGGCTGACCCGAAAGGAGTCGGATAGGGCGACAGAAATCAATACAATACAACGGCTTGGGCCTTAAGAACTTAACGGTATTTCTAATTGATTTCTAAAACGAAAATGTGCAGCGGAAACAAACGAGAAGTATAACGGAACAGAAATTAATAACCCCAAAAAAATAATCAAAACACGAACCTGAAACAAGCGACGACTTCTGTTTCTATTAACTGACTTGTTCCTGTCGAATGATGATGATGGGTGGTTGACTTTTGCAATACACTATTGCAAAATTAATTAATTAATCGATGGTGGCAGTAGATCTTTTTGCAAACAAATATCAAAACTCCACTATGTAATAATGATTGATGGCAGTAGACTCACGAGCTAATCACCAAAAGCAATCACTACTATTGCAATATATTAAATAATTATGGTGACAGTGGCAGTGGGTTTCACGAACACACAATTACAATTGTAAACAAAACAATAATTATAATAATCTTAAAGCAGAGAGAAGATACGAACACGGGATTTACGTGGTTCGGTTACGGTGTGTAACCTACGTCCACGGGCAACGAACAGGGTCTCTTCTTTTATTGAGGTGCTCAAAAAAATACATGATACAATATGGTTTATATAGGGAGGCACCTAGGGTTTATTTCTTTCTCCACAAGTTACAAGAAATAAAATAAACGGGCCACTAAAGTTGAGTGGGTGGCCAGCCCATTCAACCTTTCAAGTCTTCAACTACCCAACCCAAGACGGGCCAGGGCTACACCCGTATAACCCAACATCCCTCACCTCCAACACCATCACCACCTCCTTACTCACCACCTCCCACCACTCCCTCACCTCCAACACCATCACCACCTCCTTAGTCACCACCTCCCACTACTCCCACACCTCCAACACAATCACCACCTCCTTACTCACCGCCTCCTACCACTCCACACCTTCAAAGCCACCTCCTACCACCCCATCTCCACCAAAGCCATCCACACCACCTCTCACCACTCCTTCACCTCTAGTAGATTCCACACCATCTCCAGCCACTTCTCCACCATCTTCTTCACCATCACCCACCACCCCTTCACCACCAACTCCATCCTCTCCACCACCCCCGAACACCCCTTCACCTCCTACAGATACCACACCACCATCACCACCTCCCACCACACCTTCACCTCCAACACCACCTTCTACTACCCCTCCACCATCATCCTCACCACCCACTACCACACCTTCACCTCCAACTGATTCTACAACACCAACGACATCCTCACCACCTCCCACCACCCCTTCCCCACCAACGGATTCCACCCCTCCAACACCATCCTCACCACCAAAAGATTCCACACCACCACCCACCACTCCTTCACCACTAACAGAGTCTACTCCAACTCCGTCCTCACCACCTCCTACCACCCCTTTATCACCACCAACAGAGTCTACACCATCCTCACCACCTTTCACCACCCCTTCATCACTAACACTGTCTTCACCTCTCACCACTACTTCACCATCAACCCCTCATTCACCTCCTACTCCATGGTACCCCAATCCACCACCTCAGCCAAAAAAGCCAAGTGCAAAAGCAGCAAGTATCCCAAATGTTACGCCACTGAGCATGCATGCCCTGCTTCTTGTCCTAACCAATGTATAGTTGATTGTAATGCCTGCAAGCCAGTTTGCAGTAAGTCCTTTACAACTCTAATTAATTATTTGTAAATAATAATAATCTTTTTCATGTATATCACAACTCTAATAATATATCAATGTAAATTTGCAGCTTGTGATATGCCGGGAGCAGTGTGCCAGGATCCTCGTTTTATTGGTGCCGACGGTATCACTTTCTACTTCCATGGAAAGAAGGATAAAGATTTTTGCCTTGTTACTGACAACAACCTTCACATCAACGGCCACTTCATTGGCAAGCGAAACAAAAACATGGGCCGAGATTTTACTTGGGTTCAATCCATTGGAGTTCTTTTTGACAACCACAAACTCAAAATCAGTGCTCTGAAAACTTCCACTTGGGATGACTCCATCAATCGTATCTCCATCACATTCGATGGAGAAAACATTTATCTACCAGAATCCGAAGGTGCCAAATGGCAATCTTCCTCAACATCAATCACTAGGATTCAAGACACCAACAATGTCATTGTTGAAGTTGAAAACCTCTTCAAGATCACTGCCAAAGTGGTTCCGATCACAAAACAAGAATCAAGAGTCCATAACTATGCTATAACCGACGAAGATTGCTTTGCACATCTTGATCTCAAGTTCAAGTTCTTCTCGTTAAGTGATGAAGTGGACGGGGTTTTGGGACAAACTTATAAGAGTGACTATGTGAGCAAAGTGAAAATGGGCGTGTTGATGCCTGTCATGGGAGGAAATAACAAGTTTGCAAGTACAGATTCATTTGTGACTGATTGTTCTGTGGCCAAGTTTAAGGGAAGCAGCTGTGAAGACAGTTCATCTTTGAACTTGGAATTGCCGAGCTTGATGTGTCAAAGTGGTGTGAACGGACGCGGTGTTGTATGCAAGAGATAGATTTTGCTTCTTGTTTGTTATTCATGCATAATTATGTACTACGTGTGTAGTTATGCAACAATTTGATGTGCTAAACAAATATGTGTAACAAGGAACATTGCTTCCCAAATAATGACTAAATAAAATGACTTTCAAATTTCATATCAATTTATATATATTTTATACCGTTGTCAGTTCATGGTATCATTTTGACCGTGTATAGATTTTTGTGTGGGGTAATTTGAAGCCCATATGCGTGGGTTTGGGCCCAGAAAGATGCATCTCTATCGAAGCACATGACGCATCTCTTTGTAGAGTGTTCTTTGCAGTGAGGCCCAAAAAGATGCATATCTATCCCGTGCTTCATCCTCATCTCTATAATTATACTAATAAACATTATATTTCTCTCTTCGGTTCAATTAAATAGTACTTTTTTATACCTTTATCATTACGGTTTTTTCTCTCCTTTACTCACAACTAATTCAACAAATATTAAAAAATAAATAGGCGCAAACAAAGTTTTCACAAATTTATAAAAAATCATTGCATTTTCTCTCTCTACGCTATAACTTACACTCACAGCCACTCACAACATCATTCAATAATTTACAAATTCATCTCACGTAGATGGGTTGAAAATGCTCATAGATGTATTGTTGAAACTTGAAAGGAATGAGTAAAGCCGGTTTAAGGTGTGTTAGTCACTTTTTATTGGTGCAAATTCAACTTTGGTAATTTCTTATTGTTGTCAATTTTTGTTTGTTTCGTGTTTCTCGTTTTTTTTTTGCACTGCGGGAGGGGGGGGGGGGGTTGCTTCTTGTGAGTGTTCTTTTTCATTTTTTTAATATACCGGCCTTTCAAAAGGTTATTTATTGTGCATTATTAGTAAGTGGTTTATTTTCTATCAATAAGCAGTTTATTTTCAATCCCATTTATTGTGCAAAAAAAGATGTTTAGGTGAACCGGCGATTCATTGTAATGAGTTTTTAGGGTTTAAATATATACATGATTTGGTCAGGGATGCCCTTTGTGATGTATTTAAATAAGTGGGGATCTCGGCAAAAAAGCGGCTCTTGTAAATTTCATGATGGATCCACTTGAATGGAGGTCTACTCTTCGGCTAGCGGACGTTCTTGTGTTTGGATTGGGGGGGGGGGGGGGGGGTTGTGTGGACCTTACTGGAGTGTCCCATCTTATTTGACTTAGAGACATCGGGTTTGTTGCTAGATAGGCCGTGTTGAAGGCAAAATTAAAAAAATTGTTGAGCACGAGAAAACTGGAGTTGAGAATCAACTTGTCTTTATTCCTTTTGCTTTTGATATATTTGGGTCTCTTGGCCTTGAAAGCTGTTACGATTTTAAAAAGAGTTTAGCTGGTCATTAACAGTAACTCATCGACGCCGAAAAATTTTAACTTTGCGTTCAGTAGGATTGATTCTGCCGTTCAAAACGAGATAGCTATTAATTATAGTTCAACCATCAAGGTTTTACTTTTTCACATGAAACACGTATATATTAATCTTTTCTAAGTTAAAAAATCTTGGGGTTGGGATTGAGTTTGAAAACAACTTATAAATTTAAAATATTTTTGGCAATCACAAAACTCTTTATTATAGCTTTTTGATAATGTTAGAAAACAGATTTCTAAAAGTCACAAATTTTGGCTTTTTAAAATGAGTTTTTGGAAAACCCAATTAGTGAATAAGTTGTTTCAAACTCAATCCCGAAAATGCCATGCCATAGGCCGGTCATAAAACTAGAGCCGGCTCAACAAATGTGAAGACCTAAATTGAAACAAGATTTTGTGTCTTTGCATGACAATTGTTAAGGGAAAAAGTTGCTTATTACAAGTTTTGAACTAATAACGTATACTTCATTAATAACCAAGCCTACCACCACACAAATTTATTACTTTGAATTTACTCTATTAATTATAATATATCTACATATAATGTTTTTTCTAGACTTTGAGGCCTTAATTAAGTGTGACCCAAAGCCCTTATTTATTTTCGCTTTCGCTGTCCCACGAGCCACCCCTGCATAAAACCGTAATATATGTTGCATATAAAACTAAAATATCTACACCGTCGTTTGACTTCACACCCTGTATGCTAGGTTCACCCATGCATCAAACATTATTATCTATATTGTGAACTTAATTAGCTAGTTGGAAAGTTATGGTTAACCTGTTGTGAAAGCAAGACTGCATTCACACACAATTGTTGTATATATGCATGTACCTAAAGTACTATGTATGCACCTAACTTGTACTGAAAGCAAGATTGCATGCATATATAACTCTGTCAGAAAATTAAAGAGTGTTTTCATCTAGTGAAGTTAAAGTTGTCTTAGGAGGCAAGCATAAAGCTATGCAAAGGGCATTTTATGTGAAAGATACTGATGGATGAATCTTTTACTGAAATTTTGAACTAAAACCTTATACAATCGATCGTGATGAATCTGTTGTCTCACATGTATTGCATTATAGGCTTTAGGGTTGCATTTTATACAATATAATCTTTACAATGTATGTGAGAGAACAAATCCAAACTCAATTAAATCGATTCCTATATATATATTACCAATTTACCTAATGAAGTTGACTTGCAAACTTTCAATATGAAACATTATACTATTATAGTACAAATGACACATATCCGTTGTAAGTAAGCAACCTAAATTATCATATACACAATCTAAACATTAAAACTATTAAAATTTGTAGATACTGGATGGTTTTTTTTGGAAAATACTGGATAGTTTTATTTTTGTTCGTTTAGTAATCTAATTGTTCTAAACACCATCCTTTGTGAAAGATCTACGTTAGTACGCATATGCACACATGGAATACGTTTAACGTGTCAAACACACTTAAGTTCTACATGAATCTCGTTAGAACTTTCTTTGTGGAAATCCCTTTTTAAGAAAAAACTTATGAATTGGACCAGTAACTACAGTCACAAATTTATGCTTCCTCGGTCGAAAAGTCTTGGTCGGTCGCTAGAACTATACAACAGGTGTTGTATACATCTTCCTACCTTATGATAACAGCAATCCTGCATTAAAGCAGAATTACATTAGAAAACGAGTAGTCCAACTCAAAAGATGTATTTACTTTGATGAGCATGTGGCATTGAAGATGCCTTATATGGTGAACTTACATACTTCATGCTAAAAAATAACACTGGATAACTTGTTTCTGAATTTATACCTTCTTATTATGAATTCAAGAGAAAATTCACGAATGAAAAGCAGGATCAAAGTTACAACCGTGTTGACTTTCAAGAATCAATTAATATAACTCACCAAAACAAAAACGATGAATTTGAATTGAATAACTCTCAATCTTATAACCTGAAAAATATAACTCTAAAACTTAATACAAATTCATAACCATAATCACAACTTTGATTAGTTTATATAGACAATGACTTGGTACGATGAACTTGAACTGCTAATTAAATGATAAATAAAGTCACATGTTTATTTACTAATCCAGTTAGCTATCATAACTTAAATATAACTCATTTAATTCATCCCTAATGGATTTAGTAAATTGACTAAATTCCATAACTCAAAACCGGCCAACCCAACCCAACCCGACAGTACTGTCTTGTGTTCGAGAGGGAATTACGCCCAACAAAGTTTATCTCTGTCCAAATTTCTTGATTTTTATACATGATTTAAAGTATAAAAGCTATATAATTAAAATAGTAATATGTTTTTTTAAAGTTTAAATAGATCAGGTTATTACTAGCATTTTTTTGAACAAGATGACTGATGGAACTTAATACTTCAATAGTGTGATGGAACGTAAAAGTAGCATAGTTTTCTTTGGTTTGGAATTACTAAGCCCACAAGTAATGAACAAACCGAAAGTTTTAACAAATGGCCATAGACGTTGGCCTCAACCCTCTCAGACCCCAAATTCTTATTTAGAGCAACAGTTTCGAATACTCAAGACTTCCCCTAAAAGTTTAGTGATTTCATTTGATTTCTTGTGAATGTTGTTAGCGAAAATCCTAATTAAGTTAAAACTTAAAAGTCCTGTCAGTAAAGCAATGGTACAAAATGTTATTAGTAGAAGTAGTGTGTCAAGTATATGTAATTAATGTTAAAAACAAGCAAATGCATGAAACCGTCTTCTAAAACATCGTGCCGATTCAATGGGGATTTCAACGTGGATATAAACAGGGCCGCCGTGTTAAAGTCCTGTAGCCAACAGTTTGATAATTTCATTCAATAAAAATCGAAGTCATTTTAATCAACTAGACGTTGCATGACAATTTTCTTCACTACTTAAAATGATAGTTTGTGATGCAAAGGCAGGTTGGATTTGGTGTCATATCTTATCCTATTTTCTTAATTCATATGATCATGTTCATGTGCCATAATTGGTGCTTTCAGTTAAGTACCCAACAAGCCTCAAAGTTATTATTTTTTTTCTCCATTTTAGGGATCAAATAACTTTCATTACAAGTACTTTAAAGGGGTGGCAAAGATACCCTAAACTTAAGGTACTATTACTATACTTTTTTAAGATGAGTCCCTAGATTCATGCCTTTATTTGCCTCCCATAATCCTATAAATACGGAACCAAATAAGGATAACAAAACACAACCCTCATTACCTAGGAATAACCAAATAAACCACAATGGCTCGTTCTATGTTTGGTCATGTTACATTACTTACGGTGTTGATGATGATAGTGTTTGTTCAGTCGGCAACTCCGCCAGGAATCGCTAAGAACCCGACGGAAGCAAAATGTGAGGACCCAAGTTTCAAACAATGTCACAACTTGGTGCATGTTTGTCCTAAGTTTTGTGATTATGGTTGTTATGTGCATTGTCCCTCATGCAAACCTATTTGTAACAACTCCACAATCACCTCCTACACCTAAACCGCCTTCCCCGACACCACCATCCCCAGCACCTCCTACATGGACCCCTCCACCAGCTCCTCAAAAAGCAAAAGCTAAGTGCAAACATCAAAACTATCCACAGTGTTACGCCACCGAGCATGCATGTCCTCCTTCTTGTCCTGGCAAATGTGAGGTTGATTGTGTCACCTGCAAGCCAGTTTGTAAGTAAGTGCTACATAACCTTATCTTTTTTATTTAATGTCTAATCGTAAAACGCCCAAAGGTGATGCAAGAAAACTGATCTGTAAAAGTGAAAATTATTCGGCCACCAAAGATGTCCAGTAGTTCAATAATCTATGCACAAAAATGTAGATGGAGGGTATCATCTATCGGTAGTTATAGCTAGAGGAAAAGAGCATGGGAAGATTATTTTATTTATATATTTATTTTTGTCACACAAGGATTTTCATAAAAATAGTGCTACAAGCCAAAACTTGTCACTAAATCAAGAAACCCCGTACGAAGTACTTAGGCAATTCTCTGTTTGTTGGCCGTTCAAGAAAAAAAAATCAAGAAAGCGAAAATATTTATGCGTCACAATAGTTTTATTGTAGGAAAATGGGTCACTTTTTGTTAAAAATAAAATAATCGCTAACGATACTTTCGTTAGTAATGGAAAATATACGAGTACAATACTGTTTACAAAATCAAATATAATGAATATAATATACACTTTTCATATTCAAATTTGATAAGATAATGTGTCTTCATCAGCTACTTCATGTAATAGCTTCGTCTTGTGTCTTCATCACATTGGTCATTGACTAAGCTCCTTGAATCACGTATTCTTGAACGATCTTTTGTGTAGTCTTCAACGAGAGCTTGATGTGTATCTTCTTGTATGATCCTTTAATACATGTATACATTGATTATGTAATTACATACTCTTTGATAAAACAAAAGTTATTATATGTGCACAAATATTTTTTTATAAAAGTTATCAAATATGCCTGATAATATGAACTTTTAGACTCACAAGTCTAGCTAAAGTTACTATGTAATGCTCGAGTTTGAACTTGTTTGATAATGAGCTTTAGTTTAGATCTCCATATTTTTAAATACTTGCTAATGATTTTTAGGTTGCGATATGCCTGGAGCGGTGTGCCAAGATCCTCGTTTCATTGGTGCCGATGGTATCACTTTCTACTTCCATGGAAAGAAGGATAAAGATTTTTGCCTTGTTACCGACAACAACCTCCATATCAACGGCCACTTCATTGGCAAGAGGAACCAAAACATGGGTCGAGACTTCACTTGGGTTCAATCCATTGGCATTCTCTTTGATAGCCACAAACTACAAATTGGTGCTCAAAAGACATCCACTTGGGATGACTCCATCGATCGTATCTCCATTACTTTCGATGGAGAAAGCATCATTCTACCAGAAACCGAAGGTTCCAAATGGCAGACTTCCTTAACAACAATCACTCGGGTTGAAGACACAAACAACATCGTTGTTGAAGTTGAAAACTTGTTCAAGATCACTGCCAAAGTGGTTCCAATCACAAAACAAGAATCAAGAATCCACAACTATGATGTAACCGATGAAGATTGCTTCGCGCATCTTGATCTGAAATTCAAGTTCTTCTCGTTAGGTGATGAAGTGGACGGGGTTTTGGGACAAACTTACAAGAGTGACTACGTGAGCAAGGCGAAAATGGGCGTGTTAATGCCAGTCATGGGAGGTTATAGTAAGTTTTTGAGTGCGGATTTATTTGCTATGGATTGTTCGGTTGCTAAGTTTAAGGGTAGCGCCAGTAGTGAAGAAGGTTCACCATTGAACTTGCAATTGCCAAGCTTGAGGTGCCAAAGTGGATTAGATGGGCGAGGTGTTGTATGCAAGAAATAGATTCTAGTTCTTGTATATTACTCACATATATATGTTTTTAATCATATGTGTAATGTAAAATGAATAAGGAGCTAAGCTTCCAACTTGTGGAATAAATGACTTTCAATTCATTGTTATTGCTATATATTAGACAGATTGTTGTACAGTATGGTGATGATGAGATGATCTAATAGTTAGCTAATATAAGCTCTTATATGAGCCACACCTTGAGTGGGGAAAATGGGGGCATAAAGAGCTCAACTTAAAAAAGACACAACTTAATCTAAAACTAGAATTATGGGGTTCATTACCAGTAAACGGAGAGTTCTTGATGAACCGAACCATATTGTGGCAAACAGCCATAGACGGTTTGGCTCATATATCATACCCAAGACCGTCCACTATCTGGTGCTCTAATTTTACTAAAGACGACTTTTTCCTCAATTTTCGCAATCTTCTTATATTTCAAAATTTAGCTTCTCAGGTTTTCTAGTCGATTTGTATAATTTATATTTCTATTTAACGTCTTAATTTCAATATTCCATAATTACTTAGTAATTTTGATAATTTGGCAAACTTGTCAAAATTAGAACACCCCTTTATAAAGGGCACGTTTTTGTTAGATTGGACCATTCATAATTCAATAAAGTTTCTTCTCATTTAAGAATTATTTTTTTTTGCTTACTTTCTTGTTTTGAAAGTATAGCTGGGTGACGTAGGCTGTCGCGGCCTACTCAAACAATCAATTTTAAAGACTTAAATACCTATATTAAGACGGGTAAGTAAGGTCGTCTCCTCAGGGACTCAAGGAAAGTGCAAGTTTATTTAATTTATAACTAATTATTTAACCTAAGCGGACAGACGATGTCAAGCGGTTTTTAGAAAAAGATTTAATTAAAACTAATGATTACTTAAAAAGACTTATAAATAATATTAATTAAAAAACATTCATTCTAGGTTCGGGTTATGAGTTCTATACGTCGATCACAGATTCTCTAGTCTTTGGTTTTACAATAATTGCTAGTCCTATGGTTTGATTTATGATGACAAGCAATACCCTAACTGAATTGTTGACACAAATGAACCCGGACACCACAATTACCAATTCTATGTCTAGGATAATTAACTCAATGATAAGGTTTGATGATTATAGTTCAAGGACACAAGAGCCTAACCCTAAATGTTGATGAACAACCAAACAAACGTTACATAAATCAATAATCACAAACACAACCTTTAATCAACCAAATAACTAATTAAGCAAGACAAATCATATAAATTCAATCAAGCTATAACCATTAAGCAGTAGAATCTAATCAAAACAGTTTTTCACACAAAACCTTATCCTAGAACGAACACACACGACTAGCCGGATATCGACACAATCGATAAAGCACTTATCTTGATGACATACTATTGTAGGACAAACCGGAAGCTTCGAGATGGATGAAAGTCGCCCTAGAACACCTCTTCTGCCTCTAGAAGTCGTTTATAACCGAATGGGGAGGTTAAGGGGTTTATATAGGGAAAAACTAAATATTTTGGCCGACATAAGCATCTTCGCGTATCGCTCGCGAAGATGTCCAGTTATGTTGCTTCGCGTATCGCGAAGGACAAAATAGTCGCAGCCGCCATTATGCAACTTCGTGTATCGCGAAGTTGACCTTCTTTGCATCTTCGCGTATCGCGAAGATGTAAAACTTCAGATTTTATTGTTTTTCTTTTCTTGAATGCCTCGTGATGCGTGCACTTCCAATCTTTCACTTCTTGATCTTCGTTCCAAGCCAGTAAATATCCTCGTTAAGCTCCATAGCCTCCAATGTCCTAAAACACGTAAACAACGCTTGAAGTACCAATGTTCATTCGTTTATTAACCTATATATAACTAATTAATATATAAAACTAACTAACTTTTACCCAACCATCACATCCCCACACTTATCCTTTTTCGTCCCGAAAAAGACTTTGCAATGAAATCAGAATCAAAGATAATTCTCAAAATACTTCATAGATTATCATAATTAAGCACAAGAACACAAAAACCACGATTGCGACCCACGCCTTAATACTTACCGGGAAAAATAAGGTGCGGCAGTTTTATTAGTTCATATGATTAAAATGGAACCCATACCTCAAAGCCCTGAAGCCGCCTTACCATGATTCATTATAGTTTTACCGAACCAGACCACCCCAACTTGACTTAAACCTTAAGATTAGACGATCAAAATTTTTGCGCATTTGTACAATTTTTCAAGCCCATATGTAATAGCTAAGACAATCTTTGATATTTTTATCGAACCAAAACCCAAACTTAAGTATTAAAGTCTACCAGAATGGCCATTAGATACGATTAAAGTGCAATTAGGTAACCAACTAGTAAATAGCCCCCACTACATGACATACCCCCGTTATCAAGCAATACCCCGAAGTCCATCCCCATACGTGAGTAGGCACGAATTCATCTGTAGGGCTTACATATGACGTGTCCCGTGTGGTCCGTTTCTTAATGGTAATGAGACGCGAGCACGGGGACCCCATATGACTAACAGCGTGGATGATCAAGTCAGTAGTGAATTTGTACTTTGAAAGCACTTTTTGTTATCATGTTTAATGACTTATGAATTGGCCAATAAACTGCGGGTTTGCTCTTTTTAAGCTTTTTTTTTTAATATGAATAAATCCACTTAGGATTTACGCATACCAGATGATAAACCGCATACCGACCCATGGTCTCCGAACCCCGGGGCATCCCATCAATACAGGATATAAGCCATAAAACCATACGCCTATGAAGTATTAGCCACTTAACTAGCAGTTTTTTCATTTATGTTTATATCACAAGCCAACTAGCATACTCTAATGTTAAGCCTATCCAACCATTGTACTATAGACTATTCATATTAAAATATATTTTTGGTGATCAAATCTAATAGTAAGGCTTGAGTATGTCCTAATCTTTCATTCCAGTCCTTACACAGGCTTAGCTAAACAAACAGAACCCTGAAGGCGTTTCCCACTAAAAATCAAGCATTTAAAGTTTAATTAAGTCTACAACCAAATTATCCTTTCATTCTCACGGCTGAGCCTACCAATACATCTCAAATTACGTGTGTTCCTGTTGTATTTATCTTTTATTATATAATAATTTTGAAAAATAATTCCCGATTTTTCTATCATTTTCCATTATTTTGCAAAAAATCTTAATTCAAGAGACATAAAAACTTTTAAATTTTCAATTTCTCCCCCATCCCCACACTTGAGGCAAACATTGTCCTCAATGTTTAATATTTAAGACATAAAATAGGGACGGGATTAAAATTCACCTCAACAATTTTAAAACCGGGCCTAATGTGATGGTGGTTATTAAATATACAAAAATACAATTACACCTTTAACACAAAAACTAATAAAACAAATAAGGTTATGAAGACGAAATCACCTGATAGAAAAGAAAACTCTCATGTGCAACTCTCGTGCCCTCGGTGATCTCTCAGTGAACCTTACCTCCTCAATTCTCAAAACAAAATCTGCAAACTCTCAAACATGTAGAAGCAAACTTCTCATAAATGTTAAAAATATAGGTCTTTTAAACCGTTTGCAAAACCATTAATTTTAAATTACCAACCGAGATTAATAAATTCATAACCAAATTTGTTAAACGAGTAAAAATGTTAAAAGACCTAACTCACTTTCGTAGGAATCACGATTGCATTTAGCGTATGCAACAAGCCCTTTAAACACCCCGGTAGCCCGGGTGGACGAGTATGGTCTCGTGAGGGTTTATAGTGAACTACACCCACAAAGTTCAACTACAACAAAAATATACACAAGCAACCACCCACAAGAACAAATTCAATCAAATGTCCCAACCAAACCACCCATACTGCCTATAAGCATAATAATAATATCAGTACAATCCATACGATAATGAAAACATAATAAAATAAAATAAACACCCAAAATATGGATCAGGACAGCTACTTCCATCAACTCCTACTCCTCATCATCATTATCCTCCTGATCATCAGCATCACCACCAGCTCCCGATCCTCCAGCACCAACTCCTCCAGTACCTGCATAATAAAAATCACACGACCCATACTGACCATAACTACCATACCCAGATCCTCTAACACCAGCTCCATATCCACCAGATCCACCATATCCTCCTCCATACACATGTCCAGCACCAAACCCAGAACCACCCATGTCAAAACCACCAGTAGTAAGCGGCGGCGGCGGCTGCAAAGTACCTGGCAGTGGAATATGCCAGTGATCAAACATGGTTCTGAAGTAACCCCGCGACTCATCTCTATACTGTCTGAACTCGTCTCGATACCCATGCAATTCGTCTCGGATCTGTAGTTGTTGCTCGAACATGTAGTCTAATGTCATGGGCTGCGAGTGTTGTGCCGCTGGTGGACTCGGCTGTCGTCGCCGACGTGACTGGGCAGGTGGCCTCTCCACACGGTGCCCTCTCGAACTACCCTCTGTTCGCGCATCCGCCATGTGCGGTGGATCACCATAAGTCATGATGCCCGCCTTTTGGGCATCATCAAGCGTCACCACATCAGTATCCGACCCCTCTGTCAAATACTCCTTCGGATAACATCCAAATACCCCCAAAGACTGAGCAATCCTCGTAATCATGGGCCCTAACGCCAACTGAGTCATGGCTGCACTCGCTCTCTGACCACCTCTACTAAATGAACTCAACAATAATGTGGCCAAATTCACATTCACGCCTCCAATCATAGACATCAAACACATTAAATCAAGATTGTTACATTTGTCCTTTCCCGAATGTCGCCCTGTGAATGTCGACGCGACCACCCTGTGAAGATGCCGGTGTAGCGGGTCTCGAATCTGCGAAGCCACAACACTGCTCGAATGAGCACCATCCCCGATAGTACTCCAAAACGTCGTCAATTCGTTCGTCGAAATCCAATGACGCCGAGAAGTAGTCGATCCTGTGGTAAACCCCCTAATACTCTCTCGAAACTCGGGAGCCTTAACCTCATGAGGCGTATACAGACCCGCAACTACCGCAAACCGAGGCACCGAGAACTGGAATAACTCTCGTCCCAAGGCAAAACTAACCACGTAGGGCTCGTCAAAATCCTTTGAGTTATACCTGAAAGTGGAGTAGAACTCGTACACCAACTCCTCATACTGTTTCTGCTCAAAACTCAATATATCCCTCCAACATCCCGGTAACAACCTGTTAAACCTCGGAACCTGATCAATAGTATCCACCACCTCCCAATCAAACGTCCGGTGCCGGAATATCTCCAAATCTCTAATCTACCGAAATACCTCATACTCAGGAGTACCAGGGAGAAACCGTAAAATAATGTGGTCCTCATCTTCTCCCCCAGTAATATCCTCGACCGCAGCCCCAAAAACCTTGATCTCGTGAACGACATATCTAATCTCGGCCCGCGTGTACTGCTGAGAAGTGTCGTCAAACACTTGTTATTGCTTCGACCGTTTCCTCGACATCTGTAAATAAATATACCAAGTAAGTCCGGGCAACATAAATTTTTTTTTTCACAAAATAGACACCCTAAATTCCTCAAAACTTGCACTGCAAAGACACAACTTAACCAATTTCATTCCCTTCACAATACCCAACAAACCGACAAATACGAGTCACTCTCAAAAACTTTTTTACAATCTCACTTTGTCGGAAAAACCTTCCATTATCCAAAAACACCGACATCATTCATAACTTAGCAAAATATCATCCCAAACTCACATCTCTAACAATCCCAAAAACATGAATAACATATAAAATTATGACCAAACTTCATACAATCCGAAAAACCCAACCAGAAAAATTCGTTAATTTCCCGTAAATTTCAACCATACCCGCAAATCCCGTCTATACATCAACCCACTAACATGCATTCCATACCTAAAAACAATCTCGGTAATACCCGATTCAAACCAGAAACAAACTAATTACAAAAAAATGTAAACACATACCTTTCAATCGGGCTAAATGTACTTGATGAGAAAAGACAATGAAATTGACGGTGGCGACCGACAACGGTGGTGACACGGGTGGTGGGCCGGATTTTTGATAAGTGGTGGATAGGGTTAAGATAGAACTGATAGGTTGAAAGTGATGGTGAAATCTGGAATTTATAAAATTTTTTTGTCAGATCCGAGCATCTTCCCGATACGCGAAGATGCAAGGCCTCACATCTTCGCGTATTGCGAAGATGCAAGTTTGACCGTTGACCGTTGACTTTGACTGGTGGTTTGACTTTTTGGCATCTTCGCGATACGCGAAGATGCAAAGCAGAGCATCTTCGCGATACGCGAAGATGCATTTTCACAGAATTGATTTTTTTAATATTTTAGTTTGAAAAATGAATCTTTTGTGTGGTATTTGAGCTAATTTCCTCCGCCACCCGCTTCGGTCGCCACATACCACTCACTTACGTACCTGGGGCTCCCTCTAGCGACGTATGTGTTCGCTTCCCCACACTCGATCCTTGCTCTACACTGCATGATTTGAGGAAGACTATTAGCTAACTAGACTCAATATACAAAAATAAAACTTACAAATGCCGGGTTGCCTCCCGGTAAGCACTGAATTGAATGTCTACAGCGCGACATTCCTTGGTTCTTTAATCAACCGAGTATGTCGGCTCGTCCGCGAAAAAGCAAACTTCCGACTCGTGTATCTCTTTGTTCAAATCCGCATCCTCCAAGTAAGGCTTCAATCAATGACCATTCACCACTTGCCTCAGATGATCATCAAAATCTTCAATCTCAACCTCTCCAAACTTTCCAACTCTCTTGACTTGATATGGCCCCGTCCACTTGCTCTTCAATTTACCCGGGAAAAGTTTCAATCTCGAGTTATACAACCACACTCGTTGCCCTTCCTCAAACGTCCTTCTTCTTAGCTTAGCATCGTGAACCCTCTTCATCTTGTCTTTATATGCGGATGCACACTCATAAGCCTCATCTCTTAATTCCTCCAACTCACATATATTCAACTTCCTTTGTTTACCTGCATACTCATAATCTAGGTTAACATTCTTAACCGCCAATAACGCACGATGGGCTAGCTCAACAGGTAAATGACAACCCTTCCCGTCAACCAACCGGTAAGGAGTGGTTCCAATAGGCATTTTGTAAGCGGTCTGATAAGCCCATAAAGCATCGTTTAGTTTATTTGACCAATCCTTTCGATCGGGCCTTACCGTCTTTTGTAAAATTTCTTTGATTTGCCTATTAGAAACCTCCACTTGCCCACTCGTTTGAGGGTGATATGGAGTGGCAATGCGGTGGTTTACGCCATATCGTTTAAGTAGTTTGCCAAAATTGAAGTTTTTGAAATGTGAACCCCCATCGCTAATGATAACGAGGGGAACACCAAAACGTGAAAAAGTATTAGACTGGACAAACTTACAAACAACGATATGGTCATTCGTCTTGGTGGCGATTGCTTCTACCCATTTAGACACATAATCGACCGCCACCAAGATATATAGATTACCAAATGAATTAGGAAATGGACCTATGAAATCAATCCCCCAAACATAAAAGATGTCGACAACGAGGATTGGTTGCATGGGCATCTCATCCCTCTTTGAAATACCCCCCATCTGTTGGCATCTAACACAATTTTTCACAAAAGCTACTGCATCCTTAAATATAGTAGGCCAATAGAATCCACATGCGAGCACTCGATGTCCCGTCTTCTGGCCGCTGAAATGGCCTCCACAAGGTGAAGAGTGGGCATGATACAACACACTCCGCATCTCCTCCTCCGGTATGCATCGCCTCATTACTTGATCCGCTCCAACTTTAAACAAATCCGGATCTTCCCATGCATAGTGCTTTGCTTGCGAGAGAAAATGTTTCTTCTTCTTCTTTGGCCAAAACTCCGGGATCGTATCTGCAACAAGAAAATTAATAATGTCAGCATACCATGGCAAAGTTGAAACAGAAAACAATTGTTCATTCGGGAAAGACTCATTGATAGCCTTCTCGTCTTTCTCCTCTTCTTTTTGTCCCACAAGTCTCAACAAATGATCCGCCACCACATTTTCGCTTTCTTTCTTATCACGGATCTCTACATCAAATTCTTGGAGCAATAAAATCCATCTGATCAAGCGCGGCTTCGCGTCTTTCTTTTCCATCAAATATTTGACTGCGCTATGATCTGAAAAAACAATTACCTTGCTCCCCTAAATGTAAAATCGAAACTTATCAAGTGCATATACTAC
Source organism: Bidens hawaiensis (assembly GCF_021521415.1). Taxonomy (NCBI): domain Eukaryota; kingdom Viridiplantae; phylum Streptophyta; class Magnoliopsida; order Asterales; family Asteraceae; genus Bidens; species Bidens hawaiensis. The sequence continues at coordinate 161,865 of NW_027492323.1, forward strand.
CGCGAGCAACTCCTTTTCCATAGTTGTATAATTAATTTGAGCATCAGAAAGGGTTTTGCTTGAGTAGTATATGGAAACGGGCTTCTTATCCACCCGTTGACCCAACACGGCCCCGACCGCATAGTCACTTGCGTCACACATGATTTCAAATGGAAGTGACCAATCAGGTGACAACAAGACCGGGGCTTCCACCAATTTGTTTTTTAGGACATTAAATGCATTGAGACACTCGTCGTTAAAAACAAATGGCACATATTTTAATAACAAATTACACAACGGTTTAGATATGACACTAAAATTCTTAATGAACCGTCGGTAAAAACCGGCATGATCCAAAAATGTCCTTATCCCTTTTATATGAGTAGGCGGTGGTAAAATAGATATGACTTGGAGTTTTCCCCGGTCAACCTCAATCCCCCTACTTGAGATGACATGTCCCAAAACCGTCCCTTCTTAAACCATAAAGTGGCTCTTTTCCCAACTTAAGACCAAGTTTGTTTCCACACATCTTTTTAAAACTTTAGTTAATTCGGTTAAACATTTTTCAAAAGATGATTCGAAAATTTAAAAATCGTCCATAAAAATTTCAAGTGAATCCTCGACCATATCTGCAAAGATACTCATCATACACCTTTGAAAGGTGGTCGGGGCATTACACAAACCAAAAGGCATTCGCCTAAATGCGAAAGTACCGTATAGACACGTGAAAGTGGTCTTATGTTGGTCATCGGGGTGAATAGCAAGCTGATTATACCCCGAATAGCCATCTAGGAAACAATAAACTTCTGACCTGCAAGTTTCTCGATGATTTGGTCAATGAACGGCAATGGAAAATGGTCCTTAGATGTTGCCGCATTCAGTTTCCTATAATCAACACAAATCCGCCACCTGGTTACCGGTCAGGTGGCGATTTCCTCACCTTTCTCATTACGGGTTATCTGAATACCCGCCTTCTTTGGAACTGTTTGTGTCGGACTTACCCACGTGCTATCTGAGATCGGGAAAATGATACCTGCATCCAGCCACTTCAAAACCTCCTTCTTCACTTTCTCCGGCATATTTGGATTCAACCTTCTTTGTGCATCATGAGCGGGTTTTGCTTCGGGATCGGTGATGATTTTATGCATGACAATGGATGGGCTAAACCCTCTCAAATCTGCTATCGTCCAACCAGTCGCCGCCTTATGCTCTTTCAGGATTTCCACCAACGCCTTCTCTTGCTCGTCTTCCAAATTTGCTGCAATGATGGCCGGTAAAGTCTCTCCTTCCCCCAAAAACACGTATTTCAGGTGTTTCGGAAGCTCCTTCAATTCAACAGTCGGCAGACTCTCCAATGACGGTTTTAACTTTGAATCGATCTTATCGGGTAATCGTTCCACCTGTTGAGACCATGGCGGTTTCCCAATACTTGCCGCATACAGCTCCACTTTCTTTCTTCTTCTTGTAACTGCAAGACATGCTCAACTGTTTTCCTGCAACAAATAGCACACTCCTCTGTGGTCTCATCCTCACTCCTGTGAGAGTTCAACCCGTCAATGACTTTAGCCGCGAAGCATTCGTCACTCACCAGAGGGTTAGACACGTTTGAAAACACATTAAGCCGAAGATTCTTATTACCAAAAGTCATGTCCACTACCCCGGTTCTACAGTTTATCAAAGCATTTGCGGTGGCCAAAAAGAGCCGACCGAGAATTACGTTCGGTTGCCGTTTCGGGTCAACCGTCACGTAGTCTAGAACCAAGAAGTCAACCGGGTAATAAAAATCTTCTATCATCATAATCACATCGGTCACGATTCCCCTAGGAAGCTTGAGTGTCAAGTCGGCCAACACCACGGTGGTGTCGGCTTTTCTAAGTGGACTAAAGTCGTACTGGTCATACAAGCTTCCCGGGAGAACACTCACCCCAGCTCCAAGATCTAACAACGCTCTAGTCATTTTAAAATCGCCCACTAGAATGGGTATAATCGGCGTTCCCGGATCTTGTAGCTTGGGTGGGAGGATACCTGTCAAAACTGAACTCACATTTGCAGTTAAGTCAACTTGTTTGGGCAACTTGTGAGTTCGTTTTTGAGTACACAAGTCCTTTAAATATTTAGCATATGCGGGGACTTGTTTGATTGCATCTATGAGGGGTAAATTAATTTTTACTTGTTTAAATATTTCCCACATTTCCTCCTGCTATGGGCCCCTCTTTCTAAATGTCGATGAGGTCTCGGGATTCACCAATGCCCGAGGAAACGGAACAGTTTTACTTGTTGAACCCGTCTCCTTGGCGGTTGGTGGTCCTTTTTTAGTTACTGGTTCAATTTTATTTTTATTTATTTGATTAGATTTAGTTTTCGGTTCAATTTCAGCCTCATCGTCACTTTTCCCATCTTCCCCCAAGTCCTCCACCACATCTTCTACGAAAGGTGGTGGGGCTACCCCGTTATTGTATACCTTTCCGCTTCTAAGGGTACTTACCTGATTGACTTGGGCACTTTTTCCACTCGAAGAGCTGCTACTCTAATGGCTCGGGTTCTTCAAGGTATCACTCGGAAATTTCTTTTCAAACTCGCCACCTCCTCCGCTAGCTGGCTCACCTGTTTATCCCTCGCAGCATTGGCTTTCTCTTAGAGCTCTAACCTTTGGTTTACACTTTTATTCTGAGCCTCCTGGTCTGTCTTCATCTGCTTCAGAAAATCCTTCACATCCTTAATCGATTCCTCCTTGTTACCAGAAGAACTTCCTTGACCTTGTGCTGCCCCTTAACCTTGCTGACCCTACTGATAACTCTTCTGATACACCTTATTATACCCCCCCCCCGATTCTCTTTGATTGTACCCGCTTTGACCGCCACTTCTCTTGTTCCCATATTGCCTCTGATTTGATTGATAACCTGCTTTTTGGGAATTACCTTGAAAGTTCGGGTTTTGCTGCATGTTCGGGTTTCCATAGCTGAAATTGGGGTGGTTTCGGAGGCCCAGGTGATATGTGTTTGAGTTCATGTTGTTATTGTATTTCTTCTCACCCTAAATAAAATTCACCTCCTCTTCTTCCTCTTCCTCTTCGTCTTCCAATACGACTTCACAAGTAGCCACTACATGGCCTATTCCACCACAACCTTCGCAAATCGGGTACGCTTTTCCTGACTTGCCTTTATCTTTCACTCCTACACTCATAAAAGGATCCAATTTCTTCTCCAACCTAGCCATAAAATCATCAAACTCACTTCTATCCACGGCTTTCACAACCGCCCTTTTTACCATGCGATTTGACTGAGCTTGCCTTTTTGAATTCATTGCATGCCTCTCCATATGCTGCCAATCTTCATTCTTATCATTAGTCAAAAACGACCCATTTGTGGTCAACTGAAGATCATGCACATCATCACTCGATAACCCGTCATGAAACGCGTTGATCAACTCCCACAACCCAATCCCGTGATGCGGGCAAATTCTTAACAACCTCTTGAACCTCGTAAATGCTTCATGAAAAGTCTCACCCGAACTTTGCTGAAAATTTCTGATGGAAGTTCGGGCCTCGGAAGTTCATTGTGGTGTATAATACTCGTCTAAGAATTGCTAGGCTAGATCTTGCCACATATAGATACTTGCTGACGGTAAAGATAAGAACCACTGCTTCGCTAGATCTTTAAGGCTGAACTGAAACACAACTAGCTTGACTTCATCAGCAGTGAACCCTTGACTCGAGATGGTGGCACAAATTGCATTAAACTCGCTTAAGTGCAAGTATGGCTCTTCAGATGCTTTTCCATGAAAAGTAGGCATCCCGATCAAGTTACTTTGCCTTACTGAAAGCGTTCTTCCTTCTCGTACCGGGATTACAATGGGGAGTGGGTTCGTGGCCACTTGTGGAATGAAGTGGCTTTGAAACCCCCGAACGGGCGGTGGAACGAATGCCCTCGGGACTCCATCGTCAAATTCATACTTAGAAAACTGTGGCTCGGGAATCTCTTGTTTTCTTTGGGCTCGGCGATTTCTCAGTTGTTGAACGGGAGGGGGTTGTTGTGTGACAACCGCCAAAAATTAGACTAATTTGGTAATTATCTTAACCGTAATCGTGCATTAATTAGTAAGGTAAATATATAGGAATAATATTTTACTCAAAGTGTTTGATTTTAGTTGAATTTTAAAATATGGAACCCGAAAAAGTTCAATTTTGTCGTATAGCTGACACTGTGCAAATTGACACCGGGTAATATCTCAAAACGGATAAATTCATAAACGTGTCAAGATGACCTCGAAAAATTTAATTCTATGTTAGGATATTAGAGATGGTGTATAAACTTAATTTTTGAAGGTTCGAATCGCGAAAATTAGAAAATAAGTAACCGAAAGCCAGTAGAGGACACCGTAAGAGCCCGACATTAAGTTTATCAGAAAATTATTTTTTTAGGCAGACATTGACTGTAATCTAATTTCGCTCAAAGTCTGATAAAAATTATTAGAAACGGAAGTCGTTTGGCTAGATAAATTACGAGATACGTTAAACGTTAACACCTAGTTATTATCACATGTCAATATTCAAAATCACCTCTCCCTCTCCCTCTCCCATCTCTCTCGGCCGCCACCTACGCACAACCCAACCCACCTCCCAAACCCACCAATAAGAAGCTCACATGTAAATAGGCAATGATTGATAGATTACTTGTAAACTCAACAAACCATCCAACACACCTATCCTAGAATACAACTCATGAGTCTATACTCCTCTCTCTCTCCATATATACGTATACCACCATCACCCTTCACCATCTCACCATTTCAAAATCACCATACCCACCATTGTTGAAGATTAAGAGTTCTTGAAGGAAGCTTAAGCAAAATAGGAGCTTAGGAAGCTAAAGAAGGAACCATAAGCTAACTTACGGCCACATTATCACCTCCTTAGACACCAAACCCGAAACCCAAGGTAACCCACTTCAAAGATTGTGTATATTAGTTGTTAGTTGATGTTTAAAGCTTGATTTTAGTATGCTTAGTAGTGTACATGCAAGTATAATATGGATATATGCATGTATGTATGTGACCGTGAGTTTGCATAGGAATGTGTAAGATGGGTTTTGTTGATTATAGGACTTGATATGGTTGCATTTTAGCTTGTATAGATTGTCTATATGGATAGTACTTGAGTTTGTTTAACAAATGAGTTTAGGTATTGTTTTAATATCGGAAGTAAATGTGTAAATGGTCAAAAGATTGGAAATGGATTATGGGTAAAAACACCCATTAGAACCATGGGTTTTGATTTTGGTAATGGATTGAAGTTGTAAGCTTGTTAAATGGTAAAATGGTTAAAGAAGAATGATAATTTTGAAAACCCACATACTTGATTACTTGAAAAAGTTGTAAGTAATAATAATAATGGTTTTGAAAGAATCTTGGAAAAGGGTTGACAAAAGTGTAGGGATTTGACTTTGTTGGAAAGTCACTTACACATGCAAGTATTACAAAATTTGACTTTTGATCATAAAGCTCATACTTGACTTGTATTGATTTTATATGGATTGAAAATGACAAACTAAGTGATTGAATGGGACATATGGAAAAGAATAAAATCTACTAGAAGTACTAGGATGCATGAAACATGATAACTTAGATAAACAAGAGTTTGTGTTAAACTTACTAATAAAGGAAACTTTGTAAATTGTACAAGATGTTTTGCAAAATGATTTGATAAGTGAACATAATCTTGTGTGGATGATTAAAGACTTGTGGTTAGGATTACTTTAGTAAACTCTATTGTAAAGATTGTTAGTATGATAATAAGATTATTAAAAATTGCTACTTACTAGTAATAGAAACTTTGTTGTTAAAGAAATCAAGAAAGTGTTTGTTAAAGGATAACAATGGGATGAAATAAGATGTTAATATGGGTTAATAAGATCTGGAAATTTTGGTACATAAACACCTTGTAGAGATTATAGAAATGACATGTTTATTGTGTAGTTGAAAACTTAAGCTAAGGCTTGAGCATGTGTAGTTAAAAATTTGTTTTAAGTGCATACTTGGTGCTAGATGATCAAACATGTATATGATGATATATTATTTGTTATTATATGTATATTTGCTGTACCAAATGGTTTGGTTTTGACATTGTGACTTAAATAGCTTGTTGGTGACTTTAACGGTCGGAAAGTTCGACTTTTAAGGTGAACCGACATGAGTTTTTGGAACTGAACTAAAAAAGCTCCTAGAGTCATAATATTCTTATATTTAACATAAGTTAAAGTATAAGAAAAGTCAAGAATATCAAAACTTAAACCAACACGGTTCTTGTCGCGAAAACCGACACGAAAACGTTAAAAATTGGCATTTTTAAGAAATTGGCAACAAAATAAAAACCAAAACATTTTTATTGAAAAACCAATAAAACTTGACTAAAAACTATATAAAGAGTGTTTTAGATAATTTAAAACTAAAAGTTTCGTAAAAATGACAACCGGTTCGTTTTTAAGCTCAAAACCAACGAAACCGGCAAAACCGACAAAACCGATTATAATAGAGTCAAAATTTTTAAATAAAATAATAACTTGAACTTTTCCAAAACACTCCAGCAACTAAAGGTAATAATTTTTATAAATTTTAATAATTAAATTAAATTATTAAATAAAACAATTATTAGTTGATTATTACTTGTTTATATTTTTAAGTATAGAATTATAAGATTATAAGTAGTAAACTTTATGTGTTATGTGCTTGTGTGGATTTTTAGAATAAGAATATGTATATTTTAGTCAAATTTAAGATTAACGAACGTGTACTAATATAGGAACGAGCGTTTATTCGAAACCCCGAAATCAAAGGTGAGTTCTTCCTCCGAAAAGCATATTGTATATCTATACTCGTATTTATATATATATGTTTTGAAAACGCATTATACTACAAATTGTTGTTATTGTGGGATGAATCAATTTGATTAAATAACTGTTAACCGAATTGAGGGCACAGAAATGTTGGTAGATCTATCGGGGTGACGCCCCCCACTTCCATTCGCGTTGGGTTAAAAGTGGGAATATTTCGAGTATGGTACGTTTCGAGTTATCAAATTGGTAGTCATACACGCCTTGTATTCGTAGCTAGTTTACAACTAACGCTTTTTGTGCTTAAAGGTAAAATGCGGGTTTCGTTATTGTGTTATACCGTGTATGATCGGTCTTTAATTGGGAGTATAATGGCCGTACACTATTATACTCATGTGTTGTTTATATATAAATTGTTTATATTTATATAATAAGTTTTTCTTCTCAGGAATAACTCACCAACATTCGTGTTGACCCAAATATTATTTAAATATGCTTTGCAGGAAAGTGAAGGTTTCGAGGTGGCATGGAAACGAGAGCGTGGGGTGTTTGAACAAAAGTGATGTGTTGTAAACCGTGCATCAGCACGTGTAATAAACTTTGATGTTGTAAAATATTTCTTATAATAAAAGATGATGCTTTTATTATTAAATGGTTATTATTGTTGACTATCGGCGTCTGTCATAACCCGACGAATTAAAGTTAAGACTTCCGCTGTGTTAAGTTAAGGTTTTCGGGGTGTGACAGAAGTTGGTACCAGAGCCAACAAGTTATAGAGAATTAGAAAATATAAAGTTTTCTAAACTATAACGGTATGTTCAAACACGCGCTCCTTTCCCGCCTCTCGAAACGAAAAGGTAACAAAGTTATATATATAATTGATTATTACTAACTTGAATTGATATGTTTATTCAGATGACGAACTCTGTGGCGATCGTATCTGACTCCGACTCTAGTAGCAGTGGTACTCCACTATCACCGGTGGAGTGGCGTCCGGTAGTTGCATCAGGAGATGTCGGGTCTACTTCGAGAGCTACACCCTTGAAGTGTACACTCGAAAAAGGACCAGGCAAACTGTGATGCATCGGCCCCTGTCATTGCACTCCCATTAGCTGTGATCCCACCCTCTCCACCACTGCCTCCCGCACCGGAGCCTGTGGTCGAGGAACCCTCCGATCACGAGCTACTTATGGTTCTTCTTGCTAAGTTCTCAGCTTACGAGAACATCGTTCATAACATGGTGGACCGTGTGCTTGCTATCGAGCATAAACAGGGTCTTGATGACCAAACCCGTGATGTGATGCACCAGTTTGTGAACGAAATGAGGAACTAGGGACTGATGACAGACGCCAGGGTAGGAGTTCTTGAGATGAAGAATGAGATGATAGAGCCTTGCGTAGGCTACTTGATGAGACTTCACTATATGTAGTAGGGCGTTTTGGGTAATATGTTGATTTTGGTAGTTGTGATGTAATTTAACCTTGGAACATGTTGTTATTTTTGTGTGGTTGTGGTAAGAACTAGAATTATGGTGGGTGACCAAGGTGTAGGTAAGTACACCTAATTTTGGTATTTTGGAACATTATAAAATCCCACTCTTTGATGATTATATTTATGTTTGTATTATTATTGATGCTATTTGATTCTTTACAACTTAGAAAAATATCACTTTTTCCAAAACTAACCAAAATTATATTTTTTTCTAAAAAGATATGGCGCCAAAAACAAGACGATCCACTAATAATCAAGCAACCGGATTACCTTCCTCTCAAGACGAGTTAGCCCAGCTAATCGCTCAACATGTAAATACGGCACTTGAGCAACATGAGGCTAATCGCAATGCAAGCCAAAACCCCCTAAATACAACTAATACTTCAAATGGAGAAGCACCTAGAACCGACAATCTAAACGAAAACCCCTCAGGTAGCACGGTACGCGGGTGCTCATACAAAACTTTCCAAGGTTGCGGACCGAAAGAATTTACCGATGCCGAAGGACCTTTGGAAATTATCCGGTGGATCGATAAGATGGAATCTGTAATGAAAATCAGTGATTGCACTCCTCTCGAACGGATAAAATACGGAGTGTGCTCATTCCGTGATGAGGCACTCGAGTGGTGGAACTCCATAATTCAAAATCTTGGAGAAGATGCCGCTTACCGTCTAACCTGGGAAGAACTAAAAGAAATGTTGTTAAAGGAATACTGTCCCCGAAACGAACTTCAGAAAATCGAATACGAATTCTGGCAGTTAAAGATGGAAGGTGCTGACATTGGAGGATATACTTCCCGATTCAACGCTTTGGCACGGCTAGTACCCCGACTAGTTACGCCTGAATATGCAAGAATCGAGAGGTACATTTGGGGCTTAGCTCTCGAGATCCGAGGATTGGTTACCTCCTCCAAACCAACCACTATCCAGTCAGCCCGAGAGCTGGCAAAATCTTTAACTGATAATGCAATTCGTATGGGAACTCTGAAAGACTTCGGTAAGAAAGCGACTACCGCCGAACCGGAACGAAAATCAGTTACCGAAAATCAGAGAGCCGGAGAACTCAAACGAAAGTGGAATGGTAACTCAGGAGGACAGTTCAATCGAAACCAAGGAGCACGAAGAATGTTTGCAGCAAACGCAAGAGGATCCACTTGTAACAGGTGTGGAAAGAGTCATAATGGGGAATGTTGGAAATGTCAGAAGTGTAATCGATTTGGACACCAGACTCAGTACTGTTTCAGTAAGGACTCTCAGTCCGGTTCAGGAAGCCGAACTTTCGAATGTTTCGAATGCGGTGTCATCGGACATTTCAGAAATGATTGCCCCAAACTCAGGGTACAAAATGCTAAGAGCAAGGCATTCGAGATGAACGCGAAAAAGGCCCGGAAAGACTCATCCGTAGTCACCGGTACGTTTCTCGTTAATAATCATTATGCTTATGTACTATTTGATACTGGAGCAGATTTAAGCTTTGTTTCTGACCAATTTGAATCCCTTCTCGGTATTGAACCAAGCAAGTTAGACAATAATTACTCAATAGAATTAGCCAACGGGAAGCTAATTGAAACCAGTAAAATTGTCCGAAACTGCAATATTCTGTTAGAAAACCTTAGGTTTCCAATCGATCTCTTACCCGTAGAGTTAGGCAGTTTTGATATAGTAGTAGAAATGGATTGGTTATCCAAAAATGGTGCTGAAATCATATGCTCCGAAAAGCTAGTTCGTTTACCAACCCCAACCGGTCAATTTCTGAGCATTCGAGGTGACCAGAGTAACACCGAGTTAAAACTCTCTAGTATCACAAAGACTCGCAAAATGTTAAGGAAAGGATGTCCCGCTTTTCTTGTCAATGTAGTCGACACAAAGGCTAAAGAGCGAAAGATAGAGGATATTCCTGTGGTACGGGATTTTCCAGAAGTTTTCCCTGAAGACTTGCCTGGATTACCTCCTCAGCGTCAAGTCGAATTCAGAATCGATCTAGTAGAAGATGCCGCTCCGATAGCTCGATCTCCGTACAGATTAGCACCATCGGAAATGCAGGAGTTATCTAATCAACTCCAGGAATTACTAGACAAAGGATTCATAAGACCAAGTTTCTCACCTTGGGGAGCTCCAGTCTTATTTGTGAAAAAGAAGGACGGTTCTTTTCGAATGTGTATCGATTACAGAGAGCTGAACAAACTTACTATTAAGAATCGGTACCCACTACCGAGAATTGATGATTTGTTTGATCAGTTGCAAGGATCAAGCTATTACTCAAAAATCGACTTGCGGTCCGGGTATCATCAGTTACGTGTTGCAGAAAAGGATATTCCTAAAACCACTTTCAGAACTCGATATGGCCATTATGAATTCCTGGTCATGCCTTTTGGCCTAACGAATGCACCGGCTGTGTTCATGGATCTTATGAACAGAGTTTGTAAGCCATACTTGGATAAATTCGTGATAGTATTCATCGATGACATACTTATCTACTCACGAACCAAGAAAGAACATGAACAACACTTAAAACTGATTCTAGAATTGCTAAAAGAAGAGAAGTTATATGCCAAATTTTCCAAGTGCGATTTCTGGCTTCGAGAAGTTCACTTTTTAGGGCATGTAATCAATGAGAATGGTATCCTAGTTGATCCAACAAAAATTGAAGCAATTAAGAATTGGGAGACACCAAGATCACCCACTGGAGTGCGACAATTTTTAGGATTAGCTGGTTACTATCGTAGATTCATTGAAATTTTTCTTCTATAGCTCAACCCTTAACCCAATTAACCCAAAAAGACAAGAAATATGAGTGGACAGAAAAACAAGAAGGAGCCTTCCAATTGCTTAAACAAAAGTTGTGTAGTGCACCAATCTTGTCCTTACCAGAAGGTACCAATGGATTTGTAGTATATTGTGATGCGTCTCGCTTAGGTCTTGGCTGTGTGCTTATGCAACAAGACAAGGTGATAGCATACGCGTCCAGACAACTTAAGGTGCATGAAAAGAACTACACGACGCATGATTTGGAATTGGGAGCTGTTGTGTTTGCTCTTAAGATTTGGAGGATTATCTGTATGGAACCAAATGTACAATATTTACTGATCACAAGAGTCTCCAGCATATCTATGATCAGAAAGAGCTAAATATGAGGCAACGTCGATAGGTAGAATTACTCAATGATTACGACTGTGAGATTCGTTACCACAAAGGTAAAGCGAATGTTGTGGCTGATGCGTTGAGTCGAAAGGAAAGAGAAAAGCCTTTGCGTGTTCGTGCATTAGGGTTGACAATTCAAACGAGTCTTACTACTCGAATTCGTGATGCACAGCGTGAAGCTTTGAAACCGCAAAATGTAAGGTTTGAGAAATTGCGAGGACTTGAAAATGAATTTATCTCAAAGTCTGATGGGACACTATACCTACTTGATCGAGTTTGGGTACCACTCTATGGAAATCTGCGTAATCTTGTTCTAGACGAAGCACATAAGTCTGGATATTCGATCCACCCAGGATCAACCAAGATGTATAAAGATCTCCAAGAACATTATTGGTGGCCTAACTTGAAAAGAGACATAGCTGTGTATGTCAGAAAGTGCCTGACATGTTCTAAAGTGAAAGCTGAACATAGAAAACCGCCTGGACTACTGCAACAACCAGAGATCCCTCAGTGGAAATGGGATAATATTACCATGGACTTCATAACCAAACTGCCAGTTACGCCACGAAGTTATGATGCGATTTGGGTAATTGTGGATAGATTAACTAAATCCGCTCATTTTATACCCATTAGAGAAAAAGACAGAATGGAGAAATTAACTCAGCTGTATCTGAAAGAGATCGTAGCCAAACATGGAATACCGGTCTCAATCATTTCTGACAGAGATGGTCGATTTGTTTCTCGTTTTTGGCAATCTCTTCACGAATCCCTAGGAACTCGCTTAGATATGAGCACCGCCTATCACCCCAGACAGACGGTCAAAGCGAGAGAACTATCCAAACATTGGAAGACATGCTGCGAGCCTGTATCATTGATTTCGGAAGCAGTTGGGATACTTATTTGCATTTAGCTGAATTCTCCTATAATAACAGCTACCACTCCAGTATTAAGGCTGCACCGTTTGAAGCCTTGTACGGAAGAAAATGTCGATCTCCCCTTTGTTGGGCAGAAGTCGGAGAAAAGCAACTTACAGGTCCTGAAATTGTCCAAGAGACCACCGATGTAACACCCCGACCGAAGGCGGATTATACATCGGGGCGCCACATATTGTTTCATTACCCGTGACACTATTTGGTGTCAATATTTATTAATACACATTTATCGCGCACGCGCTGCGTAAACAAGATAACATAAATCAACATAGATCAATATATTATAAATTATAACGTTCAAACAACATTAACTTGTCTTGATACATTTTAATCTAGGTCCAAAAAAAAGGAAACTTCCTACGTGTCCACAAGCTCCAAAACAGCTACTGCAAACCTGAACATGTGTTAAAATAAACGTCAAACACTTGCGTGTTGGTGAGAAATCAAGTTTAATACAATACATAGATAACAAATCTGCGCGCAACATGTGTATGTCTGGTTTTCAACAAGGGTGTAATCTGATCGGGACCAACTCTTAGATTCATAGACTGCCAGTGCTCACAATTGAGCTCACAAACAAGACAAACTGTGCATGTGTAAACAAAAGAGAAAATCATAAACGATAGTTCTCCCGTGTTCATCTAATGGTACCATGAGAACTGCGGAATAGACCGACGACACGGTTAATGATCCACACATACAAATAAACAGCCAAGTCTACATCCTCAACACATGGGATACAGCGCGACTAAAGTTCATAAACAAGTTTAAGACTCAAGTTTTGTATGAACACATGAACATCCCAAAGCATTTAAAAATAAAAAGGGATTAGGTACGAGATAACTCACTTGATAAACGATGCGGTGTAAGTTAAAGCAAGAACCAACTTAAACAAGCACAAGTTAACCTATAAATAAAGATTACTGTTTTAACGATCGGTTTTAAGTCTAGAATATAAGTTAGCATAATTAATAAGTAAATTATTATATATAATATATATTACCGGAAAAGCAGGAAGAACAAGGAGGAAGACGGAGGCAGAGAGAGACGGTAGGAGAACAACGGCAGAGAGCAAAGGAGCAAGAGAGAAACAGGAGAGTTAATGTGTTTGTGTGTGAAGTGTTATGAAAATAATATTATTATTTATAGGGAAACCCTAGGAGACATAAATCCAGAAAAAGGGGAAAAGATCTTCAACAGGATCAAGCAAAAGATATCAACAGTAAAAGATTCCAAAAGCAAGATATCAAAAGATATGGCAGCAGGGAAGAAGAGAAAAAGGCTGACAGGTTACTGTAACAGGCATGGGAAGGTCAGATAAAGGTACTGGTCAAGCATGGGAAAAGCAGATCTCAAAAGATAATGTCAGTCACTTTTTCTGCCAACCAATGGGGTTGGTGCGCATGCTGCGCCAAAAGTGGCTTTACAGACATAAAGCAGATTAGGTCAACGGCTCAAAAGATAAGACATTACAAAAGCAAACGGCTAGAATAAACAGAAGAAAAGATACAAGGGTTAAGCGCGAGAAGGCTGAGTGCGCGAGCGCGAAGGCTGGCACAACAATCCTTAGCGTGCTGCGAGAAGAACATAAATCCTTAGCGCGTCGCGGGAAGAACTTCAATTCTAAGCGCGTCGCGAGAACGGTTCGTCTCGCGTATCGCAGTAACAGGGGTTCTTCACGCAGGCTTCCTTGTAAGGAGTCTGGCGCGTGGAGCTGCGCAGACAACCTTAGGCGGGAAGGAACAAAAGACAGTTAAAAAGGGGTTCAAGACAAAAGGGCGGGATGGCAACAAGAAAGACAAGAGGCGGAAAGAAAAAGAGAGACGGGACGGCGGGAAGGAAAACAGAGAAAGAGGCGGGAAGGAGAACAGAGAAAGAGGCGGGAAGGAGAACATAAAAAAAAAAGAAAAGTAAAATAAATATAAATAAATATAAAATCAAAACAGAAAGAGATCGGGTCAAAGAAACGGGTACCTGGGTCGGGTCGGATTCGGGCAGTTGTCACAGTCTCCCCTACTTTAAGAAATTTCATCCCGAAATTTAACTCGGAGTAGGATGCGCAGAGAAAAGGTACGGGTACTTGATCTTCATCTGATCTTCCCTTTCCCAAGTGAACTCGGCTCCGCGCTTGGACTGCCAACGAACTTTAACAATAGGGATGCGACTGCGCTTGGTTTTCTTCACCTCGCGATCCATAATCTCAACAGGCTTCTCAACAAAATGCATAGACTCATCAACTTGAACTTCATCAAGTGGAATGTGAAGGTTCTCGTCAGCTAAGCACTTCTTGAGATTGGATACATGGAACGTTGGATGCACATTGCTGAGCGCGAGCGGCAGGTCAAGTCTGTAGGCAACTTTTCCTACACGCGCGAGAATCTTGAATGGACCAACATAATGAGGCGCAAGTTTACCTTTCTTCCCAAAGCGGACAACACCCTTCCAGGGCGACACCTTGAGGAGAACAAGATCACCAACTTGAAATTCGAGAGGCTTTCGCCTGCGATCTGCGTAACTCTTCTGTCGGCTTCTGGCAGTCAGCAGATGATCACGGATCTTAGCGATTTTATCGGTTGTCTCTTGAACAAGTTCGGGTCCTGTGATTTGAACTTCACCCACTTCGCTCCAACAAATCGGGGAGCGGCACTTACGACCGTAAAGTGCTTCAAATGGGGCCATACCGATACTGGAATGATAACTGTTATTATAAGAAAACTCGATCAGAGGCAGGTGCGAATCCCAATTACCTCCAAAATCAAGAACACAAGATCGGAGCATATCCTCAAGAGTTTGAATAGTTCGCTCAGACTGACCGTCAGTCTGAGGATGATATGCGGTACTCATGTCCAAGCGAGTTCCTAGCGCAGATTGGAGAGATTTCCAAAAGCGGGATATAAAACGGCCATCGCGATCGGATATGATGCTCAAAGGAATACCATGGCGGCAGACAATTTCCTTGACGTAAAGCTGGGCGAGTTGCTCAACACGGTAGTTTTCACGAATGGGCAGGAAGTGAGCAGACTTGGTCAATCGATCCACTATTACCCAAATGCTATCATGTTTGCTTGCTGTCAAAGGTAACTTGGTAACAAAGTCCATCGCTATACATTCCCATTTCCACGAAGGGATTTCTGGTTGTTCGAGCAAACCAGATGGGCGTTGATGTTCAGCTTTAACTTTAGAACAAGTCAGGCATTTAGCTACGAACACAGCAATATCCTTTTTCATGCCGGGCCACCAATAAGTAATGCGCAAATCCTTGTGCATCTTATCGGCACCGGGATGAATAGAATATCGAGATTTATGTGCTTCACACAAGATATCAGCGCGAAGATTTACATCAAAGGGGATCCAGATGCGATTGAGATAGCAGAGAATTCCACTCAGATTAGGGACAAAGTGCGCTTCCGCGCCACACGCTAACTCGGCGCGAAGGTTACCATTACTGATGGATGCGCGCTGCGCGTCACGAATGCGCGATTCAAGGTTGCTTTGGATCGGCGCGAAGTGAAGCTGGGTGCGCGGCAAGATACAGTTAAGCTGGCAGGGTTTTCGGCTGAGCGCATCGGCTACCACATTAGCTTTACCAGGATGATACCGGATCTCACAATCGTAATCGCTGATGAGTTCGTTCCATCGGCGTTGTCTCATGTTAAGTTCCTTTTGATCAAAGATATGCTGAAGTCTTTTATGGTCAGTGTAGAGGATACACTTAGTACCATAAAGGTAGTGTCTCCAGATCTTCAAGGCAAAAACGACTGCACCAAGTTCGAGGTCGTGAGTTGTATAATTCTTTTCATGAACCTTGAGTTGCCTTGATGCGTAAGCGATAACCTTGCCTCGTTGCATAAGAACACAACCGAGACCTTGGTTGGATGCATCGCAATACACGACAAAATCTTCATTACCCTCAGGTAGCGCAAGAACAGGAGCTTCACACAACAAACGCTTGAGCGTCAGAAAGGCTTCTTCTTGCTTCGAGCCCCAAACATACGGTTTACCTTTGTGCGTTAGAGCTGTTAAAGGCAAAGCGATCTTCGAGAAGTTCGAAATAAAGCGCCGGTAATAACCAGCTAAGCCCAGAAAAGAACGGATCTCGGTAGGAGTGGTCGGTGTAATCCAGTTCTTGATTGCTTCAATTTTGGACGGGTCGACATGGATACCCATCTTGTTCACAACATGGCCAAGAAACTGTACTTCATCAGACCAGAATTCACACTTGGAAAGCTTAGCAAAGAGCTGCTCGGTTCGAAGCCTTTGCAACACCAATCGAAGATGTTGCTCATGCTCGGCCTTGGACTTAGAATAAATCAGAACGTCATCGATAAACACAATCACGAATTTATCCAAGAAAGGCCTACACACCCGATTCATAAGATCCATGAAAACGGCGGGTGCATTGGTTAAACCGAAGGACATGACCAAGAATTCAAAATGGCCATAGCGGGTACGAAAAGCAGTCTTCGGAACATCTTCATCGCGGATGCGCAACTGGTGATAGCCAGAGCGGAGATCAATCTTGGAAAAACAAGAGGCACCTTGGAGTTGATCAAAGAGGTCGTCAATACGCGGTAAGGGATACCGGTTCTTAATGGTGAGTTTGTTCAACTCGCGGTAATCAATACACATGCGAAACGATCCATCTTTCTTTTTAACGAACAACACCGGAGCACCCCAGGGAGAAGAGCTAGGGCGGATGAATCCTTTAGCAGACAACTCTTGAAGTTGGCTTGCCAATTCTTGCATCTCAGCGGGTGCAAGACGGTAAGGAGATTTGGCTACGGGGGAAGCACCAGGGACAAGATCAATACGGAACTCGACTTCACGAGCGGGAGGGATACCAGGAAGATCATCAGGGAAATCACGCACAACAGGGATATCGCGAAGCTTCTTCTCTTCTTCAGCAGGTTTGACCACATGTGCTAAGAATGCAACACATTTCTTCCGCATAAGTCTTTGGGCTTCAGCGCAAGACATAAGCTTAAGACCGTGGGAGGGTTTCTCGCCATAGATATGCATATCACCATTTTCTCGAGGAATGCGAATCATCTTCTTGGCGCAAATAACTTCGGCGCGATTAAGCGAGAGCCAGTCCATACCAATAATAACATCAAAGCTTCCAAGAGGTATGGGGATGAGGTCGATTAGAAAATCGTTTTCGTTAAGGTTAAGCGTGCAATCTTTTATCACTGAGTTAATTAAAACAGTTTCACCATTAGCCAATTCAACTGAAAAATCTTCTTTTAAGTTAACGCGCGGTCGCGCAAGCTTCTGCTCAAAGGCGCGAGAGATAAAACTTCGATGGGCGCCAGTATCAAAAAGTATAGAAGCATAAAATCCGTTAAGCAAAAATGTACCATTAACTACGTCATTATTCGCTTGCGCTTGGTGCGCGGTTATGTTAAAAGCTCGTCCACGCGTTACTTGGTTAGAGATCTGGTTCACCGGATTCGCTTGCGTGATCTGTACTTGTAGCCTTGGGCATGCGTTCCGGAAATGACTGGGATCACCGCAGTTAAAGCACGATCTGGGTCGTGGGTTTGGGTATGCTGGTTGAGGGTTCTGCGGGTAGACTGGTGGTGTTTGCACAATTGGGTTGGCGGGAAGGACTCTACAAGTTTACGTAGTGTGACCAGCGCGGCCACATCGGTGACAAAGTCGACACGGGGTTTGAGGTGGGTGGTGAAGTCTACAGGTTGGGCAGAAAGGGTGGTTTCCTGTGTAGGGTTTCTTAGTTGGCGGGGCAGGGAGTGCTGGGTTGGTTAAGGCATAGTTGTGGACTACAGGAGTTGGGTAGGTTGACAGTGGGTTAGGTGCGTATACTAGGGGTTGGTAGGTGGGTTGCTGGCCTATAGGCGGGTTGGTAAGCGCGTAAGCTTGTCTGCGCTTGCGTTTGGGGTTATGGTGGGAGGGTTCTGGTTTAGTTTCTGATGGTTCAGGGACAGTTTTGGTGGGTTTGGTCTTCTCAGTTCCCCGCAGGAACAGGGTTCCTGCTCTGACATGGTTGTCGCTGAGCACAGCGGCCAACTCTATGGCGTCAGAGAGGGTTACTGGATTTCTGGCCCATACAGAATCTTGGATTTCCATGGGGAGGCCCCCAAGGAATTTCTCTATGGCTCGGCGTGAAGGGGTAACAAGGTGAGGGACAAGCAGGCTTAGTTCATGGAAGCGCGTCGCGTACTCGCGCGCTTCGCCACTGTACTGCTTAAGGTTCCAAAATTCCTCCTCCAGGCGCTTAACTTCGTTGGGAGGGCAGAATTCTCGCGTCAGAATTTCCTTAAATTCTTCCCATGTCATGCTAGAAGCAGCCTCTGCGCCACGCGCATGAGCTACTCCATTCCACCATGTAAGCGCTCTGGATTCCAGGACACTGGAGGCATAAAGGGTTCGTCTGTCTGGAGGGCATTGGGTGTGGAGGAAAGTGTTTTCAATTTTCTCAAGCCATTGGAGCATCACGGTGGCTCCTTCAAGACCTGTGAACTTTGGAGGGTTACCCGCATTGAAAGACTTAATGTTGTAACCAGAGGTGTTGGCATTGTTTTGGCTCAAAGCTTGGGCTATTGCGGCGGCCATTTCCTGGGAACGTTGCTGCCTACTTCTGCGCAAGGCTTCTCTCCTCTGATATCGGGCTGATAGCGGAGGCATTCTATAAAAGTTTTAAATTTTAGTTAATATCTTGGTTTTAGCGCAAAGTATAACCTCGAAAAGCTTGGTTTCACGGAGTTAGTTTCTGTCAAAAGTTAAGTAAAATAAATTACCCTAAATGCAGACTTAATAAAGGTAACAGATTTGAATCAAGAATCGACAATTCATGCATCACCATGACTTTCCGAATTCCCAATTTAAAATATACAAGCAAATGAGTATTGGAGATTGACGATTCATGTATCACCATGACTTTTCAATCTTCAACATAAAATATACAAGAAAATGAGTATCGGAGGTTGACAATTCATGTATCACCATGACTTTTCAAGTCTCCAACCTCAGAACATAATCGTAAATGGAAATTGAAAATCAACTATTCATGTATCACCATGACTTTTCGGATTTTCAAATCCAACAAACGAATATGCAAAAAATCAATGAAAAATCGAAGTTCAAAAATCGAAATATCGTGAAATAAAACATAAAATCATATACTGCGCAGGTGCGAGCATATTTATAAATAACGAGTAATTAACAATAAGCGTGCGAACACGAGATTTCTCTCATGCGCGAGAAGGGACTCTTAGGTTTTCTAGGTCGTTACGTCTAACCACCTATCCTAAAGTCAACGAGCTCTGATACCAATCTGTAACACCCCGACCGAAGGCGGATTATACATCGGGGCGCCACATATTGTTTCATTACCCGTGACACTATTTGGTGTCAATATTTATTAATACACATTTATCGCGCACGCGCAGCGTAAACAAGATAACATAAATCAACATAGATCAATATATTATAAATTATAACGTTCAAACAACATTAACTTGTCTTGATACATTTTAATCTAGGTCCAAAATAAAGGAAACTTCCTACGTGTCCACAAGCTCCAAAACAGCTACTGCAAACCTGAACATGTGTTAAAATAAACGTCAAACACTTGCGTGTTGGTGAGAAATCAAGTTTAATACAATACATAGATAACAAATCTGCGCGCAACATGTGTATGTCTGGTTTTCAACAAGGGTGTAATCTGATCGGGACCAACTCTAAGATTCATAGACTGCCAGTGCTCACAATTGAGCTCACAAACAAGACAAACTGTGCATGTGTAAACAAAAGAGAAAATCATAAACGATAGTTCTCCCGTGTTCATCTAATGGTACCATGAGAACTGTGGAATAGACCGACGACACGGTTAATGATCCACACATACAAATAAACAGCCAAGTCTACATCCTCAACACATGGGATACAGCGCGACTAAAGTTCATAAACAAGTTTAAGACTCAAGTTTAGTATGAACACATGAACATCCCAAAGCATTTAAAAATAAAAAGGGATTAGGTACGAGATAACTCACTTGATAAACGATGCGGTGTAAGTTAAAGCAAGAACCAACTTAAACAAGCACAAGTTAACCTATAAATAAAGATTACTGTTTTAACGATCGGTTTTAAGTCTAGAATATAAGTTAGCATAATTAATAAGTAAATTATTATATATAATATATATTACCGGAAAAGCAGGAAGAACAAGGAGGAAGACGGAGGCAGAGAGAGACGGTAGGAGAACAACGGCAGAGAGCAAAGGAGCAAGAGAGAAACATGAGAGTTAATGTGTTTGTGTGTGAAGTGTTATGAAAATAATATTATTATTTATAGGGAAACCCTAGGAGACATAAATCCAGAAAAAGGGGAAAAGATCTTCAACAGGATCAAGCAAAAGATATCAACAGTAAAAGATTCCAAAAGCAAGATATCAAAAGATATGGCAGCAGGGAAGAAGAGAAAAAGGCTGACAGGTTACTGTAACAGGCATGGGAAGGTCAGATAAAGGTACTGGTCAAGCATGGGAAAAGCAGATCTCAAAAGATAATGTCAGTCACTTTTTCTGCCAACCAATGGGGTTGGTGCGCATGCTGCGCCAAAAGTAGCTTTACAGACATAAAGCAGATTAGGTCAACGGCTCAAAAGATAAGACATTACAAAAGCAAACGGCTAGAATAAACAGAAGAAAAGATACAAGGGTTAAGCGCGAGAAGGCTGAGTGCGCGAGCGCGAAGGCTGGCACAACAATCCTTAGCGTGCTGCGAGAAGAACATAAATCCTTAGCGCGTCGCGGGAAGAACTTCAATTCTAAGCGCGTCGCGAGAACGGTTCGTCTCGCGTATCGCAGTAACAGGGGTTCTTCACGCAGGCTTCCTTGTAAGGAGTCTGGCGCGTGGAGCTGCGCAGACAACCTTAGGCGGGAAGGAACAAAAGACAGTTAAAAAGGGGTTCAAGACAAAAGGGCGGGATGGCAACCAGAAGGACAAGAGGCGGAAAGAAAAAGAGAGACGGGACGGCGGGAAGGAAAACAGAGAAAGAGGCGGGAAGGAGGACAGAGAAAGAGGCGGGAAGGAGAACATAAAAAAAAAAAGAAAAGTAAAATAAATATAAATAAATATAAAATCAAAACAGAAAGAGATCGGGTCAAAGAAACGGGTACCTGGGTCGGGTCGGATTCGGGCAGTTGTCACAACCGACAGGGTCTTTCAAATCAAGGATAGGTTAAAAGCTGCAGCCGACAGACAGAAAAGTTATGCGGATAATCGCAGGAGACCGTTGGAATTCCAGGTAGGAGACCAAGTGTTACTAAAGGTATCACCTTGGAAAGGCATAGTCAGATTCGGTAAAAGAGGAAATCTTAGTCCACGTTACGTTGGACCGTTCAAAATCACCGAACGAGTAGGGTCGGTAGCCTATCGACTCGACCTACCTTCAGAACTCAGTGGAATACACGACGTGTTTCACATATCCAATCTGAAGAAATGTCTATCTGACGAATCGCTGATTGTTCCTATCGAAGACATAAGGGTTGATGATAAGCTTCAATTTATAGAAGAACCTGTTGAAGTCATGGACTGGAAAATCCAGAAGCTAAGGCGTAACAGGATTAAGCTTATCAAGGTTCGCTGGAATTCAAGACTTGGTCCCGAGTTCACATGGGAACGTCAGGATCAAATGAAGGCGAAATACCCTCACCTCTTCCCAGAAGAAACCGAAACCAGCACTACATCCTAAATTTCGGGACGAAATTTCTAAAAGGATGGGTGAATGTGACAACCGCCAAAAATTTAGACTAATTTGGTAATTATCTTAACCGTAATCGTGCATTAATTAGTAAGGTAAATATATAGGAATAATATTTTACTCAAAGTGTTTGATTTTAGTTGAATTTTAAAATATGGAACCCGAAAAAGTTCAATTTTGTCGTATAGCTGACACTGTGCAAATTGACACCAGGTAATATCTCAAAACGGATAAATTCATAAACGTGTCAAGATGACCTCGAAAAATTTAATTCTATGTTAGGATATTAGAGATGGTGTATAAACTTAATTTTTGAAGGTTCGAATCGCGAAAATTAGAAAATAAGTAACCGAAAGCCAGTAGAGGACACCGTAAGAGCCCGACATTAAGTTTATCAGAAAATTATGTTTTTAGGCAGACATTGACTGTAATCTAATTTCGCTCAAAGTCTGATAAAAATTATTAGAAACGGAAGTCGTTTGGCTAGATAAATTACGAGATACGTTAAACGTTAACACCTAGTTATTATCACATGTCAATATTCAAAATCACCTCTCCCTCTCCCTCTCCCATCTCTCTCGGCCGCCACCTACACACAACCCAACCCACCTCCCAAACCCACCAATAAGAAGCTCACATGTAAATAGGCAATGATTGATAGATTACTTGTAAACTCAACAAACCATCCAACACACCTATCCTAGAATACAACTCATAAGTCTATACTCCTCTCTCTCTCTCTCTCTCCATATATACGTATACCACCATCACCCTTCACCATCTCACCATTTCAAAATCACCATACCCACCATTGTTGAAGATTAAGACTTCTTGAAGGAAGCTTAAGCAAAATAGGAGCTTAGGAAGCTAAAGAAGGAACCATAAGCTAACTTACGGCCACATTATCACCTCCTTAGACACCAAACCCGAAACCCAAGGTAACCCACTTCAAAGATTGTGTATATTAGTTGTTAGTTGATGTTTAAAGCTTGATTTTAGTATGCTTGGTAGTGTACATGCAAGTATAATATGGATATATGCATGTATGTATGTGACCGTGAGTTTGCATAGGAATGTGTAAGATGGGTTTTGTTGATTATAGGACTTGATATGGTTGCATTTTAGCTTGTATAGATTGTCTATATGGATGTTACTTGAGTTTGTTTAACATATGAGTTTAGGTATTGTTTTAATATTGGAAGTAAATGTGTAAATGGTCAAAAAATTGGAAATGGATTATGGGTAAAAACACCCATTAGAACCATGGGTTTTGATTTTGGTAATGGATTGAAGTTGTAAGCTTGTTAAATGGTAAAATGGTTAAAGAAGAATGATAATTTTGAAAACCCACATACTTGATTACTTGAAAAAGTTGTAAGTAATAATAATAATGGTTTTGAAAGAATCTTGGAAAAGGGTTGACAAAAGTGTAGGGATTTGACTTTGTTGGAAAGTCACTTACACATGCAAGTATTACAAAATTTGACTTTTGATCATAAAGCTCATACTTGACTTGTATTGATTTTATATGGATTGAAAATGACAAACTAAGTGATTGAATGGGACATATGGAAAAGAATAAAATCTACTAGAAGTACTAGGATGCATGAAACATGATAACTTAGATAAACAAGAGTTTGTGTTAAACTTACTAATAAAGGAAACTTTGTAAATTGTACAAGATGTTTTGCAAAATGATTTGATAAGTGAACATAATCTTGTGTGGATAATTAAAGACTTGTGGTTAGGATTACTTTAGTAAACTCTATTGTAAAGATTGTTAGTATGATAATAAGATTATTAAAAATTGCTACTTACTAGTAATAGAAACTTTGTTGTTAAAGAAATCAAGAAAGTGTTTGTTAAAGGATAACAATGGGATGAAATAAGATGTTAATTGGGTTAATAAGATCTGGAAATTTTGGTACATAAACACCTTGTAGAGATTATAGAAATGACATGTTTATTGTGTAGTTGAAAACTTAAGCTAAGGCTTGAGCATGTGTAGTTAAAAATTTGTTTTATGTGCATACTTGGTGCTAGATGATCAAACATGTATATGATGATATATTATTTGTTATTATATGTATATTTGATGTACCAAATGGTTTGGTTTTGACATTGTGACTTAAATAGCTTGTCGGTGACTTTAACGGTCAGAAAGTTCGACTTTTAAGGTGAACCGACATGAGTTTTTGGAACTGAACTAAAACAGGTCCTAGAGTCATAATATTCTTATATTTAACATAAGTTAAAATATAAGAAAAGTCAAGAATATCAAAACTTAAACCAACACGGTTCGTGTCGCGAAAACCGACACGAAAACGTTAAAAATTGGCATTTTTAAGAAATTGGCAACAAAATAAAAACCAAAACATTTTTATTGAAAAACCAATAAAACTTGACTAAAAACTATATAAAGAGTGTTTTAGATAATTTAAAACTAAAAGTTTCGTAAAAATGACAACCGGTTCGTTTTTAAGCTCAAAACCAACGAAACCGGCAAAACCGACAAAACCGATTATTATAGAGTCAAAATTTTTAAATAAAATAACAATTTGAACTTTTCCAAAACACTCCAGCAACTAAAGGTAATAATTTTTATAAATTTTAATAATTAAATTAAATTATTAAATAAAACAATTATTAGTTGATTATTACTTGTTTATATTTTTAAGTATAGAATTATAAGATTATAAGTAGTAAACTTTATGTGTTATGTGCTTGTGTGGATTTTTAGAATAAGAATATGTATATTTTAGTCAAATTTAAGATTAACGAACGTGTACTAATATAGGAACGAGCGTTTATTCGAAACCCCGAAATCAAAGGTGAGTTCTTCCTCCGAAAAGCATATTGTATATCTATACTCGTATTTATATATATATGTTTTGAAAACGCATTATACTACAAATTGTCGTTATTGTGGGATGAATCAATTTGGTTAAATAACTGTTAACCGAATTGAGGGCACAGAAATGTTGGTAGATCTATCGGGGTGACGCCCCCCACTTCCATTCGCGTTGGGTTAAAAGTGGGAATATTTCGAGTATGGTACGTTTCGAGTTATCAAATTGGTAGTCATACACGCGTTGTATTCGTAGCTAGTTTACAACTAACGCTTTTTGTGCTTAAAGGTAAAATGCGGGTTTCGTTATTGTGTTATACCGTGTATGATCGGTCTTTAATTGGGAGTATAATGGCCGTACACTATTATACTCATGTGTTGTTTATATATAAATTGTTTATATTTATATAATAAGTTTTTCTTCTCAGGAATAACTCACCAACATTCGTGTTGACCCAAATATTATTTAAATATGCTTTGCAGGAAAGTGAAGGTTTCGAGGTGGCATGGAAACGAGAGCGTGGGGTGTTTGAACAAAAGTGATGTGTTGTAAACCGTGCATCAGCACGTGTAATAAACTCTGATGTTGTAAAATATTTCTTATAATAAAAGATGATGCTTTTATTATTAAATGGTTATTATTGTTGACTATCGGCGTCTGTCATAACCCGACGAATTAAAGTTAAGACTTCCGCTGTGTTAAGTTAAGGTTTTCGGGGTGTGACATGTTGCTGTGGTCTTCTATAATACGGACCCCCCGATCGTCCTCCATCTCTTCTTCATCCTCAAACTCGTCAAACTCGTCAAATACTCTTCGCCGATTGAACTCGAACTCGACCCGATTGTTTGGTGGCTCAGACCGTATAGAACGATCATCTCTCATGTTGTACTGTCTCTGAGCTCAGCGGTTTTGGTTTCGGTGATTGTGTTGGTGAAGTGGTGGGTTTGGTGGTAAGTCATTGAGTGGTTGGTTTTGTGGAAGGTTTTGAGGGATATTTTGTGGAATGGGTTGTTCTCGATTGTGCGGTGGGTTAAGGTCTTCGGGTTGAAACACAGGCGGAACTGGGTAGGGGTTATCCTCTTGATGGTCCGTGTCTTCTTCTTTCGGTCTTGAAGTTTCACCCCTTCTTTGTTTTGCTCGGTTTCTTTTTGCGGCTTTCTCAATCTCGGGATCAAACTGCAACACCTCCTTGTCTCGAGCAAACCTCGTATGCATCAACCTGAAAGATTAACTACACACTAGACACAAGCACACCCCGCGTAAAATCAACGAAGAAAAGAAATTAAACTAAAAATTAAACTAATACTAAACTAAATTACGCTAATTTAAACTAAACTAAACTAGCACTAAGCGCGTTGAGTCCCCGGCAACGGTGCCGTTTTGACGTAGGCTGTCGCGGTCTACTCAAACAATCAATTTTAAAGACTTAAATACCTATAATAAGTACGGGTAAGTAAGGTCGTCTCCTTAGGGACTCAAGGAAAGTGCAAGTTTATTAATTTATAACTAATTATTTAACCTAAGCGGACAGACGATGTCAAGCGGTTTTTAGAAAAAGATTTAATTAAAACTAATGATTATTTAAAAAGACTTGTAAACAATATTAATTAAAAAGCATTCATTCTAGGTTCGGGTTATGTGTTCCATACGTCAATCACAGATTCTCTAGTCTTTGGTTTTACAATAATTGCTAGTCCTATGGTTTGATTTATGATGACAAATACCCTAACCGAATTGTTGACACAAATGAACCCGGACACCACAATTACCAATTCTATGTCTAGAATAATTAACTCAATGATAAGGTTTGATGATTATAGTTCAAGGACACAAGAGCCTAACCCTAAATGTTAATGAACAACCAAACAAACGTTACACAAATCAATAATCACAAACACCACCTTTAATCAACCAAATAACTAATTAAGCAAGACAAATCATATAAATTCAATCAAGCTATAACCATTAAGCATTAGAATCTGATCAAAACAGTACTTCACACAAAACCTTAGCCTAGAACGAACACACATGACTAGCCAGACATCGACATAATCGTTAAAGCACTTATCTTGATGAACATACGATCGTAGGACAAACCAGAAGCTTCGGGATGGATGAAAGTCGCCCTAGAACACCTCTTCTGCTTCTGGAAGTCGTTTATAACCGAATGGGGAGGTTAAGGGGTTTATATAGGGAAAAACTAAATTTTTTGGCCGACTTAAGCATCTTCGCGTACATAAGCATCTTCGCGTATCGCTCGCGAAGATGTCCAGTTATGCTGCTTCGCGTATCGCGAAGGACAAAATAGTCGCAGCCGCCATTATGCAACTTCGCGTATCGCGAAGTTGCCCTTCTTTGCATCTTCGCGTATCGCGAAGATGTAAAACTTCAGATTTTATTTTTTTTCTTTTCTTGAATGCATCGTGATACGTGCACTTCCAATCTTTCACTTCTTAATCTTCGTTCCAAGCCTGTAAATATCCTCGTTAAGCTCCATAGCCTCCAATTTCCTGAAACACGTAGACAACGCTTGAAGTACCAATGTTCATTCGTTTATTAACCTAAATATAACTAATTAATATATAAAACTAACTAACTTTTACCCAACTATCACTAGGAGAAATGAGAATGTGGTTGCTAGTTTATGAAAAAAATTATCCCAATTACAACTAGGTGATCGTTCGATTGATCTCGAACATATCGCATTACCTTCATTTACGTTTATTATTTGTTAATTTGCAAAAAAAAAAAAGTGATGAGCAATTAATTGGCTTGTGCTTCTAATTTACCATGGTCAAATGTGAAGGTTTTAATGGTGTTTAATAAGTGATTTTGGTGTAGAGTTTTCATCTTCTTATTTCTTATTGTTGCACTTTTATTTTGTCTAACGTGTTCTATGCTCTGGTAGGTATGTATAATCATATAATAATAAACTGATCTCGACCTCAAGCTTTTATTAAGGCTCATTTAATAAACGATCACATATCGAGGTCGAGCTGTGAACCTAAATGCGTGATTTGTATAATAACCATTACTATATATAAACATATGATAAATATAAATTTAATAATATATAACCGGAAGGAATGGGAACCGAAAGAACACATTGGACCAGGAGATGACGAAATACACAAAAACATTTGTGGGTAATTATGATGAAATTCTAAAGGGTGAAGAGGCCTGTAGTGATGGCGTTGTAATGGACATTGCAGACGTTGCGATGGCTACTAATGACTATGTTGCTAGGTGTCGGTGTAGACTATTATAATACCCTACGAAAGAATCGGATCAAGGAATATAGAGTGTGTTCCAACAATATAGAGTGTGTTCCTTATCCTTCCATCTTGCTCATGATTGTAACATCTTGGATTTTCCGTATTCGTATTTCGTTTGTATTTAACCTGATTCGGGAACATTATTCGGATCCTTATTATTAGTAAAATCAAACATTTATACGTATTCCTTAATGTATTTTTAATTTCACATCCCTTATGTTTTCAAGTTGTTCATTTCTTGTTTAAACTTTAAAAAAATCAAGAATTAGCTATTTTAGAAAGTACAAGGACATAAACTGTCAAAACAACAAAGAAATACCCTTGAGATCGGGGTGCCGCGCGACGGTCATGACTCTCCATGGTCGCGCGTCACCTTGGCATGTTGTGCTTTTGCTTATTTGTTTTCCTAGTTCGTTTTTGGCACAAAATCGCTTATTTTTGAACCATATCGCGTGATTTAAGCCACAAGAAAACTAATATAGACTAGGTACTTGTCCATATTCATTACCCCTTCCTCAAGAACGAATTTGGAAGCATATAATATTGATTTGCTCATTAAAAGCTTATTCGGTTTCTTAAACGAGTAAACTAGCTATATTTAGTTCGTTTTTGTGTATTTTATATAAATAAGACTTATTTCGTCTACCACATTCTTCCCTAAACCCTAAAAATCATTCCCTCAGCTTTCACCTACCTTACACCCTCGGTTTCTCTTTCGTTTTTGCCATATTACTCAAGATACAAGTGTTTGTGTTTAACTTTCAAGCATTCTTAACCTTTGACTTCACTTTTCGATTGATTCATACACTTTCCGGGTAAGTTGTGAACTGTAAATCATTCATATATATTCTCTAGTCAATAACCTTCAACCAATTTCTGAGATTGAAGGGTGTTGACTGGTCAATTCGATTAAAACCCGTTCAAGGGCATAATAGTCAACAAGTTTGACTACTCAGTTTCTCATGCTTCTGGTCGGAACAAACGTTCAGTCCAGAAGACTTTTATTTTTGTAACCAGAGTTTAAGGCTACTGACCAAAACCTGAATTCTGACTCGCTGTTTGGATTCTAGTCAGTACCGACTCGCTTAAACGTTTATTATAACAAAACCAAAGTTCTAGATATCCGTTCGGAACGATTCCAGCGGTAACGAGTTTGGTTTTACTCATATTTAATTATCTCAAAGTTTCAGGTTCGGTTGATAATCTCATTCGATGCATTAGAAGACGATACGTTTAATTCTTAATCGTTTATTATTATTTTTATTCGCTTGCCTACGAATTAAGGTGAGTTTAATCATTCCCCTTTATTTTACTGATTTTCATAAGTTTTGGGGACATATGCGTACCAGTACTAATATCTAATTCATATTGTCATACTACATATCTACATAAAACTAGCAAAAGAATGATTGTGTGTATTTCGATCATATGTTATTTGTTACTTGCTATGTGCTTACATTATATCATTTTTCGGAGAGGTCCATCAGAAGTCTAGCATGTCAGTATGATCATATGGCGTCTTATTAACCAAAGCCCGATTCGCTTGGCGATGGTAAATCGACAAACACAGTTATACGCAGTCATAATAGCCATAGCCCGTGTTCGTGAGGCATGGTTAATTATGGTTTGATTGTTTATTACCGCATTTATTTCGTTTTGCTTATTTTATTATTATTATTATTATTATTATTATTATTATTATTATTATTATTATTATTGTTGTTGTTGTTGTTGTTGTTATTATTATTATATCATTCAAAACTGGTGATAATCTCACTCAACCTAGTGTTAACAAACTCTATTTTATTTTCTACGCATATGCAAGTTATCAATTGAATTGAAGTTTAAAGTGAAGCATGCTTAGAAGGCCCTTAGAAAAATTAAGGAAGATTATTTATAATTAAATCACATTTGGAATACTTTATTTGTTTTGGATTATTTATTTGTCATGTTTGGATAATTTTTATTTGAAATAATTAACTTAATAGATATTGTCATTTTATTTATGATAGTACATTTGAGCTGTGAACAGTCGGCTCACGCCCCAGTGTTTCCGTCTTAGGTTGGGATATGACAATGATGGATTAAAACTTTCCTCTTCCTCAATTTCCAAATAATTTATCCCGACTTGAGTTGTTGTCATGACGTGAATACACCAACCTATCTTGACTGTCTCCGGGGCTTCCTTTCTTTAGCTTTATCCGCACATCGTAAGTCTTCAATTTCCCGATGATTTCATCGATTGAGACTTCATAAATGTCGGTATTGGATGCCCCAATTTGGATAAACCGATCTGGCATGAATTCTAATAGTTTTCATATTAGCATATGGGTTCATCCAAGGACTCTCCCAGTTCACTAGCCTTAGTGACATATGTATTAATCCTCTCCATGAAGGCCGGCGTCTACTGACTCGTCCTCCTTCATTTGCAACATTTATAACTCCACAATTTAAGATCGTAAACGAGCCTCTTGCACTCTGATGTGCTAAAAGTAGTTATTAATTTATTAACTAAATAAACGCTAATCTAGACACTAAATAATAATACTAGACTCTTGACTTAACTAAAACTACTAATCGGCAAGTGAACCGGTCGACTCTAGTACAACTACGTAAGTCCGGATATCGAACCCATGAGACTCTTTTAATTACGTTAACTAGCTAAATTAGACTTAACTACAGACACGACTATTTATTTATTATTATTGGGGGATTTTACTTAAAACTAAGATTAACCTAATATTAAAACTAATTAATAAAACTTAAGACGACTTAACTTAGGACTTGGATTTAACTCAGGTAATGATAAACAATCACCTAGGCTAGATTCCCTAATGTATCAATTATCAATTAGTTGGAAAATGCATGTTATGGAACCGAGATCTTAAATTATTCACTTAAAGAAAACCTGAACAGGACCCCTGACCATTCTCAAGAAGACACCTATGGATTTCTATTAAGTTCTTAAAAACACCAGTTTAATTAGATTCACTTACGGTCGCTAATTTATTTTATGATAAGTATCTCTATAAGAAATCCTACCTTATAGCGCGGAAATCAAAGGTAGTTAAAAGTATTTACTGGACTAGATAAACAAGGCTGAAAAATCAAACATAGACGGACTCCTTACGAATAACTAAATCTAGCAATCTTAAACAACCAAGACTTATCATATAATCTATAATCTCTCAGCTATTTAGATTAGCAACACACTTAGGTCTATTTGATTTATTAATATTGTTCCTATGGCTTTATTGCAAATCAACCATAAACTAGTCAAAAACACACAGTAGATGACCTAACAGAATCCTATCATATGACAGACAGTCACCAAGGAGACTATGGAACAATAAAACCTGTCAAACAATCCTAAGCACACATATGAATCGAATAAATAACAAGAAACCTCTTACTTAATCATAAACCATAACACAAGCAAAGTCCAAACTAAAATCCAAAATTAACAAAAGCTCATCATAAACCTAGGTAGTCTAGGGGTTTAGCCAACTACCATACTCAAGGACAAAAGAAAATAAATAGGTTCAAACAATAAATTCATGATGAAAATAATATATTCAAACCGAATAATAAGGATGTTTGAACGAGTAGGTGTTGACCCTGGACGCTCTCTGCTCGAACCAAAGTACTTTTCTCTCCTTGCGCCTGCCTCCTGGTCGAACTCCAATTCTGAACTTTTTGGCCGTCCAAAACCCCTCCAAAAGTTCTAATAATAATCTTTTGGGTGTCCTTTTATTGCCAACTCCCCACCGACTTCCTTTGTGAGATCCATTTATATTTTTTCCCATGTTCGGCCCATTTAATGCAACCAATGTTGTAAAAGTCGTTAGGCGATCCTAGGCGGTCGACTGGGGAGTTGCGAGTACTCGGGAGTAGTCGGGATTACTCGGAAAATACCTAAGGAGTACTCGGCCAAGGTGGGGAGTACTCGATCTAGGCAGGAAGTAATTGAGGAGTACTCGGCCGCCTACTCGGAAGTTTTACAATGCAACTGTATTCCAAGGAAATAAAATATTAAACCTATATTAAATATCAATTTGTTTTACTTCAAACGTGAGGTAATGCATTTTAATTTTCTTTCTCTTTTTATTTATTTATTTTTTTCTCATTCTGATTGTTACAATTAACTCAAAAAAAAATCAAAGATAATAATATATAGAATTAATATGAGACTTGATTGAATATCGATCCTTTTAGCTTGTTGTCGCTTTAAATCATTGAAATCTGAATGTGAACCAGTTTGTAGTTATAGTGAATATATACTAACTCCAAGCCTACTCAAAGTGTAGAAAATATTTATATTATTAATGTATATTTTAGACCATATCACACTCGTTCAACACCGACATGCCTTTTCGTCAACGCTTCCCAAACTTCCCTTGCCGTTTTGAAATTTGCAACTTGCAAAATGAGCCTTCTGTATCGCTTGATACAGGTATGCAATCGTTTCCTTGTCCTTTCAAACATCCGGTTGCGCATCCGCAATAGGTTTAATCATATCCCATAATGCATTCGTCTTAAGAATAATCTTAATTTGAATTGCCCAAATCATATGATTTGTAGATTTAAAAATTGGGCATTGATAGTGAGATAATGATTATACGCCTTATTGTGTAACTAGTGCGTTATTATTCGGAATGTCTCCCGAATTTGACATTCTTTCTACTCATGTAACTTTCACTTTGATTTACTAGGGTTTTCAAACTATTTGTATAGGCAAACCTATTGGTTCTATATGCTAAAATTACAAAGATTCAGAAATATAGTTTTGCATGAATTTTGTATTAACTGAAACCCGTGAATAAAATTTTTTCAGTCGCCCTCGATCTCCAATCGTAACACCGCCACTACCTTGATCGCCGAACATCACCACCTCGCCGGAAACCACTGTCGTCACTGTCTGCACCGCCGGAACCACCATTGTATAATCGTTTATTGACCGAATGATCGTAGTTTGACTGATCTGATGTTGAACCATTAGGCTGAGGGGTGTGGGGGGCTCTAATGGGGGCGCGAGTGGGGGCTCCAGCCAATAATATTGTGACGTGTGGCAGAGAGAGAAACTGGATAAGGGGGGTGTTGGAGCCCCCGTTGGAGCCCCTGGCCCTGGTGTGGAGGGGCTCCAGCGGATTTTTTTTTTTATTTTTTTATAAATATATTCAAAAAACGTATTATTAAAAAAACTCATAAATTATTAAAAAAAACACACATTAAAAAAAAATACATTAATATCTAAAAATAAAATAAAAATAAAAGTACTAAAAAAAACATTATTCTTATTATTCGGCTTGGTCTTCTTCGATCAACCTCTTTCGGATACGTTCCTTTTGCTTTTCCATTAGCATTTGATCGACCGGATTTAGGTTACTGAAGTCTCTAGTAAGGAAGTCCAAATCTCTCATTCGACTTTTTTCCTTTTTGTCATTAGAGACCACCTCCATGGTTTTGTTGAATTTATTGAGGGATTCAACAAGATTGGCGATGTTTACGGCTTCCCCCTCAGCCGGTTTTTTCCCCTTGGCGTCCCGTCCCAATGGCCGCCTCCTCGGCGGTGAAGACGTTTCCTCCCCCGCAATGTTTAGGTCGAATCCAACGCGGCAATCCGACCCGGCGGAAGTGCTATACGCTCCAGACGAACTAGTTTTAGTCCGTTTCGGCCCTACTTCCGCATCAAGGTCCGGCGCCACCAGCTCAACCCACTTGAAACACCTTTTCAACCTCTCCCACAACTTTACATCGTCCCACGTCTTCACCGTCCCATACCTCCGCAAACACTCCTGCTTCCACTATTCGACAGTGAAATTGTAAACCGCCAAATCATCAGTGCCACTTGGTCTCATACGACCGTTGTTCCTGTTGAAAAGATTAGTAAACAAGCCGACAAATTTTCTGATTTCGGACCACCGACCCGAAATCATATCGGCGTTCCGCTCTGTACTCTCAACGAGCGTATAGAACGTCTCCCTAACATTTGTCCAAAAAATCTTGCTCTTTTGGTAGTCGGCTGCAAAATGAATAAATAAATTTGTAAGTCATTTAACTTTTTTATTTAACTTTTTTATTAAAAATCATTTTTAAAAACGTTAAAACAATTACCGCAACGCCGATCCTCAGAAATGACTATCCAAGCCCGACACAAGGCTTCCTTCTCATCCGATGACCACGGAGTGGTTTTCCGTTTCGTCCTCGGAGTCGAAGCCGGTCCCGACCCGTCCGTTGCAACTTGTTTTTTCCGGTGGACGCGTCTTCTTTGTCCCGTAGCTTCACCGTGTGATTCTTGTGTCTCCGGAACAACAAAGTTAGGAGACAGTTGTATGTTGGATGGTTGAAAGCCGGATGATTGTTGCGGCTCCGAATAAAACATCGGTTGGTCCGGTGACGACCATAAATCGTCGTCAATATAATCTGAATCTAGGTTAGGGTACCAATTTCCAGCCATATTTTTAAAAAAAAGTTTAGAAGATGGGTTGATTTTGGGTTTTTTTTTTGAAGTTGTGATAATTGTTTTAGATGAAATGGGTTATATATAGGAAGAAAAAACTTTTTTTTTTTATTAAATAAGAGCCCAACGGCTCATTTTTAAGCTCCAACGGCTCTTTCACGTTTTCCCATGCCCCTTTACGCCATATTCGTCCCGCGAAGGTGCTTGCGCCTGCTTTGTTTTTCGTGCTCGCGCCCCTCTCGCGCCCCGGGGGTGTGGTGCTAGCGCCTGGGGGCGCGAGCGGAGGGGCTCTAGCGCCCCCGTTGAAGCCCCACACCCCTCAGCCTTATATAGATCGCCAACAGCCGTGACCTTTGACAAATTAGGGTTGTGACTTTTCAACATCAACAATATTCCAGACACGTGTTTTTAACAGGTACAAACTTGACATATTGACACTCCAGACCTTAGACTTTACAAGCTTGTTTAAAACATAACTAAACATAGTTTTAACTAAATAAAATACGACCCTGTTACTTCTTGGTGGCGAGTGATTAATTCTACACTGAGGACATCATAACCGCGTACATGAAGCCGGAATAACTTCACACACAAAGAATACAAGTCCGCACCAGTGGGATGAACTTGATTCAGTTGATTTACAGCTAATGAATGATGACACACTTTAAATTCATTTTACAACTTGTATATTTCATATTACATTATTTGAACTATTATCGTCAAAATACTCATACATACTGCTATGAAAGAAGATAACACTCACAAACCCAATCTCTAGTCGCTTCATGCAGGGTTAACAGTAAAGACAGTCTGAACCACCGTAAGTGCGAATAAAAGGATTCCAGCAAATAGAGCAATGATATTCCACGGATTGTTGAAATAAGTACGTCTTAACCATGCAATATTTTTGGACCAGTAACCATTGTAGTGCCGATTTAATTCCATCCACTGATCATAATAAAAAAAATCTCTCCAGGCAACTTCTTTGCATATACTGTTTATCATATCTGCAGCCTCTTGGTTTGAGCCTATATGGTTAACAATGACTTTTGATTCTACCAACTTGGCAATGTCCTCTTGAGCATCAATCAGCATATCCATGGCCATGGCATATGATGTGTCGAAGCACGAAATGGAATCTGACCTGACCCATGACGGAGCTTCCACGGATTTCGAGATGAATGAACCGCATCCTGGTCTGCTGATCCTCTCCTCCGGCTGCTCGCGATCTGCAGTGGCGTTTTGGGGGTGTAGAGGTGACCGCTAAGATGATCTTGAAGATCTCTTGTTCACAGACACAAAAACTGGTGGTGGCACCTACTGAGCATGACCTATGATAA
Source organism: Bidens hawaiensis (assembly GCF_021521415.1). Lineage (NCBI taxonomy): Eukaryota > Viridiplantae > Streptophyta > Magnoliopsida > Asterales > Asteraceae > Bidens > Bidens hawaiensis. Next base: position 197,883 of record NW_027492323.1, read on the forward strand.
GGAGGTGAAGACCTCCTTATATAGAGTCTCATGGCCACCATCATGATACCCTAATGGGCCTAGCCCAATTAGGGTTACCTCCACAAACCTCCTCAGCCCAATAACAAATGTATTATCCCATATAATAAAATAAACCAAATATAATAAATTTAGGATTGTAAACCGGGTTTAATACCATACCCCTACAAGCCCACCCAAGTCCAGCGTTGCTCCTGGGCGCGCAAGCGCTTAGGTGGAGCGTTGGACTTTATAAGGTGTTAGGGCGATTTTTTCCCTTTTATTCTGCCTTATCTTTATTGTCTTGAGTCTGGGAGATTTTCTCCATGATGGGTGACGCGTTGTGATCCTTATGATAATGGTGGTGTCGAGTTATAAGGATAATAAAGCTTGCGCGCGAGAGGCGTCTTACGAGCTGAGAATAATAAAGCCTGCGCGCGAGAGGCGTCTTACGAGCTAAAAATAATAAAGCCTGCGCGCGAGAGGCGTCTTACGAGCTGAAAATAATAAAGCCTGCGCGCGAGAGGCGTCTTACGAGCTAAGAGTAATAACTGAGCTGGCGCGTGAGGCGACTTACAAGCTGTAGAAACAATGAAGCCTGCGCGCGAGAGGCGTCTTACGAGCTATAATAATAATTGAGCTGGCGCGTGAGGCGACTAACGAGCTGTAGAAATAATGAAGCCCGCGCGCGAGAGGCGTCTTACGAGCTATAATAATAATTGAGCTGGCGCGTGAGGCGACTTACGAGCTGTAATAATAACTGAGCTAGCGCGTGAGGCGACTTACAAGCTGTAGAAATAATGAAGCCTGCGCGCGAGTGGCGTCTTACGAGCTAAAAATAATAATTGAGCTGGCGCGTGAGGCGACTTACGAGCTGTAGAAATAATGAAGCCCGCGCGCGAGTGGCGTCTTACGAGCTATAATAATAATTGGCCCAAAAGGGCCTCTTCTGCGCAGGACAACTGTCCTGGCTTGTCTTCAAAATAGTGATGGAGGCACCAATGGTGCTCGCGCGGCTCATAGCCGAGCCTTTAAGTATGGCGCGTAGCCATATGGGATATTGTGAGGATTCCCAACCCTTAAGTATGGCGCGTAGCCATATGGGATATTATGAGGGTCCCCAACCCTTAAGTATGGCGCGTAGCCATATGGGATATTATGAGGATTCCCAACCTTTAAGTATGGCGCGAAGCCATATGGGGTATTATGAGGGTCCCCAACCCTTAAGTTTGAGCTAAGGCTCATATTTTTGGGCTAAGGCCCTGACGTTTTAGAGTTAAGACTCGCCAACGCGTTTGAGCTTGAAGCTCGCGCATGTATGTTTTACTTCGTTTTCTTTTTAATTTGATGTCAATATAATGTCGTCATATTGCTCAAATTAATAAAAGGAAGTGTGAAACATGTATGCGGTGGCGCGAATGCAAAACCGCTGTGGCGAAGAGTGATCGCCGGGAGCGCGCATGCGGAATCCGAAGTTGATCCGCGGTGGCGCGCGTAATCTAGAGATTTTGAATGCATGAGCATCTGTGATGTGTGAGCATGCGTTACGCGTGAGCATGTGATATGCATGAGCATACTTGATGCTTGAGCATGCTTGATGCTTGAGCATGCTTGATGCTCGAGCATGCTTGCTGCTTGAGCATGCTTGTTTGCCTGAGCATGCTTGATGCGCGAGCATCTGATGCATGAGCATGTGATACGCGTGAGCATACTTGATGCGTGAGCATGCTTGATGCTTGAGCATGATTGATGCTTGAGCATGCTTGTTGCTTGAGCATTCTTGATGCGTGAGCATCTGATGCATGAGCATGTGATGCGTGAGCATGTGATGCGTGAGCAGACTTGATGCTTGAGCATTCTTGATGCTTGAGCATGCTTGATGCTTTGAGCATGCTTGATGCTTGAGCATGCTTGTTGCTTGAGCATGCTTGATGCGTGAGCATCTGATGCATGAGCATGTGATGCGTGAGCATACTTGATGCTTGAGCATTCTTGATGCTTGAGCATGCTTGATGCTTGAGCATGCTTGATGCGTGAGCATCTGATGCATGAGCATGTGATGCGTGAGCATACTTGATGCTTGAGCATGCTTGATGCTTGAGCATGCTTGATGCGCGAGCATCTGATGCATGAGCATGTGATACGCGTGAGCTTATGTGATATGCGCCATGCGCATAGGTTTTGGCTTTGTGTCTTCATAATGTCTTGATTTCAAGCTTCGTCTATATCTTGTGGGTTGACCCGCCTCGCTCGGTGTTGAGGCGGGTACATACCTCTTCAAGCCCCCCAGTCTAATGTGTGTCTAGTCTCGCACGAGCGAGGAAAGAGATATTTGACTTAATAGCTTGCTCTCGCGGGAGTGAGCATATTGTGACATCTGCCCCGATCCGACCCGACCCAGGTACCCGTTTCTCTAATCCGATCTCTTTCTGTTATGATTTAATATTTATTTATACTTATATTTTACTTTTTAATAATAATAATATTTTCTTCCCGCCGTCCCGCCTTCTCTTCCCCTCTTTCTTTCCGCCTTCTTTTCTCTCTTGTCGCCCTTAAGCCTTGAACCCCTCTTAACTCTGTCCTTGTTCCCTCCCGCCTAAGGTTGTCTGCGCAGTTCCACGCGCCAGACTCCTTACAAGGAAGCCTGCGTGAAGACCACCTGTTACTGCGATACGCGAGACGAACTGTCCCCGCAGCGCGCTAAGGATTTTAGTTCTTCCCGCGGCGCGCTATGGATACCGTTCTTCCCGCGACGCGCTAAGGAATATAGTTCTTCTCGCGACGCGATTAGAATTGAAGTTCTTCCCGCGGCGCGCTTAGAATTGTAGTTCTTTCCGCGGCGCGCTAAGGTTGGTTCTGTCTGCCTTCGCGCTCGACTCTTGACCTTCTGTGTCTGCCTTCGCGCTCGCGCGCTCGAGCCTTCTCGCGCTAAACCCTTGAGTCTTTCCCCCAGTTTTATCCAGCCGTTTACTTTTGTGATGTCTTATCTTCTGTGCTGTTGACCTGACCTATCTTATGTCTGAAAAGCCACTTTTGGCGCAGCATGCGCACCAACCCCATTGGTTGACAGAAAAAGTGACTGACATTATCTTTTGAGATCTGCTTTTCCATGCTTTGACCTGTACCTTTAACTGACCCGCCCATGCTTTTACTGTTACCTGCCAGCTTTTCCCTTGTCCCCTGCAGCTGCCATATCTTTTGTTATCTTTTGCTTTTTGGAGATCTTTTCCCCTTTTTATGGGATTATGTTTTCTAGGGTTTCCCTATAAATAGTATTGTTTTCTTAATAGTTTATCACTACACACACAAACACTTAAATCTTCTCCTTGCTCTCTGCCGTTGTCCTTCAGCCGTCTCCTCTCTCTGCCTTCGTCTTCTCTCCTGTTCTGCCCAGATTTCCGGTAATATATAATATATTATATATAATAATTTACTTATTAATTATGCTAACTTATAATCAAGACTTAAAACCGATCGTTAAAACAATAATCTTTAATTATAGGTTAACTTTGCTTGGTTGGTTCTTGCTTTATCTTTCAACGCATCTTTATCAAGTGAGTAATCTCGTACCTAATCCCTTTTTATTTTTAATGTTTTGGGATGTTCATGTGTTCATACAAACTTAGAGTCTTAAACTTGTTTATGAACTTTAGTCGCGCAGTATCCCATGTGTTGAGGACGTTTACTTGGCTGTTTATTTGTATGTGTGTATCATTAACCGCTTTGTTCGGCCTATTCCGAAGTTTTCATGGATCCATTAGATGAACACGGGAGACCTATCGTTTACGGTTTTCTTTGTTTACACTTGCACAGATGTTTTCTTGTTTTTGTGCTCATTTGGGAGCACGGATTGAACTATGAGCTATGATCTATTTAGGCTTGATCACAATCTGATTGCACCCTTGTTAAACACCAGACATACACGTGTTGCGCGCAGTGATTATTGTTATCTATTATTATCTAGTAAACTTGATTTCTCACCAACACGCAAGTGTTTGACGTTTTATTTTAACACATGTTCAGGTTTGCTGTAGCTACATTTGGAGCTTGTGGACACGTAGGACGTTTTTTTTTTACTTTTGGACCTAGATTAAAATATATCAAGACAAGTTATTGTTGTTCGAATATTTTGCCTTATAGTATATTGATTTATGTTGATTTATGTTATCATGTGTTTACGTTGCGCGTGCGCGAATGAATGTATTTATTAAATATTGACACCCAATAGTGTCACGAGTAATGAAACAATATGTGGCGCCCCGATGTATAATCCGCCTTTGGTCGGGGTGTTACAGATTGGTATCAGAGCTCGTTGACTTTAGGATAGGTGGTTAGACGTAACGGCCTAGAATACCTAAGAGTCCCTTCTCGCGCATGAGAGAAATCTCATGTTTGCGCGCTTAATGTTAATTACTCGTTATTTATAAATATGCTTGCGCAGACGCAGCGTATGGTTTTATGTTTTATTTCGCGATATTTCGATTTTGCTGAATTTCGATTTTTATTGATTTTACTTACATATTCGTTTGTTGGGATTGAAAATCCGAAAAGTCATGGTGATACATGAATAGTTGATTTTCAAATTCCATTTACGATTATGTTCTGAGGTTGGAGACTTGAAAAGTCATGGTGATACATGAATTGTCAACCTCCAATACTCATTTTCTTGTATATTTTAAATTGAGAATTCGGAAAGTCATGGTGATACATGAATTGTCGATTCTCGATTCGAATTCGCTACCCGTATTAAGTTTGCATTCAAATTCACGTTTTACTTTAACTGTTGATGGTATCTAACCCCACGAAACCAAGCTTTATAAGATTATACTTTGCGCTAAGACATTAACCAAAATTTAAAACTTTTATAGAATGCCTCCGCTATCAGCTCGTTATCAGAGGAGAGAAGCCTCGCGCAGGCGTAGGCAGCAACGTTCCCAGGAAATGGCCGCCGCAATAGCCCAAGATTTGAGCCAAAACAATGCCAACACCTTCGGTTACAACATTAAGTCCTTTAATGCGGGTAACCCTCCGAAATTCACAGGGCTTGAAGGAGCCACCGTGATGCTCCAATGGCTCGAAAAGATTGAGAACACTTTCCTCCACACCCAATGCCCTCCAGACCGACGAACCCTATATGCCTCTAGTGTCCTGGAATCAAGGGCGCTTACATGGTGGAATGGAGTAGCTCATGCGCGTGGCGCAGAAGCTGCTTCCAGCATGCTCTGGGAGGAATTTAAGGATCTCCTGACGCGAGAATTCTGCCCTCCCAACGAAGTAAAGCGCCTGGAGGAAGAATTTTGGAACCTGAAACAGTACAGTGGCGAAGCGCGCGAGTACGCGACGCGCTTCCATGAACTAAGCCTGCTTGTCCCTCACCTTGTTACCCCTTCCCGCCGAGCCATCGAGAAATTCCTTGGGGGTCTCCCCATGGAAATTCAAGATTCTGTATGGGCCAGGAACCCACTAACCCTCTCTGACGCCATCGAGTTGGCCGCTGTGCTCAGCGACAACCATGTCAGAGCAGGAACCCTGTTCCTGCGGGGAGCTGAGAAGACCAAACCCACCAAGACTGCCCCTGAACCAACAGAAACCAAACCAGAACCCTCAAACCATAACCCCAAACGTAGGCGCAGACAAGCTTACGCGCTTACCAACCCGCCCATAGTCCAGCAACCCACCTACCAACCCCCAGTTTACGCGCCTAACCCACTGTCAACCTACCCAACACCTCCTCTAGTCCACAACTATGCCCTAACCAATCCCGCACTCCCTGCCCCGCCAGCTAAGAAACCTTACACAGGAACCCAACCCTTTTGCCCAACCTGTAGACTTCATCACCCAACCCAAACCCCGTGTCGACAATGTAACCGATGTGGTCGCGTTGGCCACTCTGCTGAGTACTGTAGAGTCCCTCCCTCCAACCCAATGGCACAAACACCACCAACCTACCCGCAAAACCCTCAACCAACTTACCAAAATCCACGACCCAGGTCGTGCTTTAACTGCGGTGATCCAAGTCATTTCCGGAACGCGTGCCCGAGGCTACAAGTGCAGATTACGCAAGCGAATCCGGTGAACCAAATCTCGAACCAAGTGACACGCGGACGAGCTTTTAACATAACCGCGCGCCAAGCGCAAGCAAATAATGACGTAGTTAATGGTACATTTTTACTTAACGGACAATACGCATCTATACTTTTTGATACTGGCGCCGATAGAAGTTTTATCTCTCGCGCCTTTGAGCAGAAGCTTGCGCGACCGCGCGATAACTTAAAAGAAAATTTTTCAGTTGAATTGGCTAATGGTGAAACTGTTTTAATAAACTCTGTGATCAAGGATTGCACGCTTAACCTTAATGAAAGCGATTTTCTAATCGACCTCATCCCCATGCCTCTTGGAAGTTTTGATGTTATTATTGGTATGGACTGGCTCTCGAAGAATCGCGCCGAAGTTATTTGCGCCAAGAAATTGATTCGCATTCCTCGAGAAAATGGTGATCTTCACATCTACGGCGAGAAACCCTCCAATAGCCTTAAGCTTATGTCCTGCGCTGAAGCCCAAAGGCTTATGCGGAAGAAATGTGTTGCATTCTTAGCACAGGTGGTCAAACCTGATGAAGGAAAGAAGAAGCTTCGCGAAATCCCCATTGTGCGTGACTTCCCTGAAGTTTTTCCCGATGATCTTCCTGGTATCCCTCCCGCTCGTGAAGTCGAGTTTCGTGTTGATCTTGTCCCTGGTACTTCCCCCGTAGCCAAATCTCCTTATCGTCTTGCACCCGCTGAAATGCAAGAATTGGCAAGTCAACTTCAAGAGTTGACCGCTAAAGGATTCATTCGTCCTAGCTCTTCGCCCTGGGGTGCTCCGGTGTTGTTCGTTAAAAAGAAAGATGGTACGTTTCGCATGTGTATCGATTACCGCGAGTTGAACAAACTCACCATTAAGAACCGGTATCCCTTACCGCGTATTGACGACCTCTTTGATCAACTCCAAGGTGCCTCTTGTTTCTCCAAGATCGATCTCCGTTCTGGTTATCATCAGTTGCGCATCCGCGATGAAGATATTCCCAAGACTGCTTTTCGAACTCGTTATGGCCACTTTGAATTCTTGGTCATGTCCTTCGGTTTAACCAACGCACCTGCCGTTTTCATGGATCTAATGAATCGGGTGTGTAGGCCTTTCTTGGACCGATTCGTGATCGTGTTTATCGATGATGTTCTGGTGTATTCTAAGACCAAGGCCGAGCATGAGCAACATCTTCGGTTGGTGTTGCAAAAGCTTCGAACTGAGCAACTCTATGCTAAGCTTTCCAAGTGTGAATTTTGGTCCGATGAAGTACAGTTTCTTGGTCATGTTGTAAACAAGATGGGTATTCATGTCGACCCATCCAAGATTGAAGCAATCAAGAACTGGATTACGCCATCTACTCCTACCGAAATCCGTTCCTTTTTGGGCTTAGCTGGTTACTACCGGCGATTTATTTCGAACTTCTCAAAGATCGCATTGCCTTTAACAGCATTAACGCACAAAGGCAAACTGTATATTTGGGGCTCGAAGCAAGAAGAAGCCTTTCTAACGCCCAAGCGTTTGTTGTGTGAAGCTCCTGTTCTTGCGCTACCTGAGGGTAATGATGATTTTGTCGTGTATTGCGATGCATCCAACCAAGGTCTCGGTTGTGTTCTTATGCAACGAGGCAAGGTTATCGCTTACGCATCAAGGCAACTCAAGGTTCATGAAAAGAATTATACAACTCACGACCTCGAACTAGGCGCAGTTGTATTTGCCTTGAAGATCTGGAGACACTACCTTTACGGTACTAAGTGTATCCTTTACACTGACCATAAAAGCCTTCAGCATATCTTTGATCAAAAGGAACTTAACATGAGACAACGCCGATGGAACGAACTCATCAGCGATTACGATTTGAGATCCGATATCACCCTGGGAAGGCTAATGTGGTAGCTGATGCGCTCAGCCGTAAACCCTGCTAGCTTAACTGTATCTTGCCGCGCACGCAGCTTCACTTCGCGCCGATCCAAAGCAACCTTGAATGGCGCATTCGTGACGCGCAGCGCGCATCCATCAGTAATGGTAACCTTCACGCCGAGTTAGCGTGTGGCGCGGAAGCGCACTTTGTCCCTAATCTGAGTGGAATTCTCTGCTATCTCAATCGCATCTGGATCCCCAATGATGAGAATCTTCGCGCTGATATCCTGAGTGAAGCGCATAAATCTCGGTATTCTATTCATCCCGGCGCTGATAAGATGTACAAGGATTTGCGCATTACTTATTGGTGGCCCGGTATGAAAAAGGATATTGCTGTGTTCGTAGCTAAATGCCTGACTTGTTCTAAGGTAAAAGCTGAACACCAACGCCCATCTGGTTTGCTCGAACAACCAGAAATTCCTACATGGAAATGGGAATGTATAGCGATGGACTTTATTACCAAGTTACCTTTGACAGCAAGCAAACATGATAGCATTTAGGTAATAGTGGATCGTTTGACTAAGTCTGCTCACTTTCTGCCCATTCGCGAAAACTACCGTGTCGAGCAACTTGCGCAGCTTTATGTCAAGGAAATTGTCTGCCGCCATGGTACTCCTTTGAGCATCATATCCGATCGCGATGGCCGGTTTATATCTCGCTTTTGGAAATCTCTCCAATCTGCGCTAGGAACTCGCTTGGACATGAGTACGGCATATCATCCTCAGACTGACGGTCAGTCTGAGCGAACTATTCAAACTCTTGAGGATATGCTCCGATCTTGTGTTCTTGATTTTGGAGGTAATTGGGATTCACACCTGCCTTTGATCGAGTTCTCTTATAATAACAGCTATCATTCCAGTATTGGTATGGCCCCCTTTGAAGCACTTTACGGTCGAAAGTGTCGCTCACCTATTTGTTGGAGCGAAGTGGGTGAAGTTCAAATCACAGGACCCGAACTTGTTCAAGAGACAACCGATAAAATCGCTAAGATCCGTGATCATCTGCTGACTGCCAGAAGCCGACAGAAGAGTTACGCAGATCGCAGGCGAAAGCCTCTCGAATTTCAAGTTGGTGATCTTGTTCTCCTCAAAGTGTCGCCCTGGAAGGGTGTTGTCCGCTTTGAGAAGAAAGGTAAGCTTGCTCCTCGTTATGTTGGTCCATTCAAGATTCTCGCGCGTGTAGGAAAAGTTGCCTACAGACTTGACCTGCCGCCCGCGCTCAGCAATGTGCATCCAACGTTCCATGTATCCAATCTCAAGAAGTGTTTAGCCGACGAGAACCTTCACATTCCACTTGATGAAGTTCAAGTTGATGAATCCATGCATTTCGTTGAGAAGCCTGTTGAGATTATGGATCGCGAGGTTAAGCAAACCAAGCGCAGTCGCATCCCTATCGTGAAGGTTCGCTGGGAGTCCAAGCGCGGAGCCGAGTTTACATGGGAAAGGGAAGATCAAATGAAGATCAAGTACCCGCACCTGTTCTCTGCGCAGCCTACTTCGAGATAAATTTCGGGACGAAATTTCTTAAAGTAGGGGAGACTGTGACATCTGCCCCGATCCGACCCGACCCAGGTACCCGTTTCTCTAATCCGATCTCTTTCTGTTATGATTTAATATTTATTTATACTTATATTTTACTTTTTAATAATAATAATATTTTCTTCCCGCCGTCCCGCCTTCTCTTCCCCTCTTTCTTTCCGCCTTCTTTTCTCTCTTGTCGCCCTTAACCTTGAACCCCTCTTAACTCTGTCCTTGTTCCCTCCCGCCTAAGGTTGTCTGCGCAGTTCCACGCGCCAGACTCCTTACAAGGATGCCTGCGTGAAGACCACCTGTTACTGCGATACGCGAGACGAACTGTCCCCGCAGCGCGCTAAGGATTTTAGTTCTTCCCGCGGCGCGCTATGGATACCGTTCTTCCCGCGACGCGCTAAGGAATATAGTTCTTCTCGCGACGCGATTAGAATTGAAGTTCTTCCCGCGGCGCGCTTAGAATTGTAGTTCTTTCCGCGGCGCGCTAAGGTTGGTTCTGTCTGCCTTCGCGCTCGCGCACTCTTGACCTTCTGTGTCTGCCTTCGCGCTCGCGCGCTCGAGCCTTCTCGCGCTAAACCCTTGAGTCTTTCCCCCAGTTTTATCCAGCCGTTTACTTTTGTGATGTCTTATCTTCTGTGCTGTTGACCTGACCTATCTTATGTCTGAAAAGCCACTTTTGGCGCAGCATGCGCACCAACCCCATTGGTTGACAGAAAAAGTGACTAACATTATCTTTTGAGATCTGCTTTTCCATGCTTTGACCTGTACCTTTAACTGACCCGCCCATGCTTTTACTGTTACCTGTCAGCTTTTCCCTTGTCCCCTGCAGCTGCCATATCTTTTGTTATCTTTTGCTTTTTGGAGATCTTTTCCCCTTTTTATGGGATTATGTTTTCTAGGGTTTCCCTATAAATAGTATTGTTTTCTTAATAGTTTATCACTACACACACAAACACTTAAATCTTCTCCTTGCTCTCTGCCGTTATCCTTCAGCCGTCTCCTCTCTCTGCCTTCGTCTTCTCTCCTGTTCTGCCCAGATTTCCGGTAATATATAATATATTATATATAATAATTTACTTATTAATTATGCTAACTTATAATCAAGACTTAAAACCGATCGTTAAAACAATAATCTTTAATTATAGGTTAACTTTGCTTGGTTGATTCTTGCTTTATCTTTCAACGCATCTTTATCAAGTGAGTAATCTCGTACCTAATCCCTTTTTATTTTTAATGTTTTGGGATGTTCATGTGTTCATACAAACTTAGAGTCTTAAACTTGTTTATGAACTTTAGTCGCGCAGTATCCCATGTGTTGAGGACGTTTACTTGGCTGTTTATTTGTATGTGTGTATCATTAACCGCTTTGTTCGGCCTATTCCGAAGTTTTCATGGATCCATTAGATGAACACGGGAGACCTATCATTTACGGTTTTCTTTGTTTACACTTGCACAGATGTTTTCTTGTTTTTGTGCTCATTTGGGAGCACGGATTGAACTATGAGCTATGATCTATTTAGGCTTGATCACAATCTGATTGCACCCTTGTTAAACACCAAACATACACGTGTTGCGCGCAGTGATTATTGTTATCTATTATTATCTATTAAACTTGATTTCTCACCAACACGCAAGTGTTTGACGTTTTATTTTAACACATGTTCAGGTTTGATGTAGCTACATTTGGAGCTTGTGGACACGTAGGACGTTTTTTTTTTACTTTTGGACCTAGATTAAAATATATCAAGACAAGTTATTGTTGTTCGAATATTTTGCCTTATAATATATTGATTTATGTTGATTTATGTTATCATGTGTTTACGTTGCGCGTGCGCGAATGAATGTATTTATTAAATATTGACACCCAATAGTGTCACGAGTAATGAAACAATATGTGGCGCCCCGATGTATAATCCGCCTTTGGTCGGGGTGTTACACATATGACGTGGAGTAATCGCCGAGGCGCGCGCGCGACCGCTGTGGCGCCGAGTAATCGCCTGAGCGCGCGCGCGACCCCGCTGTGGCGTAGAGTAATCGCCTGGGCGCGCGCGTTCGACCCGCTGTGGCGTAGAGTAATCGCCTGGGCGCGCGCGCGCGACCCGCTGTGGCGCAGAGAAATCGCCTGGGCGCGCGCGCGACCCGCTGTGGCGCAGAGAAATCGCCTGGGCGCGCGCGCGCGACCCGCTGTGGCGCAGAGTAATCGCCTGGGCGCGCGCGCGCGACCCGCTGTGGCGCAGAGTAATCGCCTGGGCGCGCGCGCGACCCGCTGTGGCGTAGAGTAATCGCCTGGGCGCGCGCGCGACCCGCTGTGGCGCGCATGATCCAAAAGGTTTTGAATATCCACATCAGGTAGGTTTTATGTAAAACCAACAGATCTGATAGGGTTTATAAACCTATGAAAATGAGGTGTGGCTGCTGCTCGAACGAACCCAGATCTGAAAACACAGATCTAAGGGTTTTCCCCAAAAGCTCGTTGTTTTCTTCCTGTTTCTTCCAGATCTGGAAGTATTTTCCAGATCTGAAAACACAGATCTAAGGATTTTCCCCAAAAGCTCGGTGGTTTCCTCCTGCATATTCCAGATCTGGAAGTATTTTCCAGATCTGAAAACACAGATCTAAGGGTTTTCCCCAAGAGCTCGGTGGTTTCTTCCTAGGATTTTGATGAACGGATCGGAGGGCCGAGAAGAGAGGCAAGCGTGGTTCATTGCCGTCCCACGGATGGCGCCAATGTCGAAGCACGAAATGGAATCTGACCTGACCCATGACGGAGCTTCCACGGATTTCGAGATGAATGAACCGCATCCTGGTCTGCTGATCCTCTCCTCCAGCTGCTCGCGATCTGCAGTGGCGTTTTGGGGGTGTGGAGGTGACCGCTAAGATGATCTTGAAGATCTCTTGTTCACAGACACAAAAACTGGTGGTGGCACCTACTGAGCATGACCTATGATAAGGAGGTGAAGACCTCCTTATATAGAGTCTCATGGCCACCATCATGGTACCCTAATGGGCCTAGCCCAATTAGGGTTACCTCCACAAACCTCCTCAGCCCAATAACAAATGTATTAGCCCATATAATAAAATAAACCAAATATAATAAATTTAGGATTGTAAACCGGGTTTAATACCATACCCCTACATGATGTAATATATTGAGTTATATTATCAGAAAACTGCTCATACGCAATGAGGTTTCTTAAAACCAACCCAGTGAAATCATTAATATCCAGTACCGGCATTATGAGAGTAGGCTTACCCCAAGAACAAGAAAAGCATGGCAGCCTACATAATTTCACTTCCATCACCAATGGCCATTCTGTATCTCGGACACGCTTAAAGTTTACCCCTGCTCTGTCCAGTTCTACAGCCGAGGGAAATCTTGAATTTGGAAATTCTGATGACGTAGCATTTTCGTACTGGAAACATTCATGCAGGAGGCCAAGAATATGATGATGGGCGGTACTTGAGCTGCTCTTCAGTTTGTGTTCTTTAAAAGGGTTAACCTGTTCTAGAACGGCATGGATAAGATTAATAAGAGAGGCTGTTTGATCAAATTTAGAAATAGTGCACTCAAAGATATGCTGAAGAACAAGGAAGGGGATTTGGTTTTCGAGCAGCACGAGGTCATAAATTGTAAACTGGATGAACATCATGTTTCCCAAATTTGATTTTTCACGTTTTGTAATCCTGTACAAGAATTCAAGTATGAAACAACCATCCATAACCATAATTTTGGTAAGTTCAGCGTTATTGTAGGCTATTGTCTCGGCATAACACGACCTGATTTGGTTTATTGAAGCATTCACCTTCAGAGCACATGCTTGCAATGTTTCCTCCTGCATGGAATTTACACGACTCAATAGACTAAACACATGAACGGCTTTTTCTCCTTCACCTGCTTGCAGATTTTCTTCTTCTCTATGCAGAGGTCCAATAGAGACCAACCGAGGCTTGTAACAAGTTAGGTTGTGATCTTTAACGGTACTAGGGACCATGTAAATAGTCGGTGAAGACTGTTTAGCCTGATTTTCTCCTTTCTTTATACATTTAAGAAGGCTTTGGACGCTAATATGCACATCTTCAAGCCCTGCATCCTTGTTTGCCACTGGAAATGTTAGCTTTAATTCCTGTGCAATAATAGGAAACAAACTGATTCAGCATATCTAATAGAACGAAAACATACGATAGTCATTGCTACAAATAGGCACTATACTATCAGTTACAAAATAGCAATAACTAAAAAACAAGAATTTAATTAACAACCACCAGATTATCTAACAGATCACAGAAGATATAATAGGCATCGGATCAGCGAATAAAAGACTCCACCATTTATTTTAGTAACAGCTGAGAGTCCTAGTTTTGACTTTTGAGCAGAGGTGTCATCATGCTTTTAACACAACTACATTTACTTATCACAATAACTATAATCTAATGGTAAATACCTTCTCTGATCCTTGATACTGATTTTTCAGGAGCGACCATGCTTGTTTGGCTGAAGTAGCAGCGGCTATGCTTGAGAAAATTGATTCATCCACTGCTTGTTGGATGATGAATAGAGCTTTGGCGTCTTGCTTCTCATATTCCTTTTGGTGAACCTTGTAATCACTTGCTTCTGTGTGGTCTGTTTCCACAAAGTTTAAAAGACCCTCGGACTTTAAGAGTGTCTTCATCTTGATGCTCCAGAACTCGTAAGAGTCTCCCTTAAAGAGGAGATGTGTTCGCGGTTGACTTACATGGAGAGTGCTATAGTTTGAAAACATTTTTCAAAAACAAAGAATAGAATCTATACCCAAGGAACCTGAAGATGCGAAGATGATCGGATTATAAGACAAAGCGAATGCAATTGAAATATAGGAAACAAAACGACTTTACTGATGCTAATAAAACATAGAAAAGCTAATGAGAATATAAACACAGGCACACCACCATCTGTAACAAAATAGCAATAACTAAATAACAAAAAGCACCAAAATTTAGCACAGCACGAGTTGTCAAGAGCTACCATATATACTAATGAAAACAATAAGCACATTTGCAGAGCAATATAAGGAACCTAGTAGGTTTGAACTGAAATCAAATGTATGAGCATTTTGGTAGAAGAAGAAATGGTTTTCGCTACGATAAATACATTGTATTGTATGGTGGTTACATTAAAAAGTTTATGTTTGACCTGAGCTTTTGTTGCTATTTGTTATCGACACCTTGATAGATACCGAAAATAGGAAAGATAGTCTGCCCAATTCGAGAAATGCTCTTTATGTGACCACGGACACACGTTTCCTGGCCCTGGTACGCGTAACTAGCACCAGTATACGTGTAGCCATCATTTAAACACGCGTAACTAACGCATAAACGTGCGTAATTAACTGGTGTAGAAAACCAGAAAATCAAAGTCAGAACTCATAAGAAAGCTGAAATATACAATAATTTCAAAAACCCATTAATATAGATTAATCCGTTATGAATCAAATTTGTCCCGACTCGAACCAAAACAAACCCTTTTAAATCAACCCGTTATGACCCGTAACTGAACCCGCCGGACCCATTTGCCCGCCCTGCTTGCTATTTAAAAGCTCAAAAAGCTCAAGGCTTGGCCTTGTGGCTTGCTCGATAAAAGCTTGAATAAAACTAGATATAAAAAGTTGATTTCAAACATTCTGAGCTGATTTGGATCATTTTTGTAACCAAGCTAAAATCGACCCAGGCTCAGCTCAAGTCATGGCTCGGCTCGTTGGCTCGATCTTAAGCTTGTTTAACTTCAAAATCGAGCTAGAGCCTAGCTAAGTTGCCTCGTTTAATTTCGAGCCCGGGCTCGAAATCACCCTGGCTTGACTCAGGCTCAATCGTGAACAGCCCTCTAAACCTATAACAACAGATTTAAGAATTTTTTATGGGATAACTTTATAAATCAGTAGAACACATAAATCACAGGCTACATATAGAATGAAACTTCATAATAAAGAAGAAAACTTTTTATTATAGGACAAGTTCAAGGCTCCTGTGGACATTGAAAATAACAAGATAGATTAACAATTTCACAATTACTAGATTCAAAATGAAGTCTTACCAGAACAAATGGGAAGATTGACCCGTCGAAGTGGCCAGAGGAAGTGGAGCGATATCCTTAGTCGTTGACTCAGAGAAGTTAAATGCCAACTTATTTGTTATCTTGTCACGTGCCATTTCATTATCTGATGCATTATTTGTTACTCTTTCCATCCGCGCGTGTATCTCTTCTATTTTTTTTAATGGTCAACAGAACATTTTATGTCTGGGTATTTTATACCAGGTAACTCAATGATAAAAGGCTATCGCCAGCTGGCCCAAGCCAGCCGTACGGAGCCCTTAAACGCCTTCAAGTTATCTCTAGTTCTGGGGAATACACACCCGTCCGATGGCCCACTCGCTCTTAGGATCAAACTAGATATCATAAAGATCTCAGTCTTTCTTTATTGAGCCACCCTTGTATTGCACAGCTTAAATAAGCTCATGTCTTATATGCATGGGTTCAATTAAATAAAATGTAATTTGTTAACGCATATGGTTGTCAAGATCAGTCTTTAAAAAAAATAAATTTTTACGTGATAGTTATAATTTCTGTTATATTATTATGTTTTAAAAAAACCAGCTGTGTATTAATTTATTTATGTAATTGATAAATGCTAATTTAATTATATTGTATTCAGTACTTTAAATATCACTGAAATACAATTAAGTTAACTTAAGTTGCAATTATAAAGATATAAAATTATGTACAGTGTTTAGTTCATGTGTTTACTCTTTTTTGGTTTCGGTTTTTTTTTTCTTTTTTCTTTTTGAGACTTAGTAACATTCCAATATAAATTTTTGAAAAATAGAGTTTTGAGGTGTTTTTTGTATCGCAAACTATACCTAGTAATGGTAGCGTAACGAGCCAAACTAATACCGATAGAACAACATCGATATGATATGGATATTTAGTTTCATAGTTTTTGATTGATGTACAACAGATGCCGATATCTTTTTGGTCTTAAAGTTTTCTTATTCCTTAGGCATCATCAAAAGTTGCTGCTAGAATAGGTAATAACAGACATAACATAACATAGCATTTAAAATTCATCATCATCCAACTAAATGTCCTTATACTTGAAGGAATATGCAACAATAGCGAAGATGACAAGATCAACTGCGTTTAGCCCCGCCAGTGTCCAATAATACCGATCCAAACGACTTTTATTCGATGTATGCTGAAACCAGTTTGGATCATTGTTTGTCTCACTCACCTTCCCCACAACATAGACCGATAAAACACTAGCCACGCTTCCTAATCCTATGACAAACCTTTGCAAAAGCATTAGATACTTGTACCTCGATGTAGGGAGTTGGCGCTGTAAAAAACGTTCGATACTAGAATTTGTAAAACCATCAACAGCTCCAAGAAGTAGAAACTGTGGAAGCAGAGAAAATACACTCGTTGGGATTCTCTCATCCGACTTGTCGACCAACCCGTGATTCCTAATCACATCAAGTCTTTGAGTTTCCACTATTGCAGCAGTAATGCAACACAGTATAGACAAACCCATTCCTACCGAAATCCGAACTAGCGCATAATACCTTTTTGAAATCGGGGTGCACTCCAATACAAGAACAAAAATACCATGAGATATGCTGGCAGAGCAAGTGTAAAAAAGTAAAAAGATGGGAATCTGGATCTTTATGCTTCCAAGTTTGCGGTCCATGTGATTAGCTTGCTCAAGAAAGTAAGTGTTTCCTAGAGAAAGCGTTATTGCCGTCCCAACGAATGTTAGTAACAATGGGGCCATATGAATACGAGTCTTGGTTTCTTCTACTTCACGCAAGCTACACAGCGTCCAGCTTTTCGACCTTGCCTGATCAGGATACTTAATAGCAGCCTTGTCTAACCAGCTATACCATTTCATATCAAATTTCCATTAAAATATATATAAATTAAAAGAATCTAAGAGCACAATTTAAGGAAACAATAAACCTGAGACTGTTGGTGCTACGAATATCCTCGTCAATATAGATCTGTGTAAAATTTTTTACTTGCTGAAAATCTTTACTAACGGCAGCTACAAAAACTCGAATAGGAATTGTTAAAGGGCTCCCCTTTGGCTTACCATGTTTATACTGTGAAGATCCGGTTATGAACAAAACAGTTGCTATCGACGCACATATAGCTGGGATCCCAAATCGGATTGACCACGGCTTTATATATGGGAATGCAATGCCTCCACATACGATTACAAGCACCACTATCAATAAAATCAGCATTAGAGAAATGATTGCTTTACCGATTTGATATAGAGCTTTAACTCCATCTTCATTTATAGCTTTAGATGCAGGTCCACGCGGGCTTTTTGGTTCTTCTTCATGCTCAGCTTTAGCTAGAGCTTCTGTATAAGCTTCAGCTAAAGCTTCACCATAAACTTGAGCTTCAGCTTCAGCTTGAGCTTGAGCTCGAGCTTCAGCTTCAGCTTGAGCTCCAGCTCCAGCTCCAGCTCGAACTTCAGCTTCAGCTACTACTTCACCTCTAGCTTCAGCTTCGGCCAGAGCTTCTGCAAAAGCTCTCATTTCAGCTTCGGCTAGAGCTTCAGCATAAGCTCGCACTCGAGCTTTAGCTTGAGCTTCAGCATAAGCTCGATCTTTGGCTTCAGCTTTAGCTACAGCTTCAGCTTTAGCTCGAGCTTCAACTCGAGCTTCATTTTGTATATCTATAAAGGATTCTAACGAGGCTTGCTGACCTGCCTGTCCGACTGCTATCAACGATACAGCAATATAAAACAGATCTTTTTGTGCGTGCCCGACACATTCCTCCTTGTAGTGGTGGCATGGGCCGAAGATAGTTGGCGTTGACAAAGACAGTAATCCTAATCCCTGCATAACTTCATATTTAGAGTCACATTATATGTTTTATTTTAACATTATAGAAATATATAGGGGAAAATTAGCGTACAAATGAAATCAGCGTGCTTATTGTGAGAATCAAGTAGAGTAATTATATATAGAAGTAGAATAATTGTGTAATTACATCATAGAGTAATTATGTAATTACTCTATAATGTAATTACATAATAACTTATTTGTATATATAATTACTCTACTTGATTCTCACAATTAGCACGCTAATTTCATTTGTATTTGATCCAAACCCATAGAAATAAATGGTATACACTTACAATACTGTAGCCAATGCTAGAGAGTGCAAGCGTATAGAAGTCACCCAAGAAGGTATCAGCAAAAAATAATAATGCAATTGCCAAAGCCGGTGTGATTCCATTAAAAATGTTTATGATACCAGCAGCATGTGTAATGCTTAAATTCCAGACATTTGTTAAATAATTCACCATCACATACAAAACAAATCCGCCCATGTAAGTGCTGCATTTCATAAAGGATAACATGAGATTTACTAAGAATATGAGTTCATAAGTTAAGTAGTGTTTTAACAAAATATAAGAACTAATTAACACAAAAACTGAATTATGAATTTGCAAAAAGAATCCTAGACATTGAGGCAGAATGTAGTATATCTCCTACAATATATACTCAAGAATTGAATAGATATCAACAACACATAAGTGGCAAACACACATTTTACCGGATAACTCCCAATATTATTATAAATAATAATTAAAAGCTCAAAACTCAATTTCAATTTTAACATGTATCTTTCATCTATATAATTACCTAAACTTGGTGTTAACTTAATGAAATCTGAGTATTATGATTAAAATGCTTGATTACTAGCTAATTTACTTATATGGGAGATGTCATGTGGTTATTTGAACTAAAAGCTAAGGTTGTGTTTATTTTATATATATACTAGGTTAGAATCCGTGTAATAAATATAAAGCGCAGTTTTCATTATTCTTGTTAAAATAGTTTAGTAGAATTAAAAGAAAGCAACCAAATAGCAATAATTATGTTTTATATATATATTAATCAATAACTTATGGGAGTATCTTTATATATAAAATTACAATTAGACAAATATAATAACTCTAACTATCATTCCCAGCAGGTCCCTCATCTATATTTCTATAATTACATCAAGAATTACTACATTTCTCTATCCACCCTATAATTTGTATTCATAACCACTAATAACTCCATCATATAATTTGTAAAACCCTCTCACACAAATTTAGGGAAGTTATTGCGAATGCTCTAACCATGATACGAACTAATTAAATTAAATGTTAAAATACAAATAAATCTCTAGCTATAGTTTATCAAGATTCAAGACATGAAGGCACTTAAAAACTATAGTTAATAACAACTATTTTGACTTTAATTATGGAGAAAGCAACAAATATTCATTGGTTCTACACCTTTTTAAATGACATCCTTAATATAATAAATAAAATATTCATTGGTCCTTAACTAGACTATTTTAATGCCATTTAACACCTCTTTTGTTACTCAATGTTAAAAGTAGCCTCAAAAGAAGTATATCGCATTTCACATTGCACCAAAGAGCAATCAAAGAGGAATGAAACAATTATAAAAGATAATATATTAAACTTATCACTAGGCTGTGCATGATTTGTTGTGTACATCTACTGAGTTTTTAAAGTATTTAGTTTTAAAGTATTTAGTGTTATCCAGACTTGTTTTTCAGTATTTTTTGTTAGTTCGAAGCAGCTTTTTCATGTTTGCGAAAAACAGCTAGCCTTTTTGCTTGTAACCAGAATGGTGACTTTGGCGGTTCCTGTCGTCTATTCTGGCTTTTAAAACACTTTTATCTCAAATGGGTCAAATGTGTTGAATTTTGTTTGTATAAAAATAATATAAAGTTACAAACAAAACTATAAATGTTATACTAAAAGAAAATTTATTTATTTAGAAATTTTGAACATGCATGTACACACACGTATTCATATCGTTTAATATGTAATCCATTATATCGTATAACATATATTTGTATAGACAATTTTAACACATTTTGTTGTATTTGATATTGTGTCATCATTAGAATAAATTTATTTATTCCAATCCTTGTAACACACGAGTTTCTAACATGTTTTAATTATATATAAAAAGGCTCCATATAAACGTATAAAAACGATTAAAAATAATAATGCATGTTTGCAATTATGAATAAGGAAAATTGTATTTTATTAATCACATTTTTTTTGTCATTGGCCAATAATAGCCCAAATTGAGATGTGATTATTATAATTCAATTTGTTTATATATAAAAAGTAGTATATTAATCGTATTGTGTTTTAATAAATAAAAAATATTAAATAAGATATGACTTGATCTACAAGTTTGGTTCTTTTCTTAGGTGACATTAATCTTAAGCATCGGATTCTAACAAAAAAAAAACTAATCGTTGTTATAAAGACGTAATACCATTATTCTTTAAATATATTTTACATAAAATGAAAATACTAGCTAGAGAAGTGTTAATAAAATGATTTTAAAATTTTGAAAGTAAGCATTTTAAATTCTTTATAAATTAAAAAAATACATTTTTATTTAGTTTATAAAACATGTTTACTTTTTTTAGTAACGTATTTTAAAAAAATCTATAAAGGAAATCGTTTGCAAAAACTTCAAATGGTGGAATATGACATGTTTTGATTTGATTTTATATGGGAGTGGGTATGAACAAGTAAAAAAATACTTCAAATCGGTACGTTTAGCCTGGCCTAATTTGTTATTTAACATATAGATCGAACTAGCTGCTTCTGTTAACGTAGTTTAACTTTAGTTATGAGTAATTACCTGAAAGTCTTAAATACGTACGCCATTCTCTTGTGTTAACTGCATTTAGAGAAAAATAAATAAATATCTTATACTGATTTATCAATGTAGGCGAATAAACATCTGTTATAAAAATTAAATCACGAGCCAAATTAAATAATAGATTTTGCAAGAATCGGATCTTCCTGGTCTCAAATAGTTATCGGCTGGAAAAAAAAGGTTTAATTCGCTAGTTATGTAGCCTATTCAAATTTTAAGTTCTTCGTTAAAAATATAACCAAACTTTTTCTTTATTATTATAATTTAAAAAGAGATAAATATGATTTGCGTCCCTGTGTGCTTTATGGGGGAAGCACGTTAGACTCCTGATTCTCAAAATGCGTATATTCAGTCGTACATTTTGGGCGCGCAAAAGTGTGTCTCTTCGTCAGTTGATCGTGTGTTGACTAGGTGAAATTACCATCATGCCCTTTAACAATAAGGTGAAATTAAAATCATACCCTTTAATAATAATAATAATAATAATAATAATGAAGAACCTAGTTTAGAACTTCCCAGCGTCACTATCCAATCTCATCTTCATCCTCATCTCCGATCAAATCCCAATCTTCTACTCTTTCTTACATTCTTTCCTATTTTTGTAACTGAGCTTCTCTTTCGTCTCTCATCGTAGGTTTTCGCTGGAAATTGGTAGCGGTGACTAGCGGTTTGAGATTCTCAAATGGGCCGGATCTGGAGTGGTGGAGATTTGAGATTCCAAGGATGTGGCTCCTTAACCGTTTCGATCCTTAATTACATGTTTAATGCTTGTCAGAAAACTTGAAGGTGGCCGGAGCTAGTGTCGAAAAAACGCGGGGTTAGAGATGGAGGTGGAGGGACTTAAACCGCATACCTCATAAGCCACAATAAGTCAAACGAGAATTATTTGAAGTTAAGGGTGAAAGGACGATATTGCCCTTGATATAGATGGAAAAACTGATGGTCAACACAAGATCAACTAACGGGGGACTCACTATGGCCCACCCGAAATCTACCAAGACTCAATATGCGCATTTTGAGAATTGAGGATGCAACGTGTTTCCGCCCATAAAGTACACAAATCATATTTCTCTCTTTATTAAAATTTGAACAGCTTTGAAAATAATATTTTGTCTCTATTACGATCCATACAAGAATATTTATTGACAATACATGACCAAATGTATAGTAGCCAGCATAAAATTTAATGAAAATGAGTCGTATTTAAAATACAGTATTTTTTTATGTTACATGACCAAAAAAAGTATCATATTATTTATACCATTTAGTTTTAAATAGGATTTGTACCGAATTTGAAACAATATATCAGCCGATACGTATATATATTAAGTTATATATAATAATATATCACATATTATTGAAGAAATTGAGAAAAAAAAACTGAAATGCCATATAAATAACATTAGTTTGGATGCATTAATTGCTAATAAAATAATTTGACCTTAAAATTGCATAAACCAATAACCTGTCATGGTTTTACACCTTTCAAGTGACATTATTAATTTATAAATAAAATGGCTTAATAAACGTAGAAGTCCCCTTTATGATCAAAACAATACTTATAGTTTATAAATTATTGTAACAAGTATACCGGCCAATCGAATAATACTCTTTAACTTTCACCTGGAATTGGGAATCTCATATACCACCTCTTCCTTAAGGTGCTACCTGCACACATGCAAATATTTAAATCCAACTATAAGTATTTTTTTAGAAGAACAAAATTAAAGTATATTGATTTAGCAGTTATATAGGTGAAAAAACCATTCATGAAAAGAAATAAGAATGAGCCTAGTCGAAGAAAAGAGACAACTAGGTGTTGTTCGTATTCGTTCATTAAGAAAATAATGTGTTCAGAGCGGCTCACGAACACTTACCGAACGAGATTTTATGTTCGTGTTTCTTCATTAAAGAAATGAAATGGTTCACGAACACAAATAAAATCGACAGAGTCTAGAGATTGAGACCGATGTATTCATCAATGTAAATAACGAAAGCATACAAATGAATTGAACGAACACGAACAAGGGCATTTTCGTGTTCGTTCATTTAACTTTAAACAAAGATATATGTTATTGTTCGTTTATTTAAAAAATGAACATTTACATTCGTTTATGTTCGTTTGTTTAAAATCTAAACGAATATAACTGAACAAAGATAATGAACATACATGAACACAAACAAACATAAACGAACATAAATGAAAACACTTAAATGGACACAAATGAGCAAATATAAAACATTTAAGTAGATGATTCATCCAAATAACATTTATTTATTTTTTATTAATGCATAAACAATCATAAATAAACAAACGTTTATGAACATAAATGAGCGAACGGTACATGTATTAATGTTCGTTAATTAAACGAACACAAATTTTTTGTTCATTTTCGTTTGTTTATTAAATAAACGAACTTCCCGCCGAACGATCAAACAGTTCACCGAACATTCAGTTCCTTTACAGGCCTAGACAAGTAGACTAATTAGGCAACCACCAAAAGTATATCTTTTACATCGAAATAGAAGTCAAACGGCCAGCAAACTAAACTGTATCGCTACTCCCTTAAAGATTGCAAACCCATACACACACACATATATATATAGAGAGAGAGAGAGAGGAACCTCGATTTTGGGCATGCACGTCTCCATAACCGATTAGGAATCGACTTCCAGCCATGTCGGCAAGTGATATGGTTTTCAGCAATGGTGATAGTCTTGAGTATGAGTGAACGGGAAAGGATTGAAAACAAACAGATAACATTAATTAGTCAAATTTGTTTGCAAGTGTTTTTGAAGACAAGAGCCACATTGGTCATTAATTAATGGGAAATTTCTTGATATGGAACATTTGAAAAGAGGAAAAATGGAATTTGGACCGCAAATATTTAAGATTCCAAAAATGGGATGGATTGAGGCGGCGCTTTGGGATAAGTTCTGACGAGATTTTTAAATCAGTTATAATCTGACACATGTAAAACAATCTGACAAATCGGCCAAAAATTTGAAAATGTTAAGGGAGTTGTTTATATTTTTTCACCGGATCTTCTTCTCAAAAGCAGTCTTCCCAAACAGTTTTTTATGTTTCCTACCTAATCTATGCACATTATCAAATCTTGAAAATTGTTATTTTTGAATTCCGTCTTGGTAAACGCATGTGAGAGAAATTTGTTACAAGGAGACGAAATTTATCATACAAAATAATATTATAAACAAACTAGTTCCTTTATCCGGCACATTGCGCCAGGGTAGCCGACAAAACTCCAACGTTGAAAGTCGAGCGTTGGTAAAACATAAGCGTTACGACAATGAGTCGACGCAAATTCGGTCAGTATCGATTACGTTTGTTATGGTATAAACATCGTTGGCAAACTTCGAGCGTTAAAGCCCAAAAAATTAATTCATCAAATTAACATATAAAAAAACAATTTAAAATTATGTTTATTTGGTTGGCAAACCCAGACAGCGGAAAATACAAGCGTTATCAGTCTCGTGCATTGTGCCAGTAATTCGACACAAATTCGGTCGGTTTTGATTACGCTAGTTATGGTACTAGAGCTAATAAATGGAAAAAAGTATAGATACGAAGGTGGACCAATGGCCAATTGGGGGAGGGGGCGTCGAACGGTAATATTACGCATTGGTAAAACCCGAGCGTTGTCAGTCACAAACGTTGAGCAGGCGAGTCTACTCGAATTTGGTCGATTTTTGTCAACTTCGTTATAGTACCGGAACTAAAACAAAAAAAAATTAGCATTTGATCGGTTTCCTTTACGTTCGTTATTGTAACTGAACTAAATGAAAAAAAAATTCACTGACTAACACGGGGCCGCCAAATAGCTCAATAGGACACTCGCGACACCAAAGTTCTATTTTATATATAGTAGTAATTCATTTACATGTCCAACATAATTTATTTATGGAGTTTTAAATATGTAGGCATTTTTCTAAAACAAAATACTTTTTTTTTTAATTTTCTCGATGTTGCGATAAAAATAAGGGAAAATTCCTAACATAGCCCTTTTTAGAGAGAGAAAGCCCAAAATAGCTCTTTTTTCTTCAAAATTTTTTAGAATTTGGACTGTCAAGACGCATTGGAAAAAGATAAAAATAAAGAGGGAGCAGGCCAAATTTCGAAAGAAAGTTAGGGATGAGACAAAATTTGGGGAAATAATGAAGGTAAAGTCCAAATGTTTTTGAAATCTTGGAGCAAAAGTTCAAATTTTTCCAAAACTTTTTTTCTCAAAATACCGTCTTGAGACTGTTTTTTATGTTTCCTACATTTTCCGTCCATATTTTCAAATTCTAGGAAAAAAATATTTTCAAATCTCGTCTTGAGAGACGAGATTCTACCACCACCACCCACCGTTCGCCTTCTACGACGACGACCACCACCCATCGGTCGCCGCCACCACCATCCACCCCCACCACCCACCCAACGTCCACCCAACGGCCACCCAATGTCCTCCACCTCCACCATCTACCACCTGACGGTAAAGATGAAGATAAAGATGATGATGATGATGATGATGAAGACGATGAAGATGAAGATGATGGAGAAGACGGTGGTGGTGGAGGATGATGGGTGGTGGTGGTGGTGGACGATGGTGGTGGGTGGTGACGGATGGTGGTGGCGGGCGGTGGGTGGTGGTGGTGGTGGCGAACGGTGGGTGGTGGTGGTGGTGGTGGATGGTGGCGGTAGTGGTGGTGGTAGAAGGCGAACGGTGGGTGGTGGGGGTGGTGTTAGAATCTCGTCTCTCAAGACGAGATTTGAAAATCTCTTTTTCCTAGAATTTGAAAATATGGACGGAAAATGTAGGAAACATAAAAAAACAATCTCTTAAGACGGTATTTTGAGAAAAAAAGTTTTGGAAAATTTTGAACTTTTGGTTCAAGATTTCAAAAAAATTTGGACTTTACCTTCATTATTTCCCCAAATCTCGTCTCCTCCCGAACTTTCCTTCGAATATGGCGGTAGTGGTGGTGGTAGAAGGCGAACGGTGAGTGGTGGGGGTGGTGTTAGAATCTCGTCTCTCAAGACGAGATTTGAAAATCTCTTTTTCCTAGAATTTGAAAATATGGCCGGAAAATGTAGGAAACATAAAAAAACAATCTCTTAAGACGGTATTTTGAGAAAAAAAGTTTTGGAAAATTTTGAACTTTTGGTTCAAGATTTCAAAAAAATTTGGACTTTACCTTCATTATTTCCCCAAATCTCGTCTCCTCCCGAACTTTCCTTCGAATATGGTCTGCTCCCTCTTTATTTTTATAATTTCTCAATACGTCTTGACAGTCCAAATTCTAAAAAATTTTGAGAAAAAAATGACAATTTTGGGCTTTCTCTCTCTAAAAAGGGCTATTTTAGGAATTTTCCCTTATTTTTATCGCAACATCGAGGAAATTAAAAAAAAGTATATAAAACATCTAAATATTTAAAACGACATTATTCGGTCGGTAAAACCCGAGTGTTGCAGTCCCCTTCTTGTGCTGGTGAGTCGGTAAGACCCGGATAGGGATGAGCTCAGTACCGTACCGGTACCGAAAATCCCGATCCCGAAAATCGCAAATTTTTTGTACCGGTACCGGTACCGAGGAAATACCGGTACCGAACCGTACCGTACCGGTCCCGAAAACTCAAAACCTTGGTACCAGTACCGGTACCATACCGATTTTTGCTCATCCCTAGACCCCGACATTGTCGTTGCCGCGCGTTGTGGCGGTAAGTCGACAAAAATTCAGTTGGTTTTGGATACATTCTCTACGGTACAAGAACTAAAAAAACCAATAAAAGCCAGGCGTTGGTAAAAACTGAGTTTTGTTAGTCCTGAGCGTTACGGAGGTGAATTGGTAAAACTTGGGCGTTGGTAGAACCCAAGCGTTGTCGGTCCTGGATATTATGATGGTAAGTCGACGCGAATTTGATCGATTTCGGTTATGTTCATTACGATATAGAAACTAAAAAATATAAAACATAAAAGTTGGCGTGGCCAACGGTGTTGTGTCACTTGGACCAATGAATGTTGACCAAGCGGCACCATACTTTACAATTATTATATAGTAATAATTTGGTGAGATGGTTTGATCCATGATTGTGAAATTTGTGATCCCAAAGTTCAATTGTTTTATGTTTTTATTTTCTTTTGATAGCCAATTTTATTAAAACACAAAACAGGAGAAAAGCCCAGACCATTACCCAGTCAACACACCAAAACACTATTTGTAGTTATTGAAGATTGCATTATTGAAATTGCATTATTCCTTCTCATCCAAAGGTTCCAAAATATCGCAAAAAACTGCCATAATTGTCGATTTCTTTTCTTTACAACCATCTTGAGATTCTCCACACACCAACAATAGTCGAACCAAAGTGACATTTAGCGGAAAACGGAATTTTTAACCATAAACAAATATGCAGGCTCGGTCTTTGGGCTGTGCAACCGTGCCACAGCACGAGGCCCAAATGGTCAAACAGGCTTAAAGGTTTTTTAAATTATATATATATATATATATATATATATATATATATATAGGGGTGGGATTCAGTAAAAACTCATCTTAAAGAGAAAACTTAAAAACTCCTAAAAATACTTAAAAACAATTTTTAACTTTTTTTAAAATTTTTTTTTGAAGTTTCTGTTTTTTCCATTATTCTTATATTTGTTATTGGTTCCACCAAAAAAAAAAAAAAAAACCTTGTCGGTAACCTCGTCGGTGTAGTGCACATGTGTAATGGTGTGCATTGCATGTATACAAAAGTGTTTGTATTGCATAGTATAAAACACTATTGCACATATTTGATACACACTATTGTATATATGCAATATAAGACTAATACGCACATCGATTACACATTAGTACGTATGTGTACTACAACATTAACGCACATGTGTACTACATCGACTTTTTATTTTATTATTATTATTATTATTATTATTATTATTATTATTATTATTTTTCCATATAATACAACACTACTACACATATACAATACACAAATATTAAATATATACAATTAAACACTATTGAGCTTAAAAATACATAGTAATACACATGTGCAATACAAAAGTTTCGCACAGTAATACGTATGTGTATTACAGCGGGTTTTTTTTTGTTTTTTTTTATTTTTTTATTTTATTTTTATTTATTTCGAGCGAAGGGGACCAAAATATAAGAATAATGGCAAAAACGGAAATTTGAAAATATTTTTTTATATTTAATTAAAAATAATTCTTTAGGAGTTTTTATGTTTTCTCCCTAAATGTGAGTTTTCTCTTGATCCTCTCCCTATATATATAGGATTTGATTCTTTCAGAAGTATTTTTAGGACGAGAAGTGCGAGAAGTTATCAGAACCAATCATAATATTTCTTCTTATTTATTTAATTATTAATTATAAGGGCATGTTAGTTAAGTGAACAATTTTCTTTTTGTGGTAACTATTAATTACTATTAGTAAGTTACAAAACATAATATTGAAACCTAAATTTTATTTAAATATTAACCTTTATTTGTTTTATTTTGTTTGTTAGATGACACATATATCTTAAATGAATTTTTAATAACTATTATAATTATCAAAATTATCGTGTATATTCCAATTATATGAAACTTATACGTACGCCATACACTTTATGAATGTATATATTTACATAATTACATGCCTATGAATGTATATATTTACATAATTACATAGGCATGTACATACGTAGGCACGTAGGTACTTACGCACGTAGGGACGCACGTACGTAGGCATGTAGGTATATCTGCACATAGGGACGTAGGTAGGTACGCACCTACGTATGTATGTGTGTATGTGCGTACATAGAGGCGTACACACGTAGGGAGGTAGGTATGTGTGTACGTACGTACCTACACTTCAAATGGATACAAGTTGTTTTTACCAGTTTCTTCACTGTACACCTGCAAATAATAAGATATTTATCATCCATAAGATTAGATGAAGCATTTGTAAGCCTTCAAAATGATAGTACACCAAAAATATTAAATGATTTTCAAAAGTGAGATCTAGTAGTGGCTTTAATGAGAAGATTTAATTAACTAGTTAAGTAATTATGAGTTACACATTTGTTTTTAATGATGGTAAATAAAAATTACTAACATACCCTTTTTGGTATTAAAGTTTATTAAAATGATGAAAATAAATTACAAGAGTGTCATTTTGAATAATGACTATTGATCAAACAAAATCAATGGATGTGATTCACTTCTTGCACTTCTCGTTGTAATATCACTTCTCGCAAGATCCATCCTATGTACCAACAAATACCTACGTGCTTACGTATGTACATGCCTATGTAATTATGTAAATATATACATTCACAAAGTGTATGGCGTACGTATAAGTTTCATATAATTGGAATATACACGATAATTTTGATAATTTTAATAGTTATTAAAAATTCATGTAAGATATATATGTGTGTGTGTGTGTGTGTGTGTATTGGGTAAAGTTAAAATACAAAGGACAACAAAAATGAGAAGGGTGAGAAGGAATCTAATCCATTGATCTTAGATTTAAATAGTGGAAATTAATTTAAGAAAATAAATTGATGAAAATAGCATAAAGGTAATAACTCACTTTTGGTGACTTTCTCTTTCCTCATTTAAGTCACATGTCAATTCCCTCACCATTTTAAAATGACTATTACTTTTTCATGCAACATTATTTTTTAAAAAAAAAATTCACCATAATAACAAGCGTTTTTTAATCTTTAATATGAGCACCATATTGTTATATAAAAATAAAAAAATAGTGGGTTTTTTATATTGTGATATTGGTTGTTCATAATGATTTTTAATTGGGGTTTTCTATGCATTATGTTATAGATTTTGGTCATTGTGTTATCAATTGATACTCATATTAAAAATAACAATTAAAACAATGATTACGTCATTGTGTCTTTTTATTTGTCATTGTGTCTTTGTGCTCATCATTTGTCTTACTACTTATCATTGTGTTATAGTCATTGTGTAATATGTAGTTTCCATTGTGTTTTACGTTTCAGGTCATTGTGATATATGTATTCACCATTGCGTTTTACGTTTCATGTCATTGTGTTATATGTATTCATCATTGTGTATTACGTTTCATGTAATTATGTAATATGTATTCATCATTGTGTTTTATGTGTTAGATAATTTGTCGTTATTTTATCATTATACATACGTATTATTATTACTCAACCATATTATTAGCATTTAAAAAAACACAATGATGATTTGAACGACACAATAACGAAAAAAACACAATAACAAACAGAAAGACACAACCACGAAAAGACACAATGACGTAATTATGTTTTTAATTTTTATATAACAAAGTGACACTCATATTAAAGATAAAAAAAACGTTTGTTATTATGGTGGATTTTTTTTTAAATAATGTTGCATGAAAAAGTTATGGACGTTTTAAAATGATAGGGAAATTGACATGTGACTTGTATGTGGAGAGAGAAAATATGTATTACTTTTATACCCTTTTATCTTTGGTCCCCACTTGACACATGTCAATCAACTATGGCTTCTCACACTTCTCATTTTTGTTGGCATTTGTAGAATAACTATATATACAGGGGGTTGGGTTAAAATAAAAACCCACTTGAGTTGTGAAAACCAATGTTTTTAAAACCGGACCGGTTCGGCCGGTCCGACCGAGATTCGGTCACCCGACCGGTCCGGTTTGGTGTCGTTCACTCGCTTATCAAAAAACCAGGTCCGAACCGGTTCACCGGTCTGACCGTGAAACCGGACCGTTTCAGCCGGTTGAACCGGTGAACCGGACCGATTCAGCCGGTTTATTATGGATTTTTTTATATATTTTTCATTTAACATTTTTTTCTAGATTTTTTGAGTTCGGCCGGTCCGATCTGTTGAACCGGTGAACTGGTAACCCGACCGGTTCGTTGTCCGATCCGTTTATGAAAACATTGGTGAAAACTCTAGAAACTCATTCTCAACCACATGTTTTTAATTAAAGTTTAAATCTTGTGGTCCACAATTAAAGTTAATAAAAAATATAAATATAAATATAACTTTTTCTCTCTTCTAAAAACATGTAAAAAAATGTTAAAAATAACAAAACAATTTTTTTTACGAGTTTTTACAATCAAGTGAGTTTTTATTCCATAAATGATTATGTGAAGCCCAATTGCGGAAACCCAATCTGATTAAATAATTAAATACATAACAACACCCACATGGTGAAATGGGTCTACAGATACTTTGGAGCTGGACGCTTGAGAGCCACCTCAACCTAAGGAAAACAAGAAACCGGACCCACTTCCAGAAACTAGACGTTGAATTCACAGTAATAATTTGTTGCATTTTCATTTGGACGTGTACCTATTAGTGTGGTCATCAATAATTGATTTATTGTCACGATCCTATTTAATGTGTGAATATGAAAGATATAATTGAATGAATCTTAACATTTTTAGTTTGAAAGTATACTGAAAAATGTATATTACAACTTATATACATTAACATATATAAAATACAAGTTTGAGGCCCATGTATTACACGGTTAATTGATGAAACTTTTAAATTTTAACCATTAAGTGAAATACAATCAACAAAAATGGTCATATAATGTTAATAAAATTACAATCTACATTAAAATAACATAAATTACATAACTAAGATTATACAAATATGTTGCAAATAAGTAAAACCTTCATTGTATACTACATTTGTGATTGTATTGGTCGGTATACACTGGTTATCA
The DNA here is from genome assembly GCF_021521415.1 of Bidens hawaiensis. Classification (NCBI taxonomy): domain Eukaryota; kingdom Viridiplantae; phylum Streptophyta; class Magnoliopsida; order Asterales; family Asteraceae; genus Bidens; species Bidens hawaiensis. Next base: position 229,889 of record NW_027492323.1, read on the forward strand.
AATATCAAAATCTTTAGTCCATGTCTGCTTGTAACTCTTGATATGGTAACAAATAGGTCTGCTTATAACTCTTATGTGTGACAAATAAGGTTCTTCAAATGCATTCCGACCCTAATAAATGATACTGAATCCATGAAACCAACAAAAAAAAATATCCATGCACATTAGATATCATACCTTTTAAATAATTAATATGATGTTATTTGAGATCATCTGCTAATGAATGAATCGGTTATGATTTACATTTAATAAAAATATTGAATTCATATATTAAAATGACTTAAAGAATAAGGACTATATATTGAAATGGATTGAAAAAAATATGAAGATGGCTATGAGATTGACATATGGCAATAATATGTAGTCTTTTATTAGAGACGGGGGTGGGGATGAACGGCGGTGGGAATTAGGGTTTGTTATTTGGGTTGGGTGTGTGTTATGAAAAGAAATGGACAGAACAATAAAAGGATCTGGAAACTATTATTCGGACGTGTTGACCCGAAATAAAAACCATTTATTGAATATGGGTGAAAAAAAAGTGAGGAGTGATAAAAGCTTGACAAGTGCCACAATGAAGTAGCCTTTTATTAGAGTAGTAAGATTAGGGTTTTTATTTGGGTTGAGTGTGTGTTATGAAAAGAAATGGACAGAATAATAAGAGGATCTGGAAACTATTATTTGGACGGGTTGACCCGAAATAAAAACCATTTATTAAATATGGGTTAAAAAAGTGAAGAGTAATGACTGATGAGATCTTAACAAGTGGCATAATGCAGTAGCCTTTTATTAGAGTAGTAAGATGTGTTAAAAAAGTTATGAGTAATGAGAGCTTGACAAGTGCCACAATGAAATGTCTTTTATTAGAGTAGTAAGATTAAGGTTTGTTATTTGAGTTAGGTGTGTGCTATGAAAAGAAATGGACAGAATAATAAAAGGATCCGAAAACTATTATTTGGGCGGGTGAACCCGAAATAAAAACCATTTATTGAATATGGGTTAAAAAAATGAGGAGTGATGAGAGCTTGACAAGTGGCACAATGAAGTAGCCTTTTATTAGAGTAGTAAGATGGGTTAAAAAAAGTGATGATGAGAGCTTCACAAGTGGCACAATGAAGTAGCCTTTTATTAGAGTAGTAAGATTAGGTTTGTTATTTGGGCTGGGTGTGTGTTATGAAAACGATCCAGAAACAATTATTTGGGCGGCTTAACCCGAAATAAAAACCATTTATTAAATATGGGTTAAAAAAAGTGAGGAGTGATGAGAGCTTGACAAGTGGCACAATGAAGTAGCCTTTTATTAAAGTAGTAAGATATTATATAAAAAAATTATGACGGGTTACAATCATGTATATAATCAGGTAAATATATAGGGCTATGTAATTGGGTGATCGGGTCGGTTAATCGAGTATATTGCAAATCACATACTCGTCCCAAACCTAAGAAAAATTTCAAAGATAATATCATAAGGCCCAAAATTTATCTCACACGAGGCCTAAATTTTGTTTATCATTCTCGGGAACGGCCTTCAAATCTGCCACCAAATTGTTCTAGCTGGCCTACACAAGATTTATGAACGGCTTGAGATTCCTGCAAATAAGCACATATCACACACATGTATTTAAGGGGTGTTTGGCCCAGCTTTTATTTTTTAGCTTATGTTTTTATTGGATAGAAGCTTATAACTTTTGTTCAATCATTTGATAAGCTCCTTTTATGTGTTTGGATGAGCTTATATTTTATAAGTTGATAAGCTTTTTTTAAGTGTTTGTGTTAGCTTTTTTTATTTAGCTTATATTAGGAAAATGACCAAAAGGAGTATTGTTACATATTATCACATAACTTATATTTTATATGTATCTACTTTATTTTTATGAGTTATAACATCATTTTTGGATAAATTTATATCGAGAATGACGCAAAATTTCTACAAAAATATATTAATATTCAATAAACATTCATCTTTGTTTGACTAGATCTCCTGCAATCATATCTCTAACTATACTCATGTATAAATCATCTATTCTACGTTGTGTACTTGTGTCTTCATCTATTTCATTAATGTCACTAGACTCTCGACTATCAATACCAATAAGTTGTTAAATTGTTACAGTAATAAGTTGTCTCTTATTAATTATCCACCATTTGCCTCTTAGGCCATGGGATACTTTAACACCTAACATAGGTTAGGATGAAATGACATTTTAAATGTGCTTTTCACGGGTTAAAATGAACAATATGCATTAATTATGTATTAATTACTAATTGATTTGTTAAAAATTAATATGAGTGAAATGGAGTTAAATGGATTAAACCATTTTCTTTGAGGGCAAATGGGTAACTTAACACCCTTACACAAATAAGCTTCCTTAAATAAGCTTAAAAACCATCTTCCAACTAGCTTCTATAAATTAGCATATATAAGCTTATAAGCATAAGCTTAAAAAGCTAAAACAAACACCAAACTAAGCTTATTTTGTAAAAAAAAAAAAAAAAAAACTAAAAGAGCTATAAGCATGTTAAAAAAAGCTAGGCCAAACACCCCCTAAATAAACGCCCTGGTATGCTAACGCCCCCTTATGAGGTTTGGTCCATAACCGCTCGCCAACCAAAGTAGTTTTGAGAGGGACCCAGCAATTCCAAGGAAATGGCCAAACCGGATATGCACCCATTAAGCTCTTCTCCAAATGTCGTCTTACAAACGTACTAAACTCTTCACTTCTTCCATCGAAAACCCAGCCCCATTTATCCGTTCCATTTATGATTGTAAACTTACTTAACCAAGCCATGACAGCCCTGATATCCCTCCATTGTTGATCAAGTCATGGATTCCTTCTCCATCTCCATAACCAATGTACTGTTGGCCCGACCATCGAATATCAATAACTACTTTAGCATTTTTATTCTTTGCTAACTCAAAACATAAGCCAAATTTATCAGACAGTAAAGCCCCTCGCCTGTTCAATTTGTTGGGCTTTTTTTAGCCTATGAGAAAGCCTAACACTATCATCCTGCATGGGTGTTGTTGTTGTTGTTATTATTATTATTATTATTATGAGTGAAAAAAAAGGAAATGGAAAAAATATATAATACAAATTATTTTGTGTTTTTGGTTATGGGTCCACAAGGTGGATTTCCTGACTTAATAATCGAAGAAATAAAGGGTTTTTTCTTTTTCTTTTCTTTTTTTTTTGTATTATGCCAATATCCAAAAACCACTAAACCCTTTAATGCTTCCTCTTTTCACGCTACCACCCTTGATCCTGACACCGAACCCGCTGCATTTACTGTTGCTAATACAAGTCCGAAATGGTCACGCCATGGCTAAAGAATACTTGCGCCGATGAGAAATCGTGTTTCGGGCTCTAATGTTGTTGATTGTAAGTGAATTTATATACTTAAACGAGACCAAACAGGAGCTATCACATGTCATAAAGCTTGTTTAGTTGCCAAAGGTTTTCGACAACAACCAGGCATCGATATTAGGAGACTTTTAGCCCGGTTGTCAAGTCTACAACCATTCATGTGGTCCTTTCTTTAGTTGCCCAAAAATGGCAACACCGACAGCTTGATGTTCAGAATGGTTTTCTGCATGTGCGAGTTACAAGAGATAGTGTATTTACAGCAGCCACGTGGCTAAGTTTGCCCACAAAGACTGGATCATGCTTGTTTATTGCACAACTCTCTATATGGATTAAAATAGGCCCCGAAGCTTGGGTTCACAGTTGTCCCTAGCTCTTCAAGGTCTTAGTTTTCAAGGTTCCAAATCAGATCTTTCTTTATTTATTTACTGGTTTGGCGGAACTCTATTGTATCTACTTGTTGACATTGATGATGATATTTTGATAGGTAACAACCCACGGGCGATTGATCACATGGTTCACAATCTTAGCAGGTCATATGCGGTCCTATCATGCGCCGACTTTCTTATTTTTTTAGGAATTGAAATCATTCACCAAGGCTCTAATATAATCATGTCACAACATAAATACATTTTGGAATTATTACACCGTGCAAACTTATCACATGCTCAACCGGCTGACTCACCTATTACAACAACTACAAATAGGGGTGTGCAAGAATCGGTCTGACCGAAATTACCCGAAAACCGAACCGAAAATTAACCGAAATCGAGACCGATATGTTAATTCGGGTTAGTCTTCGGCTCTCATATATATGAGAAGTCAGGTTCGGGTCGGTCCTGGACCTAGGGAAACCGGAAGAAAAAGAACCGACCCGACTTCTAATGATTTTCAAATTTGACATAATTTACAACGAGGTTGAAGCACACGTACCTAAGTCTCAACCCAGTGTAACCCAATTTAAATCAAACAATTTACGGCGTGATTGTGGAGTTATGTGATTCAGAGTAAGAAAGATGAATGTATATGTGTAATTTGGTTGTTCGTTTTGTAGGTACAAGATCTCGAGCTCCGGAAGACCATCGGTGAAATCGCACAGTCACATCCGAGGAACGTAGATCTATTACCAGCGAGTAGATCCACGCTTCTTCATAAAGATTTGGACGATTTTATAAATTAGAATAGGTAAAAGGTAAGTACTGCAAAGCAGTGGACACATGGTTACAGAAAAAAGAGACACATATACCAAGAAAATCATTTTTAAATAATGTCAGCCTTTATTTCTTAAAGATATTACTATCTGAAAAATAAGACAAATGAGATCCAAGCGATATACAAAGCTTCTTAATCATCATCGTCTTCTACATTTATTCACCTAGTCGGTCTTGGTTAAACAATGAAAACCGAAGAACCGAACCTGAAATACACCGGTACCCGAAACGACCTCATAGGTCCGGTCATCGATCCTGAATTTTATGTTGATCTCGGTCTCGGGTCGGGTTGGGTCGGTTTCACACCTTTGCTCAGCCCTAACTACAAACTTAGCCTTGGGTGACCCCCCCCCCCCCCCCCGCGGTGTGAGAACCCAGTGTACTATAGACAAATTGTTAGTGCAATTCAGTACGCAACACTTTCTCGTCCCGATAGAACCTATGTGGTCAACAAGATACACCAGTTCATGCGCTTGCCAACCAAAACTCAATGATCTGTTGTTAAGGCGCATCTTGCCCTACTTGAAGGGTATAGCCACACATAGCCTTCTCATCAAACAACAGTCTTCCCTGTTCTCAATGCTTACACAAATGCCACGTAGAACACTTTGAGTGCTTTCTTTAATGCTGATTGGGCTAGATATCCGGATAACCGTCGACCACCGGGGGACATGCCATATATCTTGGGTGAAACCTTGTGGCTTGGGCTGCGCGTAAACAAAAGACTGGCTCTCGGTCATCCACAGAATCTGAGTATGAAGCTTTAGTTGATACGGTTCTTGAACTTACATGGTTACAACTTACAACCACTCTTGCGCGAGCCACATGTCCCGGTAATATCAGCCCCAACACTGTGGTGCGATAATCTTGGAGAAACGTACTTGTCAGAAAATCTTGTCTTCCATGCACATACAAAGCATATTTGAAGTGGATTTTCACTTTGCTCGAGAATTGGTCGCTCAAAGAAAACTCACAATGCAGTTCATCTCTACAGGCGATTAATTTAAAGCCTCTACATTCTCAGTGATTCATGTTCTTACGGTCCAAACTAAGGTTCGCTCCCCGACCATAGCTTGTGAGGGAATATTAGACGAGTTTATTTTATATTATATTACCAGCTTTAAAGCCCATGTTACACATGGGATTATCCAAATTATAAAATTATAAATAAAGCAAATAATTATATAACATATATGGAACACATATATTACATATATACATATCTATACTATGTGTACATAAATTGATTTTATTTATATCACAAAATGATTTTTTTAATGAACTTGATAAAAAAATGCACGTGTAAAAACATACTCGAAATGCCTCTTTTATTGAAACTTTCATTGTCAGTATCATATATGTATAATTGAAAGAATTTAGGAGGAAGACTTCTCATACAATAGTAGTTCTGACCACTTAGCCTAAATACCGAAGAAGCGTTACCTTTATTGATATATTTATCAATTTACAATCCATAGAAGGAAAGGAGAACATTAAATTATAACGACGAATGTTCTTCAAGAACTATTTTTTTCTGAGCTTCACCATGAAAAAGATTTTGATAAGTTTCATGTGCTTATCGACTTTGCCATAATGACAACATAAAAAATAGCATGTTAACCCATTCAATTTTGTGAATGTTTTGCTTCATTTGAGCATAGTTTTGCATGGTATGCTTCCCATACAGCGTTCTAATCACCACTGAAGGAAAAGTTAATGCTGACACAAATATTTCAAATTTGATAAAAGTTAGAAACATTGATAGGCATAGGGATGACATGTCGAAAGTGTTCACTATCTTTTCTTAAATTTAAGTAGTCAGGGGAAAAATAGTCAATTTTCCAAATTCCGAACATTTTTATTATTTCCAAAAATATCAATGAAAATAAATTTGAAACCTAAATCATGTTTAAAATTCTAACTTTCATCCGTTTGACATTTTCAAGTCAACAATTTAGACCCGTAACAAATTTGACGATAAATCTATTTGCATTCTCCAAACTTTTAAAAATACTTAGATTTCCCACTTTTGACCCGTAACAAATTTTGACCCAAATTTGTTAACTTGTACCAAACAATCTATTTGCAAACTTTTGACCATAAAAATCTAAGTTAAGTTCCACAAAACCCGAAACAAACCTTAATAAAAAAACCAATAAACTAAATATGATAAACTTTGTTATATATGAAAGTGATTAATATATATTTACTAAATTAACCCAAAAAAGATATAGTTTACTAAATTAACCGAAAAAATAAATTGATGGATTTAAAGCATATATTTATAATTTATAAATTTATATGACAATTTATAATAATAATAATAATAGATAAATGAATTGATTTTACAAAAATGGATCAACTTTTAAGCATATATTTATATTTAATAAATAAAAAAATTGCTTTGTAAATTGAAAGCATATTAGAGTTTTAGTTTTTCTTTATAATTTTCAACAATATACATTAACAATATGTTAATAAAAATATTTGAAATTATATTTTTTTAATCTTTAACAAACATGGGTTGTTGATTTTTGGATTTCACCAAGTAGTTTAGAATAATGAAAAGTTAAAATACAAATGGATACAGAAACGAGAAGTGTGAGAAAGATTTGTGAACACACAAACCTAAAAAAATTCAAAAAAAAAATCATAACTCAAAATATAATAGAAATAAAAAAAATAAAATGTTTCCCCCGTCATTCCAATTAAAAAAGCGCCGAAAAGACACACTGCCGAAAAAAGACACGATGACGAAAATGAACAAAAGACACAACTATAACTAAAAAAGACACAATAGATCGTAAAATATAACACAATGCCGAACAAAATATAAGACAATGTTGAGTAATATAACACAATATCAAGAAAAAAGACACATTATCAATGAAAAAAAGGCATAACCAATAACGAAAATAAATACAAAACACAATGATAAACAAAATAACACAATGATCTTTTTCCCTCGACATTGTTTTTTTTATTATTTATTTTTTAAGAATGAGGAAGACGGTAGAAACATTTTTGTGTTTTTTTAATTAAATTTTGAATTATGATTTTTTATTATTTTTTTGAGAGGTTTTTTTGTGTGTCTTCAAATTCTTCTCATCCTTCTCAATTTTTCCCACTTTCTAGAATAACTTGACATTTAGAATATATAGTAAAAATAATATGTTAATATTTAATTTTATAAAAATGTATAGATATAATAAAATAGAGTATAAAAGGAATGTGAATATAACATATATTACAGTAAATTAAGATCTTAATTTTGTAGAAAAAAGAGTTATGAGATTTAACCATAAAGCAATACGTTTCACAGTTATTTTCTTTTATTAGAATTGATAGATTGAAATTAGATTGTAACATTGTTTATTATCCTTGTAATTTGTATAATATCAATTACAATAAACAATATACATTAACAAGCTTATCTAGACCTCTAATACTTTATTTATTAGAGTAAACAACTAAATTTATCCATGAGGTTTTAGGTAGGGTTATTTATTAGAGTGAACAACTAAATTCATTCATGAGGTTTGGTCTTAAATTCAGTTTGCATACCCTTCGTAATACCCTGTGTATTACCCTAAACTGCAAAGACAGACTAATACCGGTCTAGGACATGGGTTTAGGGTAATAACTTTTGTGTTAGTCTAGGACATGTATACCCTGGGTATTACCCTAAGCTGCAAAGACAGACTAATACCTTGTATTAGCCTTGTTCAGGTTCAGTTTGTATACCCTGGGTAATACCTGTAAATTCATCTATTACTTGTAAAAAATTTTGCTTTATTCTTATCCTAAATCATCAAATCAAATATAGCATCATTTTTTATATTGATAACGGCCAAATAAATTAAAGTTAAAATAAACACCGGTTAAAAAGTCGACCAAAATATACTAAATTGTTTAGGAAATTCAAGGAAACAAAAATTTGAAAAGTAAATTTAAATTAAGATATTAACAATAAAAAAAACTTTTATTGTAAAATTATGATAATAGAAAAATATTAATTTAAATTTTAGTTATTTTTTAATCTGTAATGTGATTAAAGTTTACAAAATAATTTAAAGAGAGGCTAATAACCGGGGTATTAGTCTAGGACATGTTTAGTTTAGGGTAATACCCCTTGTATTAGTCTTGTTCAGGTTCAGTTTGTATACCCTTGGTAATACCCAGGGTATTAGTCTGGCACATGGGTTTTGGGGGTAAACTACTAAATTCATCCATGAGGTTTGGTCTTGTTTGCTAGATCCATCCAAAAATGATTTTTTCCTCATTTCAGCCACTAAGGTTGACAAAAAGTTGTCAATCCATCCAAAACCCAAACACCATTTAAATCTAACGATAAGCGAGGGTACTTTTGGCTAAACATTAGTTTCACCTTCACCCCCAAATTAGTGATTCACATATCAACAACAAACATTATAAGAAATTGAAACAATAAGTAGTAGTTACGGAAGTTATAAATAGTTCATACCAAGTTGAAGGTCATCCAAGACACCTAGACAGCAGATATTAATAATAAAAAAAACTTTTATGGTGAAAGTTTCACAAAATTTTCAGTTTATTCGGAAATCCGAATCCAAACCAATTAAATATATGTGTAAAGCTCAAATTTATAATTTTTATAGATTGACCCATCTAAGTTTCAAAGCCTAGACAACTTAACTTAAATCCCAAAACAGAAATTGTTTTTGTATGTTTTATTTTGACTTTGAACTAAAGTATTGGTTTTAGTGTATGTACATTTTTTAAAAGTATATTGCTACAAAGAATAACTTAAATCACTAAACAGAAATTATTTTTGTATGTTTTATTTTGACTTTGAACTAAAGTATTGGTTTTAGTATATGTACATTTTTTAAAGTATATTGCTAAAAAGAATAAGCTTGTCTCATCATTTGATAACCGTCACTATAATGCTCTTGTTAAAAACAAATTTTCGCATACCAGCAATATTATATTTGTCATATACCAGCAATATCATGTTATTAGCATTAAGAACACCCTTATGGATCAGCGCCGTAAAGGGTGGTCCATTGCTCGATGATAGGGTGCTTAGCAATCATAAAGTAAAAATATGTATATTAATATAAACTCTTAAAAACAGTGTTTTCCATTGTGTTTAAGATTCTCATTGCCAGAAGACATCTATCCTCTGTGCTGTCCCACTACAAAAGTAAGTGTGATCAGTACCACATTGGAAATCTCGGTAAGGATAAAAGGAATTGTTCATTACCATATGGTTTATATCATTCTGGTAATATTCCAAGTTTGTCTCTAATGAATCCCATACTTCCACCCGTCGTTCTTCATTATTGAATACAATCAGGCTCCAATGGTTATCCTTGAGCAAAGGAAAATAATATCTATACATAACCATCAACTAGTTAGATCCAATACACACCCAAAGTGCTTTGCATAATGTATTATTATTTTTTAAAATGAGATAAGAAATTACATGCTTCGTCCTTTTTAATTGTTCTAATGTGATTTGATGCAACATTTTGGATCTAGGAGAATATATTCTGTAACATCGTTGAACCATAGGAAAATACCATCTTTGTATGGTCCGACTCGGGCTAGACTTACAAATTTGTCTTATATTCAAAACATCCATGACATGATGTATCAAATTATTTGCCAACCATGCCTTTGGCTGTAGTTGTTCAAAAAAACTCTTCTTATCGACACGAAAGCAATCACTGTCTTCAACACCAGCTACGTCCTTATTATCTTCAACATTCTCATAGCAGTATTGAAGAGAGTTGCGCCATTTATCATTAGGAACTTTTGAAGTTCGGATCTTGAAAGGACCAATGAGTTCCATGCCCACATCAAGCTCCTCTCGTATAACTGTAACTTCAACATTCTCATCAGGAACTTTTGAACTTTGGGTCTTGAAAGTAACTTCCTTCTCTTCATGTACAAATCGAGTCAATAAAAGTCGACTAACTGTCCAATATGCAATGCGAACAAGTTATGCAATGGGCCTGCACATAACTAGGGCCTACAACTAGGGTGTTATTTATTTGTGCGCAGGACATTTGTTCAAACCCAAACCCAAACCCAAACCCAGTTCGGATAGTGTAAGGCAAAGTAATAAGTCAAGACCAAAAAGCGAATACCAATGACGATCAATCGACATCGTAAATCATCACCGGAAGAGAATGAGCACGTCGCCGGAAGAGATGGTGCAGTTGGTCCATGTAGACGAAAGGATGATAATTGTAAAATATTTATACCATTTAAAAGAAAGTGAATTTAATTGCAAACAAAAAGAAAGGAAAAGTTGAAATTTTAATGGACGAAAGGATAATAATTGCAAAGTATTTATTGAATCACAGAAACGATTTGTACTGCTGTTTGACCACAGAAAAGTCAGATTATAAATGGTCAAATTTAAAATCATGGACATGAACAACCACTAAACAAAATAAACAAAGTGCCTGAGTTTACGAGTACTTCTAGTTTATGGTGTAAAACCATATGTAGAGACATTAAGTTGATAAATAAAACAAAGTGTCTAGAACAAGGATAATCAAACATCTCGTAAAAAGACCATTGATTTTTGATCATTAGTGCCGTAATGTCAGTAAGAGATTGTTCCATCGCATGCAAGACCATCTTGTTTATCTGTTCCATGATAACGTATGTTTCTCAATCAATTTTTTGTTGGAAAATATAATCACATTACATTGACAATAAAGGTGCAATTTTCATTACCTCAAGTTTTCTAACGCTTCCTTTTTTTATCAATGACGGACTAAATTTCTTTTTTGGTATTATTTTTCGACAAATCCTTGATAACTTGTTTGCTATCAAGCGTCCACTTCGCAAACAGGGGTCTTGCCTCTTCTTTGGATTCTGTATTCCTTCATCATCATTGATGGGAGTGACACTCCCAGCTTCATCTTTCTTTTGTGGCATTTCATCTTCTAAGTATAAAAATGTCAAATACGCTGGCAAATATTTCAGATGTGAATCGTTTGTTTATACTATTAACAAACGATCATAAGCGAACATGAACACACTCATTTTCTTAACAAACGAACAATTCATTTAACTCTTCGTGTTCGACCATTTGCTCTGTTATAAACAAACACAAACATGCTCTGTTAGTGTTCGTGTTCGTTTGGTTAATTTGTAGGCCTACAATTAATTATACCAAATCTCAGCTTGAATAATTCTCCTGATTATGAACTGAAAAAACTCATAAAACAACATGAAAAAAATTCAAAATAAAAAGCATAATACTTGGCACGGTCGTGATTTGGATTACCTGCAACATTGAAAAAAAAAATGCATAAATAAATGTATAATTATTATATAATAAGTAGCATCATACATCATGAAAATATAAAAACAGGTTCTTTGGGATAGCTTGCATGTTCGAAACAGAATTCTCAGCCGATTACAGAAGCCATGCACCTAGGGTTTATTTCATGGGCCTCTTGGGCCAACCCAAAGGGCAATTTACAACCATATGACATATGACCCAAATACAAGAGTTAAACAAAAGCAGATAAACGTTACATAACAATTGATTTTTGACGGTTGCCAATTGAACGTTGGCTTTAATTGGAGAACTGGGGGTTGGATGCAGTGGAACGACAGCGGTGAATTCAATTTTAACGGCGGCTCATGTAAAATAGATAATGGCGTCTTAAAATTAACAAATGAAATTTTTGTCCAAATCTTATATAAATACAGATATAGTTATTTTAAAATTAAATGCTTCTCTTTCATTTAATAACTCGTTATTACATGGCATATTTATATTTACTTAAAACTAGTAAACAAAAAGTGATTTGTCATTTTGCTGAATATCATATTCTCCCGGCACATGCCCCACGTTAAATAGTTTACATTAGTTCCACTTGAAATAACAAATGACTTTGAGGCAACTAAATAAAATAAAATAATAAAGACTGTTATAGTTTTCTAAGGCATATCACATCTGTCTTAAAAGTTAAAATATTACTAAATTGTGATTTGACTTTTATCCACACACGTTTTTGAACTCTCACATCTCACATCTTGAAAAGATAAAACGCTATGCAGTCATTTGGTTTATAACTAACTACACAAATTGTACATATGATTTACCAAGTCATATATAAGATTTAACAGTATTTACATTTTATTCTTCATTTTTTAAGGAAGGATTTTGTAGGTCCTTTAGATGGATCTCAAGACTTGACTCGGATCAATCCGTGTTGTTGGTTAGCGGAAATCACCAACGATACTCGGATCTCGGATCTTAGTTTGTTTATGTAAAAGAGAGAAAAAGAAGAAGTGGAGAGAGAACTTCTTTTTATTTCCAAGAGTTGTGAAAGAGTTGGAGTTTGGAGAAATGGTAAAGTGTTCTTTTTATAGGGTCCCCATTTCTCCAAAGTTTACATAATAAACTTACAAAATAAACATACCGAGTACGTAAAACACCGACTAAAAGCAAACTAAAACGACATACGCAATCCTAAAAACAATATAGAATATTGGCCCTACAATCTCCCTCTAGGATTGTGTATGTCAAGGAACCTTCATCAAGTTTTTTGCTTCGTCTTTATTTCTTGAAACTAGTACTTGTCTTGATCCAGTAGCTTGAACGAGATTGGATCCTGAACAAATCTTTATTTTCCAGTCTTGTAGACTTGAACTTCAATCTTATTTTCTGGGAATGATCGGCAACAGCAAATTTAGAAGCATCAGATGCGGGAGGCTCGACATCTAATTTTCTCTTGTTGACTTTCTTGTGCCGATTGGTTTCTTTCCTTGTCTTCGAATGCAATCAGTTCATTTTTAGCTTCAACCACCAGCTTTCACGTTCTCGTTTTCTTTTAAGAGCTTCAGCATCTGCAACTCCAAGCAGACTTGATCTTGATCTACCTGTCCATGTATAACTGCACAGAACTTAGAACGAATCAGATTCGTTCACAGACCCTCTCGGGGGTCAAAGAAGAATTCATTCACAGACCCTCCCAATTTTAGTCCCTCAACTTGTAAGTGATTTGTTTAAGTCCTAAGTTTCCAACAAACTTTGCATGAACGACTTTAACCACAAAACACGTGATTTTGAATAAACAAGGTTTTATAAAATATATACGAACACAATAAAAACTTAAAATCTTTTTGGCATTTTTATATAGTTTAATATTACGAAAATATATACATAATATTTTGAAGTTGAAACAAAAATAAAACAAAATCAAAATAAACAATAAAAGATAGGAGTAAAGATGAAATTAATATTATAAATCAATAATATTTACAAATTTTCTAATGATTTTAATATTTTTGTGAGAAAGATCACAACATGGAATCATATTGATTTGCAAAGCCCTAGATCGCGTTTTCATTTTGATATTATTATGTCACAATTTCATCACCTACTGTAGATATTGTCCGTTTGTTTAACTTGACAAGTGTTTCGATGCCAAAGTGATACGTTTAAAGTACAATTAGGCACAGTGCTTATGTGGTCCCCACTTAATCAGACATGTTACTTATTCCATCATATTTCGGGCTTACTTTGTGTTAACATATCACCTCAACTTGACTTAAACCTTTCTTAGTTGATCACAGTGCTCTTATTAACATACTTGACACTTTGTACTTTGTACACTCTACACTTTGTGCTTTGCACACTTGACTCAATCTAGAAAAGTTAAAATAAAGAAGAAGATTCAAGGCCTTAACATTCAGATCTTGTATGACTACAAATAGAGAAAGTCCAAAGCTTGAATCAAAATAAATGAAGAAATAAAGCAGAATTAAAATCCTAAAAGACTCTTTTTCTTGATTTTTCATTGTTTTTCTGTTTTTCTTTTTCTTTTCTTAACTCTTTTGTTTCTCTTTTTCTTGCCTTTCTATGAGGCCTTTCTTGACTCAAATAAAAATTAAAAATTGACGCTTATTTCATAAGATGACTATGATCAGGTAAAGAGAGGCTTGGGTATGACATGTATAATTACATTTCTGCCTTCATGAATATGACTTCATGGAATCATGAAACCGCTTCATAAACATATATCCACTAGTACCGGCAGGAATTTAGGTTTATATCATCCGACACTTACTTGTTTGCAGTGGCGGATCCAGGAATTTTTTTTGGGTGGTGCACTACTTTTATATGTTTCAATTTCACCGAGTCGTGTATATAAAATTCCGGGTCGGTTTGAGGTTCGGGTCGGTTCGATGGTTCGGGAAAAGTTCATTACATAATAAAAATACGATAAAATAATAAAAGAGACACCGTCATCTAACAAAAACTAACAAACTAACAAATTAAAACCAATAACCTAACAAACTAAAACTAAATTTAACAAATAGCTTAACAATTAAGTAGTTAACACTTAACAATCATGAACAATTAACATTTAACAATGAATTATTACCTTCAAAGTGGGAGGATTCGAGACTCCGAGTAAGAGTAGGCAGTGGCAGGAGGACGGGGATCAAAGACGGGCTGAGTGGCTGATAGAGTGATAGACTGATAGAGTGAATGGCTGATAGACTGATAGACTGGTTGGTCAGGGGTTGTGCGGGGCAGGTGGGCAGCAGGAGTGGCCGAGGGAGGCTATTGGCGCCGGCGGACGGCGGTGGACGGTGGTCAGTGGCTTACGGTGGTCATATACGGCGGTGGACGACTGCTGTTGCCAGTTTGCGAAGAGAGGCGCTGCTTTGCTTATGTTTGTTATAAAAAACCCTAACATCAGTTAGGGTAACTTAGTAAGAAACAAAAAAAAACTATAAAAACGGGAATAGAACCTGCGACCTCCGGGTTACAAAACCCACAAACTACCATCCGGGCAAGCACTTTATATGTTTTTAAGATGGTTCCTGTATAATTTATAGGGTGGTTCCTTTATTATTTTCTATATATAAATACACTATAATTTCGAAACTCGGGTGGTTCCGCGGAACCACCCGTTACTACCGTAGATCCGCCCCTGCTTGTTTGTTAAGCCTATCTACACATCTGTGAGTGATTTTGTAGACTTTTGATCTACTCTTTTCATGCGCTAGGATCATTGCATATCAATGTACTATCATTTTTCACATGGTCGGATCAATTCTTAATTGAAAATTTTAAATATCCGACTCCCTCTACAAAGGAGATCCCTCTAAGCGGGATAATACTTTTTGAATTTTTGAAATTTTTCTTTAATAGGAGTAAAATCTTTTTGTTAAGTCAAATGACTCGTTTTAGTTTTTCTTGAAAGCAAACTGAAAATCTTTTTGGTGAGTTAAACTTAACTCAATTTTCTCCGGCTAAAATTGTGATATATTTGAAAAATATTTTCAATTTTATATACAAAAAGATAGATAGGTTGTTTTAATCAAAATTGATCATGCCGAGCGATTCGACCAGAAATTCAAATCGGGCATGATCGATGGCTTTAGTGAAAAGGTCAGCAAAGTTGTTGTCAGATGGACTATCTTAAGCAAGCATTATCACATTGTATGACAAAGTTGAAGAGATTCAACACGAGATCCAACAGCTGATGCTGGATCCATCACTTGAGAGAAGCAGTTGGACGAGGTTGGTTTGAGAAACGCTCGAAAAGTTGTTGTTGAACCATTTAAACAAGGCTTCCCTTCCATGAAGTTTGTCATCCCATGTCGCTTATGAAAGACTTGAATCCGCCATCAAATGGTTTAGCATCAAATAGCAAGAGTTCGTCTCCCATCATATGCCGAGTGCAATCACTATCTAAGTACCTAATACTATTGATAGTCCTCCTTGATTGACCTTGCATGCACTAAACGTTCAAATAGACATGGGTTCCCGGGATACTTTTGTCCTGGGAAGGTCAACCGCACATCGACCAAACTTGATTTTATTTCCTGAAAACCATTTATTTCTTGTTGGATCCTCGCTTGATGAAGAACAGTCCTTAGGAATCCAAGTAAAAACTTGTTCCTTGGTTTTGGAAATTTTGGACTTTTCTTTTCTTGATTTTGAAACTGTTTTTGGTGAATCCTCAGACTTTACAGTTTTAGGATCCTTTTTGATTTTATCCTTCTTGGTTTTCCAAAAAGGTTTCTTTTTGTGTTTTACTTTATTTACTTTGGATCTCACATCCATTTCACTGGGTTCACTATCAGCTTGATCAGTCCTTGAATCAGGGCTACTAAAAACTCCTTTTGGGGACTGACTAAGCTACCTTTGAATATCAAAGCTGTTGCTTGAACCAGTGCTTGCAATGTCTTGCAAGGTGAGAAGAGTGACCACACACAAAACAACACTTTCTCCTGGGAGTGCCAAAGAAATCATCTGAACTATAATGTGGTTGTTGTGGTGGGAAAGGTGATCATTGGAAAGGAACATGATTATAAAACACATTTGAGTAATATGGATCAACAAAATTTTGTTGATAATGACCATAGTAGTTGTTATCATAGAAGTTGTATGGCTGAGGATTTCTAAATTGATTGATTGTTTGAGAAAATGATCGTTTATTTGGTGGAACATATTTACAAGAAGTACTTGCCTTTTCATTTTCAAAAACTTTGCTTTTACTTGAATTATCCTCAGTCTCACAACTTGATATGTTCACCTCAACAGGTCTACTTTCATTGACACATTTTTCAACAAAAGTTTCATCACAAACGGTTTCATAATCTAAGTCAGAAGAAGAACATTCATTTTCATTGCAAACGTTTGTACAACTATCATCACTTGAATTTTCACAAAATACATAATTTGACCCTGACTTTAAACTTCCCAACATGGATTCACAAACTTTATTACAAACTGGATTGTTAATAGTTTTGGTTAGATCCACACATGATTCAAAACGTGGTTCTAACTTTCTTTTTAGCTTACAATCCAGGTTAACCATCCGACATTCACCACCATTTACATCACCTGCTACACAAGACACATTGATGTCAGATTTATCAGATGATGGGACTGGAGCAGCAGTTTGAGAGGCAACAGGAACAAATTTCACAGGCTTTGGTATTCTACCAATCCCGTATTCCATTTCTTCCTTTGGAAAAGTATTATAGCTAAAGTGGGGCAAGCTGGTGTAGTTATCATTGAATGGTGGTGGTACGACAGTGTAATCATACCCCAGCCCTGCTTTAACTTTAGTACTTCTCTGGGCTCCAATAATATCATCTAATTTCTTGGATGATGCTTCAAATATTTCAACTTGATTTTCTTTTTCCTTTTTGTCAGAAACTTCAAGTTTTAACTTTTCAATTTCATCTTTTAAATCATTAATTATGTTTTTATAATAAATAACATTATGCTCTTTTTGAAAAATTTTAAGTTTAAGATTTGCTACATCATCATGATGAGTTTTAATCTTTTCAACGTAGATCTTGTCAGCCTTTACATATTCAGCATTTAATTGATGAAGTTTTGCATTTTCTTTCAAAACTTCGTCCTGAGGATGTCTATAATATGTAACCTTATTTATGCAAGCTTGAGTGCACAGATTGTGATTTATCTCATCGACTGGTGATGTGTTGGGAATGATAGGACATGCATGACTGCTTTTACTGGCAGCACTTGCCCAAACTTTATTACTTGACCCAACTTTATTTTCTTTGGACTGATTGTTTATTTGGAGCGTATCTTCCATTATTTCAAAAGACTTGATGGTAGAAGCCAACTCTGAGAGCGTCATGGTTTACAGATTTGTGGTTCTTTTGATGGTAACCGCATTGATGTTCCATGTGTAAGGTAGTGAATTCAACAACTTCATGTTGATCTCAAACAAACCATTGATGATACCGACACTACTCATTTTGGAGACGAGTGACTCAAATCTGTTGATGAGAGAGGCAACCGATTCTCCTTTAATATGTATAAACATGTCGAATTCTTCTGTTAATATTTTCTTTCGGCTTTCTCCCATATCCAGATTTCCTCCAAGCTCAGGTTCGTAAGACATTTTTTTTAACTCGGTTAGTTTTTTACTTATTTCTTTTTTGAAAGAGAAAAGAAATTTAAGGTTTTTTTTGCTATAGTACCGAGTTGCTATAGTGCCGAGTCGCTACAGTGTTTCACATGAGTTGCTACAGTGTTTCGCATGAGTTGCTACAGTGCCCGATGCTAATCTATTGGTACAGTACCTGTGCGAATCGAAACGATTGCTACAATACCCCCGTGCGAAGCGAAACGATTGCTACAGTACCCCCCGTGCGAATTGGAACACTTGCTACAGTACCCTCGTGCGAAGCGATTGCTACAGTACCTCGGCGATGTGATTGCTACAGTACCCCCCCCCCCCCCTCGAGATTGCTACAGTACTTTGGAAGCGACTGCTACAGTACCAGATGAGATTTTTTTTGAGAATATAACACCCAAACTTCCAAAAAGTCAAAAATACTTTAGTCTAAAAATTAATAAATCGGCCTAGATATGAGTTTTTAAGCCAAATCTGAGCACATATACAAAAATTTAAAATACTAAAAAACTTAGATTTAGTGATTCTCGTGTATTTCTAAGGTGAAAGGGACTCCAAAAGAGATAAATAACACGAAATCAACCTCAAATCCAACAAAAACTAAGATCAAAATCCGAAAAGTTTGACCCAAAAACCACAAAAAGTCGAGCCAAAAGCCCTGATACCACTTGTAGGTCCTCTAGATGGATCTCAAGACTTGACTCAGATCAATCCATGTTGTTGGTTAACGGAAATCACCAACGACACTCGGATCTCGGATCTTAGTTTGTCTATGTAAAAGAGAGAAAAAGAAGAAGTGGAGAGAGAACTTCTTTTTATTTCCAAGAGTTGTGAAAGAGTTGGAGTTTGGAGAAATGGTAAAGTGTCCCTTTTATAGGGTCCCCATTTCTCCAAAGTTTACATAATAAACTTACAAAATAAACGTACCGAGTACGTGAAACACCGACTAAAAGCAAACTAAAACGACATACACAATCCTAAAAACAATATAGAATATTGGCCCTACAGATTTTATAATGTAGAGTATGATTTAAGATGTTATGAGTGAAAAAAAGAGAAAATTCAATGATTTTCCCGTATATATGAAAATTTATTGTTCCACAGTATAATTTTTTAATATTTTTAAAAGTTATTATGAGTGGAAAAGAGAGATCATGTAATGATTGTAGGTTGCCGAAATGGATCATTAATCTGTATAACTAGTGAACAGAAATTACTAGATATACTCGGATCTTAGTTCAAAAGTTATGAAAATCATAGAGAGAGAAAGTAGTGGAGTTAGAGAGAGAGAGAATGAAAGGAAAGTTCTAGTGTACATGGGTGAATAGCAATCTAGTTATACCCATTCACCTAGGGTTTATTTCATGGGCCTATTGGGCTGACCCAAAGGGCAATTTACAACCATATGGCATATGGCCCAAATACAAGAGTTAAACGAAAGCAATAAACGTTACATAACAAGTCCGTCTAATACATAAGTCTATACAGAGTAAATAAATAAAACTTCGCTCAACAATCTCCCTCTAGGCTTTTGTATAAATGTTAGTTTTCGTCTCTAACTCTTCACTTCAGTCCGTCTCGTAACCACACGTGACGCTTATATCAAACAATCGATTCTCAATGACGTGGTTGATGAATTAGTTGATGATGCCGGTGTAGTAGAAACCGAGGTCTTGGATCTCTAGATCTCCCAAGGGTGACTGTTGAAGCTTCAGTATGCCTTGTTCTTCCAAACGAAGGAGTTCATGCTCATCAAAGAATTAATTGAAGCTCAACTCCACCATTGTAGTACAAAACTGCTTCGCCGGTCTTGTGATCAAATCTCCACCCATTAAATGCTTTAAACATGTCACTGTCGAAAGCATCACTATGATAAACAATGTGTCCATCGGTAGGCATCTTGAACTTCCAGATGTTACACGGCTTTCCAGTGAACTCGTTTATCTTGGTGGGGTGAGTGAATTTCTTGCCTTTGTTGACTTTATAACCTTCAAAGTTATTCTTGGCATGCTTTTTGATGATGCTTTTGTACCAATGAGCCTCGTGGCTTCATCCTCTTTTCTTGTAAAGTAGTTCAGATCCAACTCTGACAAGGTGTGTAGCTCGGTGTGACGAAGACATGTGATATCATCATTTGCCTTTCGGATTACCCAACATGTATTGACACGGTTCCATTTGCTGAATGGAATGGCATTGTTATCATGAAAGGGATCGTTTATGTCTTTGAAGCTCCATTGAACAGTAACACTGATGAACTTTCTCTTCTTAACTGGAGGTCTTTCACCTTCAGCTGGACTATTAGACACTTCAGGCTCAAGAATCTGAGAAGGGCTAGTGTCAGCAACAGGTTCATCATCAAGGTAATCGGCCACATACATAGAGTTAATACTGCCCACTGTGACATCTGCCCCGATCCGACCCGACCCAGGTACCCGTTTTCTGATCCGATTCTTTTTATGATTTAAAATTTAATTATTTTTCTTTTAAAACTTGACATTTAAAATATATATTTTTTTATTACTAATAATATGTTCCTTCCCGCCCTTTCTCTTCCTTCCCGCCGTCCCGTCCCTCTCTCTCTCTTTCTTTCCGCCGTTCCGCTTTTCTTTTCTCTCTTGTCGCCGTTCCGCCCCCTTTTCTCTTAACTCTTTGCTTGCCCCTTTGATTCTTCCCGCCTAAGGATGTCTGCGCAGCCTTGCACGCTAGACTCCTTACAAGGAAGCCTGCGTGTAGACTAACTGTTCCCGCAGCGCGCTAAGAATTGTAACTCTTCCCGCGGCACGCTAAGGATTTGTAATCCTTTCCGCGACGCGCTAAGATTTGTAGTTCTTCCCGCGGCGCTCTAGGAATTGTTCTGTCTGCCTTCGCCCTCGCGCGCTCAGCCTTCTCGCGCGCGCAGCCTTCCTGTGCGCGCAGTTTTCTCGCGCTAGTCTTGTATCTTTTCTTCTGTTTATTCCAGCCGTTTATCTTTTGTGATATCTTATCTTCTGTGCTGTTGACCTAACCTGTCTTATGTCTGAAAAGTTACTTTCGGCGCGGCATGCGCACCAACCCCATTGGTTGGCAGAAAAAGTGACTGACATTATCTTTTGAAATCTGCTTTTCCATGCTTTGACCAGTACATTTTCCTGACACCTCCTTTGCTTTTTCCTGTATCCTGCCAGCTTTATTCTCTTTTCCCTGCTGCCATATCTTTTGTTATCTTTTGTTTTGTCTTGTTCTGTTTGTTAAGGAATCTTTTTCCCTTTTTCTGGATTGATGTTCCCTATGGTTTCCCTATAAATAATAATATTATTTTCCTAACACTTCACACACAAACACTTAATATTTCCTTCTCCTTTGCTCTCTGCCGTTGTTCTCCTGCCGCCTCCCTCCTTGCCTCTGTTTTCTCCTCTGTCCTCCCTGCTTTTCCGGTATATATATTATATATAATAATTTACTTATTAATTATGCTAACATATATTCAAGACATAAAACAAATCATTAAACCAATAATCTTTTATTTATAGGTTAACTTGTGCTTGTTTAAAAGTTTGGTTCTTGCATTATCTTTCAACGCATCTTTATCAAGTGAGTAATCTCGTACCTAATCCCTTTTTATTTTTAATGCTTTGGGATGTTCATGTGTTCATACAAACTTAGAGTCTTAAACTTGTTTATGAACTTTAGTCGCGCAGTATCCCATGTGTTGAGGACGTAGACTTGGCTGTTTATTTGTATGTGTGGATCATTAACCGTCTTGTCGGTCTATTCCGCAGTTCTCATGGTACCATTAGATGAACACGGGAGAACTATCGTTTATGATTTTCTCTTTTGTTTACACTTGCACAGTTTTCTTGTTTTTGTGCTCAATTGGGAGCACGGATTGACTATGAGCTATGAATCTTAGACTTGGTCCCGATCTGATTACACCCTTGTTGAAAACCAGACATACACATGTTGCACGCAGATTTATTGTTATCTATGTATACGTATTAAACTTGATTTCTCACCAACACGCAAGTGTTTGACGTTTATTTTAACACATGTTCAGGTTTGCAGTAGCTGCTTTTGGAGCTTGAGGACACGTAGGATGTTTCTTTTATTTTGGACCTAGATTAAAATGTAACAAGACAAGTTATTGTTATTTGAATATTTTGAGTTATATTATATTGATTTACGTTGATTTATGTTATCTTGTGTTTACGTTGCGCGTGCGCGAATGAATATATTTATTAAATATTGACACCCAATAGTGTCACGAGTAATGAAACAATATGTGGCGCCCCGATGTATAATCCGCCTTTGGTCGGGGTGTTACAGATTGGTATCAGAGCTCGTTGACTTTAGGATAGGTGGTTAGACGTAACGGCCTAGAATACCTAAGAGTCCCTCCTCGCGCATGAGAGAAATCTCATGTTTGCGCGCTTATTGTTAATTACTCGTTATTTATGAATATGCTTGCGCTTGCGCAGCGTATGGTTTTATGTTTTATTCCGCGATATTTCGATTTTTGTTGTTGGATTTCGATTTTTATTGATTTTCGTTTGTGGGGATTAAAGATCCGAAAAGTCATGGTGATACATGAATAGTTGATTTCCAATTTCCATTTGCGATTATGTTTTGAGGTTGGAGACTTGAAAAGTCATGGTGATACATGAATTGTCAACCTCCAATACTCATTTTCTTGTATATTTTATATTGAGGATTGAAAAGTCATGGTGATACATGAATCGTCAATCTCCAATACTCATTTGCTCGTATATTTTAAATTGAGAATTCGGAAAGTCATGGTGATACATGAATTGTCGAATCTCGATTCGAATTTGTTACCTTTATTAAGTCTGCATTTAAAGTCATTTATTTTACTTTAACTTTTGATAGTAACTAACCCCGCGAAAACAAGCTTTAACAAGGTTATACTTTGCGCTAAAACCAAGATATTAACTAAAAATGAAACTTTTATAGAATGCCTCCGCTATCAGCTCGCCATCTTAAGAAGAAAGAAGCCGCGCGCAGACGATCGCAGCAACGTTCCCAGGAAATGGCCGCCGCAATAGCCCAAGCTTTGAGCCAAAACAATGCCAACACCTCCGGTTACAATATTAAATCCTTCAATGCGGGTAACCCTCCGAAATTCACAGGACTTGAAGGAGCCACCGTGATGCTCCAATGGCTCGAGAAGATTGAAAACACTTTCCTCCATACCCAATGCCCTCCAGACAAACGAACCTTATATGCCTCTAGTGTCTTGGAATCAAGGGCGCTTACTTGGTGGAATGGAGTAGCTCATGCGCGTGGCGCAGAAGCTGCTTCTAGCATGCTCTGGGAGGAATTCAAGGAAATTCTGACGCGAGAATTCTGCCCTCCCAACGAGGTAAAGCGCCTGGAGGAGGAATTTTGGAATCTTAAGCAATACAGTGGCGAAGCGCGCGAGTACGCGACGCGCTTCCATGAGCTAAGATTACTGGTTCCTCACCTTGTCACCCCTTCCCGCCGAGCCGTAGAGAAATTCCTTGGGGGTCTCCCCATGGAAATTCAAGATTCTGTTTGGGCCAGAAACCCAGCAACCCTCTCTGACGCCATCGAGTTGGCCGCTGTGCTCAGCGACAACCATGTCAGAGCAGGAACCCTGTTCCTGCGTGGAGCTGAGAAGACCAAACCCACCAAACCTGCCCCTGAACCCACAGAAACCAAACCAGAACCCTCAAACTATAACAACCAGAAACGTAGGCGCAGACAAGTTTACGCGCTTACCAGCCCGCTCATTGTCCAACAACCCGCCTACCAACCTCTAGTATACGCCCCTAACCCACTGTCAACCTACCCAACTCCCCCTATAGTCCAAAACTATGCCTTAACCAATCCCGCACTCCCTGCCCCGCCAACCAAGAAACCCTACACAGGAAACCATCCCTTTTGCCCAACCTGTAGACTTCATCACCCACCTCAAGTCCCATGTCGACTTTGTCACCGATGTGGCCGCGCTGGTCATATTGCGGAAAACTGTAGAGTCCTTCCCGCCAACCCAATCGCGCAAACACCACCAACCTACCCGCAAAACCCACAACCAACCTACCAAAATCCACGACCCAGATCGTGCTTTAACTGCGGCGATCCCAGTCATTTCCGGAACGCGTGCCCGAGGCTACAAGTACAAATTACGCAAGCGAATCTGGTGAATCAAATTTCGAACCAAGTGACGCGCGGACGAGCTTTTAACATAACTGCGCACCAAGCGCAAGCGAATAATGACGTAGTTAATGGTACATTTTTACTTAACGGACATTATGCATCTGTACTTTTTGATACGGGCGCCGATAGAAGTTTTATTTCTCGCGCATTTGAGCAAAAGCTTGCGCGACCGCGCGATAACTTAAAAGAAAATTTTTCAGTTGAATTGGCTAATGGCGAAACTATTTTAATAAACTCCGTGATTAAGGATTGCACGCTTAACCTTAATGAAAACGATTTTCTGATCGACCTCATCCCCATGCCCCTTGGAAGCTTTGATGTTATTATTGGTATGGATTGGCTCTCGCATAATCGTGCCGAAGTTATTTGCGCCAAGAAGATGATTCGCATTCCTCGAGAAAATGGTGATCTTCACATCTACGGCGAGAAACCCTCCCGCGGCCTCAAACTTATGTCTTGCGCCGAAGCCCGAAGACTCATGCGGAAGAAATGTGTTGCATTTTTAGCCCATGTGGTCAAACCTGATGAGGGAAAGAAGAAACTTCGCGATATCCCTGTCGTGCGTGACTTCCCTGAAGTCTTTCCTGATGATCTTCCTGGTATCCCTCCCGCTCGTGAAGTCGAGTTTCGTATTGATCTTGTCCCTGGTGCTTCCCCCGTAGCCAAATCTCCTTATCGTCTTGCGCCCGCTGAGATGCAAGAATTAGCAAGCCAACTTCAAGAGTTGACCGCTAAAGGATTTATTCGCCCTAGCTCTTCGCCCTGGGGTGCTCCGGTGTTGTTCGTTAAAAAGAAAGATGGTTCGTTTCGCATGTGTATTGATTACCGCGAGTTGAACAAACTCACCATTAAGAACCGGTATCCCTTGCCGCGCATTGACGACCTCTTTGATCAACTCCAAGGTGCCTCTTGTTTCTCCAAGATTGATCTCCACTCTGGCTATCACTAGTTGCGCATCCGCGATGAGGATATTCCCAAGACTGCTTTTCGTACTCGCTATGGCCATTTTGAATTCTTGGTCATGTCCTTCGGTTTAACCAACGCACCCGCCGTTTTCATGGATCTAATGAATCGGGTGTGTAGGCCTTTCTTGGATAAATTCGTGATTGTGTTTATCGATGACGTTCTGGTTTATTCTAAGACCAAGGCCGAGCATGAGCAACATCTTCGATTGGTGTTGCAAAAGCTTCGAACCGAGCAGCTCTTTGCCAAGCTCTCCAAGTGTGAATTCTGGTCTGATGAAGTACAGTTTCTTGGCCATGTTGTGAACAAGATGGGTATCCATGTTGACCCATCCAAAATTGAAGCAATCAAGAACTGGATTACACCGACCACTCCTACCGAGATCCGTTCCTTTTTGGGCTTAGCTGGTTATTACCGGCGATTCATTTCGAACTTCTCGAAGATCGCTTTGCCTTAAACAGCCCTAACGCACAAAGGCAAACCGTATATTTGGGGCTCGAAGCAAGAAGAAGCCTTTCTGACGCTCAAGCGATTGTTGTGTGAAGCTCCTGTTCTTGCGCTACCTGAGGGTAATGATGATTTTGTCGTGTACTGCGATGCCTCCAACCAAGGTCTCGGTTGTGTTCTTATGCAACGAGGCAAGGTTATCGCTTACGCGTCAAGGCAACTTAAGGTTCACGAAAATAATTATACGACTCACGACCTCGAATTAGGCGCAGTTGTATTTGCCTTGAAAATCTGGAGACACTACCTCTATGGTACTAAGTGTATCCTTTACACTGACCATAAAAGCCTTCAGCATATTTTTGATCAAAAGGAACTTAACATGAGGCAACGCCGATGGAATGAACTCATCAGCGATTACGATTGTGAGATCCGATATCACCCCGGTAAGGCTAATGTGGTAGCCGATGCACTCAGCCGTAAACCCTGCCAGCTTAACTGTATCTTGCCGCGCACGCAGCTTCACTTCGCGCCTATCCAAAACAACCTTGAATCGCGCATTCGTGACGCGCAGCGTGCATCCATCAGCAATGGCAACCTTCGCGCCGAGTTAGCGTGTGGCGCGGAAGCGCATTTTGTGCCCAATCTGAGTGGAATTCTCTGCTATCTTAATCGCATCTGGATCCCTAACGATGAGAATCTCCGATCTGTCCTACTGAGTGAAGCGCACAAATCTCGGTATTCCATTCATCCTGGCGCTGATAAGATGTACAAGTATTTGCGCATTACTTATTGGTGGCCCGGTATGAAAAAGGATATTGCTATGTTCGTAGCTAAATGCCTGACTTGTTCTAAGGTAAAAGCTGAACATCAACGCCCATCTGGTTTGCTCGAACAACCAGAAATTCCTACGTGGAAATGGGAATGTATAGCGATGGACTTTATTACCAAGTTACCTTTGACAGCAAGCAAACATGATAGCATTTGGGTAATAGTGGATCGATTGACTAAATCTGCTCATTTTCTGCCCATTCGTGAAAACTACCGTGTTGAGCAACTCGCGCAGCTTTATGTCAAGGAAATTGTCTGCCGCCATGGTACTCCTTTGAGCATCATATCCGATCGCGATGGCCGTTTTATATCCCGCTTTTGGAAATCTCTCCAATCTGCGCTAGGAACTCGCTTGGACATGAGTACTGCATATCATCCTCAGACTGACGGACAGTCTGAGCGAACTATTTAAACCCTTGAGGATATGCTTCGATCTTGTGTTCTTGACTTTGGAGGTAATTGGGATTCACACCTGCCTTTGATCGAGTTCTCTTATAATAACAGCTATCATTCCAGTATCGGTATGGCCCCATTTGAAGCACTTTACGGTCGTAAGTGCCGCTCCCCGATTTGTTGGAGCGAAGTGGGTGAAGTTCAAATCACAGGACCCGAACTAGTTCAAGAGACAACCGATAAAATCGCCAAGATCCGTGATCATCTGCTGACTGCCAGAAGCCGACAGAAGAGTTACGCAGATCGCAGGCGGAAGCCTCTCGAATTTCAAGTCGGTGATCTTGTCCTCCTCAAAGTGTCGCCCTGGAAGGGTGTTGTCCGCTTTGGGAAGAAAGGTAAGCTTGCTCCTCGTTATGTTGGACCATTCAAGATTCTCGCGCGCGTAGGAAAAGTTGCCTACAAACTAGACCTGCCGCCCGCGCTCAGCAATGTGCATCCAACGTTCCATGTATCCAATCTCAAGAAATGTTTAGCTGACGAGAACTTTCACATACCACTTGATGAAGTTCAAGTTGATGAATCTATGCATTTCGTTGAGAAGCCTGTTGAGATTATGGATCGCGAGGTTAAGCAAACCAAGCGCAGTCGTATCCCTATTGTTAAAGTTCGCTGGGAGTCCAAGCGCGGAGCCGAGTATACATGGGAAAGGGAAGATCAAATGAAGATCAAGTACCCGCACCTGTTCTCTGCGCAACCTACTTCGAGATAAATTTCGGGACGAAATTTCTTAAAGTAGGGGAGGCTGTGACATCTGCCCCGATCCGACCCGACCCAGGTACCCGTTTTCTGATCCGATTCTTTTTATGATTTAAAATTTAATTATTTTTCTTTTAAAACTTGACATTTAAAATATATATTTTTTTATTACTAATAATATGTTCCTTCCCGCCCTTTCTCTTCCTTCCCGCCGTCCCGTCCCTCTCTCTCTCTTTCTTTCCGCCGTTCCGCTTTTCTTTTCTCTCTTGTCGCCGTTCCGCCCCCTTTTCTCTTAACTCTTTGCTTGCCCCTTTGATTCTTCCCGCCTAAGGATGTCTGCGCAGCCTCGCACGCTAGACTCCTTACAAGGAAGCCTGCGTGTAGACTAACTGTTCCCGCAGCGCGCTAAGAATTGTAACTCTTCCCGCGGCACGCTAAGGATTTGTAATCCTTTCCGCGACGCGCTAAGATTTGTAGTTCTTCCCGCGGCGCGCTAGGAATTGTTCTGTCTGCCTTCGCCCTCGCGCGCTCAGCCTTCTCGCGCGCGCAGCCTTTCTGTGCGCGCAGTTTTCTCGCGCTAGTCTTGTATCTTTTCTTCTGTTTATTCCAGCCGTTTATCTTTTGTGATATCTTATCTTCTGTGCTGTTGACCTAACCTGTCTTATGTCTGAAAAGTTACTTTCGGCGCGGCATGCGCACCAACCCCATTGGTTGGCAGAAAAAGTGACTGACATTATCTTTTGAAATCTGCTTTTCCATGCTTTGACCAGTACATTTTCCTGACACCTCCTTTGCTTTTTCCTGTATCCTGCCAGCTTTATTCTCTTTTCCCTACTGCCATATCTTTTGTTATCTTTTGTTTTGTCTTGTTCTGTTTGTTAAGGAATCTTTTTCCCTTTTTCTGGATTGATGTTCCCTATGGTTTCCCTATAAATAATAATATTATTTTCCTAACACTTCACACACAAACACTTAATATTTCCTTCTCCTTTGCTCTCTGCCGTTGTTCTCCTGCCGCCTCCCTCCTTGCCTCCGTTTTCTCCTCTGTCCTCCCTGCTTTTCCGGTATATATATTATATATAATAATTTACTTATTAATTATGCTAACATATATTCAAGACATAAAACAAATCATTAAACCAATAATCTTTTATTTATAGGTTAACTTGTGCTTGTTTAAAAGTTTGGTTCTTGCATTATCTTTCAACGCATCTTTATCAAGTGAGTAATCTCGTACCTAATCCCTTTTTATTTTTAATGCTTTGGGATGTTCATGTGTTCATACAAACTTAGAGTCTTAAACTTGTTTATGAACTTTAGTCGCGCAGTATCCCATGTGTTGAGGACGTAGACTTGGCTGTTTATTTGTATGTGTGGATCATTAACCGTCTTGTCGGTCTATTCCGCAGTTCTCATGGTACCATTAGATGAACACGGGAGAACTATCGTTTATGATTTTCTCTTTTGTTTACACTTGCACAGTTTTCTTGTTTTTGTGCTCAATTGGGAGCACGGATTGACTATGAGCTATGAATCTTAGACTTGGTCCCGATCTGATTACACCCTTGTTCCCGCAGTTCTCATGGTACCATTAGATGAACACGGGAGAACTATCGTTTATGATTTTCTCTTTTGTTTACACTTGCACAGTTTTCTTGTTTTTGTGCTCAATTGGGAGCACGGATTGACTATGAGCTATGAATCTTAGACTTGGTCCCGATCTGATTACACCCTTGTTGAAAACCAGACATACACATGTTGCGCGCAGATTTATTGTTATCTATGTATACGTATTAAACTTGATTTCTCACCAACACGCAAGTGTTTGACGTTTATTTTAACACATGTTCAGGTTTGCAGTAGCTGCTTTTGGAGCTTGAGGACACGTAGGATGTTTCTTTTATTTTGGACCTAGATTAAAATGTAACAAGACAAGTTATTGTTATTTGAATATTTTGAGTTATATTATATTGATTTACGTTGATTTATGTTATCTTGTGTTTACGTTGCGCGTGCGCGAATGAATATATTTATTAAATATTGACACCCAATAGTGTCACGAGTAATGAAACAATATGTGGCGCCCCGATGTATAATCCGCCTTTGGTCGGGGTGTTACACTCACCACAGGAGATAGAGGACTAGAGGACATGTTTTCATTAATTTCTTTAAACGGTTCTTCTACAAACTTTTCCATGTAGTGGTTCTCTTAGATACGTCTTTTAGTCTCAGGATTAGCAAACTGCATCTTAGCATCACCAAAAGCAGTTTCATCCTCAACATTCCCACCACCACCACCACCACCACCATCATCATCATCAAATGAATTGTGCACACCATCATCACCTTCGTCATCATTTTCATCATCACCTTCTTCCTCCTCACCATCTTCAGATTCGTCAGACTCGTCACTATACGACTCTTCTTCCTTCACCACCACTATCTTCTATGCTGCAGTACCAGATGTACCAACACCTTGTTTACCACCTTCAACAAACATAGGAGCATTGTCATGAGATTCCTCCTCTCGACTATCCTAACTATTGAAGAATTTTGATAGTGTAGGTCCCAAAAATCGGACCCGACAATGAACGACTTTGTTTTTGATAAACGTGCGAGACGGGTGCGATAAATCAAACGACCGAATAGATAATATAAAGTGTAGGAATGATCTCGTTATCGGTAAAAAGATTAATAGATTAAACGAACCGACCCCACCCAAGGTGAGCTCCCCTTGGGTGGGTGATTTACACCTTACAAAACACACACAAAAATAGAATTACAAGTCCCTATTTATAGCCAAACAAAAACCATTCTAGAAGCATTCTCCCATTGAAGTTAAACGCGTGCACTGAAGCTCTCGTCTCGTGTCCGGATTTCTCGCCCACTTTAATTATTAACTTGACCATAATATATATTTAACAAGTTTTGCCATATTAATATCGCAAGTCACAAATATTGGCCTTAGAGATAGTCTCTTCTTCAACCCCTCCACATCAGCCTTGTATTTTCTTTTAAGCCTCTTCATCACTACCCAGCTCAAAAAGCTCACAAGCAGCCTTGTATTTTTCATCGATTTCCTCATTGATCTTCTGTTGGCTTGACGTTTGATTCTTTTAGCTGAAGAACCTCAGCGTGCAGATCTTTAATGATTTTTCTTTTAAGCCTCTTCATTTGAAGACTGCTTTTAATAGATGGCTGCAACGAGTCAACCAAAAATCTCAATCTTTCTACTTCAGCACTATCCTCCATTTGTTTCGTCTGATGCTTGATTTCTATCCGCTGTCGATCAGGCATCTGTTTATGTAATATTTTCAATTTTCTGTTCAAGCTGAGTGATCTTTTCTTTATCAGCTCGTCTTTCTGCTTCCATACCCTCTATCTTTGCTTTTCAGGCTTTATAGATCAATCATCTTCAAATCACGTTCCAACCTCTTTTGGTTGGATTCCTCGAGAACTGCCAGCCTTCTTAAAGTAGGATATGTGATCATCAGATCTTACTGATGTGCTCACAGACAGCGGCCTATGGTTAAGGATGACTAGATAGTTGAGGCTGGAGGGGTCTAGTTTGAGAAATGGCCAAGGTAGGTTTATAGTAATGACTATGGGTGAGGTAGAGGTTAGGATAATTTGGATTGGTAGGGTGGTTTGAGTGGTGGTTATGATTGGTTGAGTGGTTTGGGTAGGTATGATGGTTAATTAGTATTAGTATGGTGATGGTTTGGGCAGGTAAGGTGGTAGTTTGGATGGTTTGAGTAGTAGTATTGGTGGTGGTGGATCTTATAGGTGAAGGAAGAGAGTGTAATATGGCAGGTCGGGCATGGAGGTGCAAGTGAGAGGAGGTTGTGTGGTGGTTTGAGTATATGGAGAGGCGGGTGGACTATAGTCAAAAGGTCAAGAGGACCAGGTGTTGGTGAGTGTGGTGGAGTGGGTGGTCTGGTTTTGGCTTCTTGGAGGGTTTTGTTGGTTTGATCGGTTTGATTTGCTTCGTCTTCAACTCAGCAGTAGTTTGCTTCATTGTTTCGGGAGAAGCGGTGTGAGGGTCGGGTTAAGTGGTGGGTATGATGAGAGTAAGTGTGGATTGAGGAGGGGATGATGTGGCTACTGTCTGTGAAGAAAGAGTTTCAGCAACAGTTTTCTTCAATTTTATTCTCAACTTCTTGGAAGGTTCACCAACCTTCCTTATTCTCTTCAAGGGTTGGTCCAGTGAGGCACTCGATGGTTGACGAGCAACACTGACAGGAGAAGTGTCAGTAGATTTCCTCTTTCAAAGTGACACTTGAGTGGCCTTCACAACCGGAGCAGCTTCTGGTCTTGAACTACTTGCTTCAGACGCATCGGCTTTAAAGTCTTCTAGTTTAGACTCATAATCTACAATGAATCTGGTCTTAAAAGGAATTACACAAAACCTTAACCTAGAACGAACACAATCGTTTAGCCAAGCATCGACATATTATTCAAATAACTTATCTTTGATGAACATGCAAACCCGAGGCGAACCGGAAGCTTCAGAATGGTCAAAATTCGATCTAGAATACCTCTTTTGCTTTTGGAATTAATGATATGACTAACGGAGGTTTAAATGGGTTTATATAGTGATTAACCCTAATTTTCTTCGGATTTAGGTCGGTTCGCGTCGCGCGAAACTCCAATGGGCCTGTCCTTCGCGTCTCGCGAAGGACAAAATAGTCGGGCTCAGAATTCCTTAACTTCGCGTCGCGCGAAGATCTTCTCCAGTCCTTTGCATCGCGCGAAGGACAAAAACTTCAGCATATTTCTTTCTTTTCTTTAAATTGCCTCGTGATGCGCGCAATTCTATTCCCGCACTTTTAAGTCTTCATTCCAAGCTCGTAAATTGTCTCGATAAGCTCCATAGCGTCCAATGTCCTGAAAAACATAACAATGTTTGAAGTACTGATGTTCATTCATTTATTTATCTAAAATTAACTAATAAATATATAATAATAACTAACTTTTACTCAACCATCACATCCCCACACTTATCCTTTTTCGTCCCGAAAAGGACTTTGCAATGGAATCAGAATCAAAGATTAGTTTTACAAAATGCTTTTTAGTTTATCTTAATTAAGCACAAGGAACACAAAAACTACGATTGCAGATATTGTTGTCCACTTAAACTCATGCCTCAATACTTACCGGGAAAAATAAGGTGTGACAGTTTTATTAGTTAATAGGATTAAAATGGAACCCACACCTCAAAGCCCTGAAGCCGCCTTACCATGCTTCATTATAGTTTTACTGAACCAGACCACCCTAACTTGACTTAAACTTTGAAATTAGACGATCAAAATTTTGCAAATTTGTACAATTTTTAAACCCATATGTAACAGTTAAGACAATCATGGATATTTTTATCGAACAAAACCTAAATTTAAGCATCAAATTCTACCAGAATGGCGATTAGATATGATTAAGGTTCAATTAAGTAACTAACTAGCAAATAATCCCCACTACATGCCATACCCCCATTATCAAGAAATACCCCAAAGTCCATCACCATAGGTGAGTATACACGAATTCATCTGTAGGGCTTACATATGACGTGTCTCGTGTGGTCCTTTTCTTAATGGTAATGAGACGCGAGCACAGGGACCCCATATGACTAACAACGTGTATGATTAAGTCAGTAGTGAATTTTGTACTTTTTAAAGCACTTAGTGATCATGTTTAATGACTTATGATTTGGCATATAAACTGTGGGTTTGCTCTTTTTAAACTTATTTAATATACATAAATCCACTTTGGAAATGTGCATACCCAGATGATAAACCGCATACAGACCCATGGTCTCTAAACCCCGGAGCATCCCATCAATACAAGAGTTAAGGCTATAAAATCATACGCCTATGAAGTGCTAACCACTTAAACAAGCAGTATTTTTTATTTAGGTTTATATTACAAGCCATCTAGCATACTCTAACGTTAAGCCTATCAAAGCATTGTACAATAGACTATTCATATTTTAAAATTTATTATTGGTGATCAAATCTAACAAAAAGCTTGATTATGGCCTAATCTTTCATCCCAGACCTTACACAGGTTTAGCTAAACAAACAAAACCTTGATGGTGTTTCCACTAAAAATTAAGCATTTTAATGGTTCAATTAAGTCTACAACCAAACCATCCTTTCATTCTCAAGGCTGAGCCTACTGGCACATCCCAAATTAAGTGCATTCCCGTTTTTATTATCTCATATATGTATATAATAATTTTGAAAAACAACCCCGATTTTTAATCATTTTCCATTATTTTGCAAAAAAACTTAATTCAAGAGACATTAAAACTTTTAAAATTTTCTGTTTCTCCCTCATCCCCACACTTGATGCAAACATTATGCTCAATGTTTAAAATTTAACAAATAAAATAGGGACAGGGTTAAAATTTACTTTTATCAATTTTAAAACCGGGCTTAATTTTTGATGGTTATTATTAATTATACACTAATACAACTATACTTTTAACACAAAAACTAGTAAAACAAAGAAGATTATGAAAGGGAAATCACCTGATAGCAAATAAAACTCTCATGTGCAACTCTCGTGCCCTTGGTGATGCTCTCGGTAAACGTAACTCTTCAACTCTCAAAACGAAATCTACAAACTCTCAAACAGGTAAAAGCACGCTTCTCACAAGTGTTAAAAATATAGGTCTATTAAACCGTTTGCAAAAACCATTAATTTTAAATTACCAACCGAGTTAAATAAATTTCATAACCAATTTTGTTAAACAAGTATAAATGTTAAAAGACCTAACTCACTTTCGTAGGAATCACGATTGCATTTAGCGTATGCAACAAGCCCTTTAAACCCCCCGGTAGCCCGGTGGACTAGTATGGTCTCATGAGGGTTTATAGTGAACTATACCCACAAAGTTCAACTACAACAAAATATACAAGCAACCACCCAAATAAATAAGTCCTTTTTTAGTTACCCAACCGAACCATCCCGATTCATTTTCCCCATTAAGCATAATAATAATATCAGTACAACCCATAATAATAATAATAAAAACAGAATAAAGACATATGAAAATAACACCCAAAACATCGGTTGGGTTGGCTGCCTCCATCACAAACTACTATGCGTCATCAGAATCATCATCATCATCATCATCATCATCATCATCTCCGGCCCTGCCGGCTCCTGAACCTCCAGCTTCCCACCATAATAGGCACTTGATCCATAACCTCCATAACCAGTATACCCCATGTAACATTCCGAAAAATTCCACATTTATTTTGCGCCAAATATGTTAACTTTGAAGACGAGGGATTAAAAATATTAGAGTGAACTACGGTTTTCGTCCATGTGGTTTGTCCAAATATGCGGTTTTAGTCAAATTGTTTCAAATTTGTGATTTTCATCCCTGTGGTTTCATTTCACTTGCAATTAAACCCGAATTCACTAATCCCATTAAGTCTGGTCATTAAACCCATCAGCGTGTCCTTTGAGGGGCAGTTTTATCATTTCTTTTCCAAAATACACCGCATCCCCTCACGTGAGGGGGCTTGCGAATTAAACTGGGGTTTATTTGGGGAGATAAATAACAAAAAGTGCCCCTCATGTGAAGGACATGCTGATGGGTTTAACGACGAAATTTAACGAGATTAGTGAATTCGGGTTTAATTGCAAGTGAAATGAAACCACGGGGACGAAAATAGCAAATTTGAAAATATTGGACTAAAACCACATATTTGGACAAACCACAGGGACGAAAACAGAGTAATGGGAAAAATGAGATAAGAAAAAGAAAGCATCTTATCTTAAGGAAATGAGAAAATTTCCATCACATATGAAAAGATGGAAGAAAGTGGAAGCAACCCACATGGGTATAAATAAGAAAGAGAACTTTCATCACACATGGAAAGAGGAAAGAAAATGGAAGCT
This sequence comes from Bidens hawaiensis, assembly GCF_021521415.1. Taxonomy (NCBI): domain Eukaryota; kingdom Viridiplantae; phylum Streptophyta; class Magnoliopsida; order Asterales; family Asteraceae; genus Bidens; species Bidens hawaiensis. The sequence continues at coordinate 265,859 of NW_027492323.1, forward strand.
TTTTATAAGGAAGAGAGTTTTCATATTAATGTTCTTATATGGCTAACCACTCTCCTAGTCCTAGCGGAGGGTGCAAAGCACCCGACGCGCACGGACTCGGACTCGGGCGATGGTCGTAATGTGGCGTTTTGATGGCGCACTTAGCACTTCGCGCGCTCGCATAAGGGCCGCTTTAGTATTTTGGCATAGTGCAATGACTGAAAATGAAAATATGAAATTTAATCCTTCGCGCGACATGAACAGGTCAGGGATAAGATCTTCGCGCTACGCGAAAGAGAAAATAGTTAAACCGACACTAAACGGCTTCACGCCACGCGAAGTACCACGCCAAGGATTCTACGTGCGACGCGAAGTTACTTTTCTGCATGCATGACACGTGTGGAAATGTGGCACCACGATAGGCCACGCGGCAAGACGTCTGATGACTTAGCCAACTTTATGGAAGTTCGCACGACGTGAACGTCTAGGTCGTTTGTCCTTCGCGTGACGCGGAGGATCAGAAATTCAGCTATAAATAGATGGGTGTTCGACACATTCCAGCTCACACAAATCACACACTACATTCACACGTATAGCCTCATTTTGTGTGCTGCATCTCGTAGTACGTGCCAAGCTCTGACAGTCTAAACTCTAGTATGCGATAGTTCTGATCGATCAATCATAAGCATTTAACTCCAAATACCCATGCGAGGTAGGGGTTCTGATTAAGTATTATTTTATTATTATGGCTTAGACTATAATCAGGGGTATAGCCCAAACCTTGATCACTGTTAAGAGTAATTTAACTTTTCATAAGCAAAAGTTATAGACAAATTATTGTTTCTTCATGATTAAGGAACACAATCATTCACACACAAAGGGTATAGATAAAATAATATTCTTTATGATTAGAAAATATTCATTCACAACGGTTATAGTTAAAGTAATGTTTCTTTTTGAAGAAGATACCTGGTTTAGATGTTTCTTCTTGAAAAAGAAACCTAACACATAACCGACAAACAAACAAAAGGACTAAAGGTCCAAATGTTTTATACAAACAAAATGATTTGTCAAGGTAAAGCTATACAAAACAGACTACGGGTCTGAAGCTAGATCGTTGATCTAGATATTTATACAAATGTTATTCTCATACTATAGGTCCGATATAACAATGAATCAATCAGAATCAGAAATCTGGAAATAGGAATCAGTAATAGAAACTGATTATAACAGGGGTCAGTAACCAAAACTGATCATAAACAAGAATCAGTATCAGAAACTGATTACAATCATAAAAGGTGAATACGCCCTAAACTTTTACAACTTTGGAATTTGACTCTTTGCATATGATTTACGAATCCTTAAAACTTTGTGTTACAATAATAAGAAACGTGCATACTTAGATTAAGAGTATATATGTGTCTGGATGCATTCATACATGGTGACTCGGAGTTCCCCGAGGCCGTGCATATCCTCAAACATGCTTCTGGAAGTCTGCGGGACTGTTCAGAGAAATGATATTGTGTATATGGTTAATTGTACATGTACTTAGTGTAATTTTATCCCAATTAAGTTGGGTGTCTAATGAGTGTTGTCACAAAGATATTATTGTTGTTTACACAATGATATTGAAACTGAGTCAGCGTCATTCACCGGCTATGTGCTGACGTAACCCCCCTCCCCACATTTCAGGGAAACAGTAAAAGATAGAACAGACAAGCAAGACAGATTAGAAGATTGGAGACATAGTCATTAGAGGTGATCTGATGGCTCAGATATTTTATTCAGAATATTATAAAGAACCATATTTTCAAAAGATAGGTACTTGAAATATTAAACGTGTTTTCAAAACCCGAGTTTTCAGTACAATAATATTTTATTCAAAAGACTTTTATAATATTTTACTATACAATATTCAACGGGTATACTAACCCGACATTTTTGAATATTTCATTTTATAGACTTCAGTTAAAACAAAACCCGCAACTCTGATATATTTATAAAACAGATACCAACTAATGGGTGTCACGCCTAGGTCCTAAATCGGGGTGTGACACCCAGCTGCAGACAGATTCCCATAACTACTTGCACCTCCATATCCTCCACCCATAGAACCATATCCAACAGTAGCAGGTGGTGGCTGCTACAATGAATCAGGCAACGGGATGCTCCAATGATCAAACATAGTCCGGAAATACCCTCTAGACTCATCCCTATACTCACGAAACTCATTCCTATGCCCTTGTAATTCATCTTGCATTTGACACTGTCGCTCAAACATGTAGTCAAGAGTCATAGGTTGTGGGTGTTGGTGTTGTACAGGTGGTGGATTGGACTGTCGGGGCTGCTGTCTCTATCATGGCTGGGCAGGTGGCCTCTCCACACGCTTTCGTCTCGAACTACTCGGACCTCTCACTTCCACCAACTGTGGTAGGTCATCATAAGTAAAAATGCTCGCCTTCTGGGCATCCACGAGAGCAACAACCTCTGTATCAGGTCCCTTACTAAAATACTCGACCGGATATTTTCCAAAAACTCCCAAATGTCACACCCCGACTAGCACAATGCGGAAGCGTAAAACGGGAATGTAACAGACACCTCTGGTATCAACACATTGTTTATAAAGAAACATTATAAATTAATTTACAATATATTACATTTCTTTGTTCTATTATTGTTTTACAGTCTAGGTGATACAAACCAAATTAGTTCGTTAACTATACGATCTTACTACTAGTATCCTTGTTTCTATTCACATAACATCAACATGTTTACACGTTCAGAAAACAGTTATGGGAAAATAAGCTTGGGTAAATGTATTGGTTAATAAAATGATTAAGTTATAAAGAAGGATCACATACTGGGGTCCCGGATTAGCCACGGGGCCCGTTTCCGTTTATTCAGTTTGATTTAAGAACAGACGCGCACAATCCACCCGGATTGTTCAGGTTTCTCATAGAAAAGTTCATTTTTACTTAATTAGTCCAAAAATATGACTTTTGATTACTCTTGGTGTTTTGATATTCCCGCAGGTTCGTTAATCGCGAACTTGCCGGGTTTTATAAAAACTGAATTTGTTTAATATTCAAATTAGCATAATTAATTAACCGTTAATCATTAAATTATGAAAATTTAGCCACTTATCAATTAAAATATGTAGATTTTTATAAAAATATTTCTGGAATTTATTTACTGATTTATTAATTTATAAAAATTTATTTTATCAGCTATATTTCTCCTGAAAATCGTCCGTTTACCCCAAACAACTTCCAAAAATTCCATAAAAATTCCTGAATACTCAAATCATATCCCAAAACAACCTGTATCAATTCCAGAATGTAAAAGCTCGTGTAATATTCTTTTCGGCCCAAATTCAGCTATAAAAATTCACATGAACGCATATACACAAAACACCTTTAGACTTCTCCAAATGATCCCCAAATTCATATGTGATCAAAATACATCAAATCTGAGTTCCCAGAAAAATTTATTAATTTTGAAGTATTTTAGCTATTTTTCCCAAATAAACGTCCCAATTCGGTAATAAATTCGCCAAATATTCTCGGATGGTCGAAAAATTACCAAATTTAAACAGGGACTCATTGACATGGTCCCTGATGTTCCTGCAAAATTTCAAGACCTAAAAATATGCACATCACAACCTTAACCTAAACAGCCTGTAAGCGAGTGTTTCGGCATTACCTTAGCGGGTTTGGCTCGTTTCCGACTTTCTAACCAAGTTTTCAGGTTCCTGTGCTTCCATGCAAGCTAGATACAAGTCCTATATCACAAACCAAACAGGTTTCATTAATAGAACAGCTCTTTAACTTAGGGTTTCGGCTAGTGCACAAAAACTAACTTTTGAACCGTAAAAACGCCGTTTCAACCCTTTAATCCGTGTTTATGGCCAAAAAAGATCATGATTCTGATTTGAAGCTAGGTTTAACATCAAATTATGTTTTTGAATGATTTTTGAGAGTTTTACATGGTTAACTATGATTTTTAACAATCAAGACATGTTTATATGTTGTTAAACGAGTTTAAACGAATCAAAAATCGATTAATCATTAGGTTTTTACCTAGTTTTCTTGCTGGTTTTGGCTGTAGAAGAAGAGTTTCAGAATTTGTGTTTGAAAATATGTGTAAAAATATCTCAAATCTAGTTTATATGTGAAAGGAAAAAAAAGGGTGGGGTGGCGGCTGCGGCCGGAAGTCCATGGGCCCGTTTTGGCCCAAGTTTCTGATTTCTCAAGCCCAAATACAAAAAGCCCAGTCAAATTTAGTTCGGGTTCGGTTTTTGGCGCGAAAAACTTATCGGGTGCGTTAAACAGCTCGAAAACGAGTGTTTTTCGGCTAGTTTTGTGTAAAATTATTAAAACATACTATATGTTTGTAAAAATCAAAAATATTTTCACGGATCGCTTAAAACATTTCAAATAAGTGTTTGGTATGTCTTTTTCGGCTTAACGGATGATACAATGCTTGGTTTGTAACTATCTTTCGCGTTAAAATCTATAGCAGGTAGTTAAACGAGCATGTTTTCGTTTAACATGTTTGCTATCAAACTAAGGCCATATTTCTAATGCTTTAGTTTGTATAGATCGTATATCACTTTTAGATGGTCCCCCGAGATATCTGGGTCATAACCCGGCCCGTTCGGTTAATCGTTCGTTTGTTACGCAAATGGCGTTTATTTGCTTAATCGGTAAATACGTACTGAGGTGTACCTTGTTTTGGCTCAAATGTCACACAAATACCGGGCCATCCTCGTGATCATGGGCCCCAAATACAACCGTGTCATAGCCGTGTTAGCCCTACGACCACCTCTACCCAAAGAGTTTAGCAATGAAGTAGCATATTCACATTTTCACCCCCAATCGTCGCCATCAAACACATCAAATCTACATTGCTACACTTATCATGACCCGAATGGCGGCCCATGAAAGTGGAAGCAATAACCCTATGCATGTACCTGTGTATCGGATCCCGGATGGCCGACGAAACAGCACTACTCGAATGCATCCCATCTACAATTGTACTCCAGAAGGTAGCCAACCGAGTAGTCGGAATTCAAAAGGGACGGGAACCAGTGGAAAAACCTCAAATACTCTCTCGAAGTACTGGACTATCCACCTCATTTTCACCGTACAATCCTGCAACAACAGCAAACCAAGGTACAGTCATCTCATATAATTGCGTCTCCAACGAAAAACTCACAGCGTGCGACTTATCAAAATCCCCCGTCTGATGCCGAAATGTAGAATAAAACTCATATACCAACTCCTTTGCGGTTCCTCAATTCGTAGTACATTTGCCTAGTGTTGTCACACCCCGACTAGCACATTGCGGAAGCGTAAAACGGGAATGTAACAGACACCTCTGGTATCAACACATTGTTTATAAAGAAACATTACAAACTAATTTACATTATATTACATTTCTTCGTTCTATCATTGTTTTACAGTCTAGGCGATACAAACAAAACTAGTTCGTTAACTATACATTCTTACTACTATCGCCCTTGATTCTATTCACGTAGCATCAACCACACACCTCAGGCAAGTAACAGGTCACCAAATCATTCCAATTTAGGTACACCTGAAAAACAGTTTAAAACGGGTCAACTACTAGAGTTGGTGAGTTTCACGAGTTTCAAGAAAGTAGTAATGAGTATTCACAAGTCAACACTTGTAATCATGAAATAAGTATGTATGTATGTAAATGATATATGTGATTTAATTATGCTAAGCTATAGTGAAGCCTGGACTGTTCGTGCTGCGTGCCTCCATTTCCTACGCTCAATCAACCACTGTGGCTAGAGGTGTTCAAAAAAACCGGTTACGGAACCGGTTTGGCCGGTTCAACCGGAAACCGGTTTTTTAAAAACCGGTTTTTTTAAAAACCGGTTTGACCGGTTTACGTAACCGGTTTACGTATCGGTTATACGTTTTGGAGCCAAAACCGGTTTTATAACCGGTTATAAAAAAAACCGGTTTTTTTAAATAACCGGTTATTAAAAAACCGGTTAACCGGTTTTTAAAATAACCGGTTTATTACCGTTATAAAAAAAACCGGTTAACCGGTTTTTTAATAACCGGTTAACCGGTTAAACCGGTTTTCGAACGTTACCAAACGGCTTTATAGCCGTTTTTTTTTATTTTTGACCGTTTTTTAGCCGTTTTTTTTTTGTTTTTTTACCATTTTACCCCCACAAACATCTATATATAGTTTAGGTTGGGTATTGGTTAGATCACACTTGATTATACAACTCCAAAAGCTCTAAACGTTTATTTCATACGCGATTATACAACTCCAAACGCTCTTCTTTCGTAGTCGTTTATTTCATACTCGAGTATACCACTCTTAATTCGTAGTCGATTATCATGGCCTCCCAAAGTGCTGCTTCATCGGTCAACATGGGTGCCTCGAACACGGGAGAAACCGTCGTTCGGGTCATCCCCACGAAACGAAACCAAGATATTTGGCAACATTTCGACCTATGCGAAATGTCTAACGGAACCCAAAAAGCTAGATGCAAACATTGTTTGAAGTTTTATAACAAAGAAGCAAACTCCAGTTTAAGAGCTCATGTAGAAAAGCCCTCTTGCAAGGTCTTGAAGGACGAATCCGGAAGTAGTTCGCAGCCGGAGATGACGAATCAAGGAACGGTGTTTACGTACGACCTTGAAGCGGTACGTCAACAGTTTGGCAACTTTGTGATTCAACAATCACTTCCTTTCAACCACTTCGACAACCCTCAATTCACGGAGATGATGCAAAAGTATGTTCAACCACGCTACCAACACGTAAGTCGTTCGACCCTTAGAAGAGATTGTCTTAAAGCATGGAAAAACGCTAAATCCGAACTAATTTCATACTTTTCAAACTTACAAACTGGTGTGAACTTAACAACGGATGTGTGGTCGGTACCTAATGGTTCGCCCGACTCATACATTTGTGTGACGGCTCATTGGGTTGACCCCCGGTCGTGGCAAATGATGAAACGAACCGTTGCGTTTCAATTGTTTGATTACCCGCACACGGGTAGAAATATTTTTAAACTCTTGGATAAAGTCATTCGACAATACAAGATTGAAGATAAAATCTTTTCAATATCGTTTGATAACGCGTCCAACAATACGGCCGCGGTTGGCCATTTAAAATTAAAGTATAAACCTATCTGTGATGGAGCGTTTTTTCATAGCCGATGCATTGCACATATTATCAACTTGGCCGTGCAAGATGGGTTAAATGTGATCGAAACGCAAAGAAACAATTTTAAAAGAATGTTACGAGATGTTTTTAGCAACAATTCAACATTTTCAAGATACAAAAAATTTTGTGAAGAAGCTAACTGTCAATGGTTGGGGCCTAATTGGGATTGTCCAACAAGATGGAACTCGACTTGTGAAATGTTTGAGAAAGCCATCCAACAAAAACAATCGTTAATTGCGTTTCATCAAATTTTGTCAAATAGGGGTAAATGTGCACCGTACGATCCTAGAAACTGGTTATTGATTGAGATCGTTACGGAGGTTCTTCAAATTTTTAAATCTTGCACAACTAGTTTATCCGGGGTTTACTATCCAACAAGCCCCATTGCTTTACCAAAAATTGCTGTCATGTGCACAAAGTTGACTGAAATTCATTGTAGGGGTGCACCTTATTTTGATATGGGTGCAAAAATGAAAGAAAAATTTAGAAAATATTTTCAACAACTACCCGCTGTTTTGACCTGTGCGGCTGCGTTAAACCCTTGCATCAATGTTGGTGGTGTTGAAGCTTTAATAGAAAAAATTTGTGATGAGCTAGAGTTAAACGACGATCAAAACCCCCATTATAACCAAACTTTAAAGAATGCTTTCAACACCACCTTGGCAAACATGTATGATGTTTACCTTACAAAACACGGGTCGTCTTCCCAAATTCATGACTCGTTAAGAGCTGTTGCCCAATCCCAATCCCAAACCGACCTTGAAATGGGGATGTACTACATGATTTGGGAAGACGCCGGTAAACGTCAAAGGGTAAACACCCCAAGCAGTGAACTTGGAAGGTATGGTGGTACCAACTTTGTGAAACACATGACTCCGGATGAATTTAGAAGTCTTGATTTGCTGGCTTGGTGGAGAGGTAAGGAGGATGAGTTTCCGATCCTCGCCGCCATGGCCAAAGATTTACTAACGGTCCAAGCTTCCACGGTAGCTTCGGAGTCTGCTTTTTCTGTTTCTGGCAGGGTTATATCGATTAGGAGGACTCGACTCACTCCACCAGCTGTAGAGATGTCGATTTGCTACAAGGATTACTTGGACTCTTTAGATAGGGCACAACATCAACGCTCACTCGAGGGGGAAATGGAGTATGAGGCGGCCTTGTATGAAGACGAGGTCAATCAAGGACACACTCAACCAATGACCGATGAAGAAGCCGCGTACGACGATTACCTAAGGAATAGCTCGGGATCGGGTAGCGAAGAAAATGAGTAACAAACATCAACTTGTTAATGTAATCGTGTCTAAGCATTCTTTAATGTTTGTATTTTTGAGTTACGAATATGCGATAACGATTTAATGTTTGTATTTTTAATGTAAAAGCTATAAATGAAAGTTATGTGTTTTTAATCTTCCAAGCAAAGAATGCTAACAACGAAACCCTAAACCCTAAACCCTAAAGCAAAAAAAAAAAAAAAAAAAAAAAAAAAAAAAAAAAAAAACCGGTTAACCGGTTAGACCGGTTATTAAAAACCGGTTATAAAAAAACCGGTTTAATAACCGGTTCTAACCGGTTTCTAAACCGGTCCAAACCGGTTTGGCCGGTTTGAGTTTTCATTGATAAAAACCGGTTAATAACCGGTCCGGTTATTAACCGAACCGGTTTTTTTCTGGATAAAAAAAACCGGTCCGGTTAATAACCGAACCGGTTTTTTCAAAAAAACCGATTTGTGCACCTCTAACTGTGGCCCCTTTCCGCCCACAACATGCCCCGGTAGCTATGTCTAACACTACATAGCTGGTTCGTAAAACTTATGGTCATGTGCAAACGATTTTGGTGTCTCGGCAAACCGTGCCGGCTCCGTTTGGGTTTGTCGAACCAATAGTACTATTCACAAGCCACCGGCTCGAAGTTAATCACTGTGATCGTGGGGACTTTCGTGTGTTAGCACTTAGATAATTCACAAAATCACATGTTTCAGATAAGTATATAGATATAAGCAAACATGCTTTTCACCCCAAAAGTTCGTAAAACAGTTTAAAAGTGGGGTCATGAAACTCACGGTTTAGTAGATAATCAGAACTGTATTGGCTCGTGGTTTGTTCGGTCCGATATCAGTAGTTCCTATAATCAATATTATAATAATATTAATATTTTAATTTTATTATAATCTCAATACTAAACTGGGCTGTATAACTAATCTGGGTGTAGCTGGAACGCCCAGAAAGTGGCAATAGGCTTAGGTTGTGATGTTGTTCAATATCTAATACTTAAAACTGAACTTGGCTCAGATTCACGTTTTCCCAGCTGGGCCAAGTTGTTCGTTTACGCGTTCAGAAAACAGTTATGGGAAAATAAGCTTGGGTAAATGTATTGGTTAATAAAATGATTAAGTTATAAAAAAAGATCACATGCTGGGGTCCCGGATTAGCCACGGGGCCCGTTTCCGTTTATACAGTTTGATTTGAGAAGAAACGCGCACAATCCACCCGGATTGTCCAGGTTTCTCATAGAAAAGTTCATTTTTACTTAATTAGCCCAAAAATATGATTTTTGATCACTCTTGGTGTTTTGATATTCCCGCAGATTCACTAGTAGCGAACTTGCCGGTTTTTATAAAAACTGAATTTGTTTAATATTCAGATTAGCATAATTAATTAACCGTTAATCATTAAATTATGAAAATTTAAACACTATCAATAAAAATATGTAGATTTTTATAAAAATATTTCTGGAATTTATTTACTGATTTATTAATTTATAAAAATTCATTTTATCAGCTATATTTCGCCTGAAAATTGTCCGTTTACCCCAAACAATTTCCATAAATTCCAAAAAAATTCCTGAATACTCAAATCATGTCCCAAAACAACCTTTATCAATTCCAGAATGTAAAAAGCTCGTGCAATATTCTTTTCGGCCCAAATTCGGCTGTAAAAATTCACACGAACGCAAATAAACAAAACACTTTTAAACTTCTCCATATAATCCCAAAATTCATATGTGATCAAAATACATTAAATCTGAGTTCCCAGAAAAATTTCATAATTTTTGAAGTATTTTAGCTATTTTTCCCAAATAAACGTCCCAATTCGGTAATAAATTCGCCAAATATTCTCGAATGGTCGAAAAATTACCAAATTTAAACAGGGACTCATTGACATGGTCCCTGATGTCCCTGGAAAATTTCAAGTCCTAACAATATGAACATCACAACCTTAACCTAAATAGCCCGTAAGCGAGTGTTTCGGCATTACCTTAGCGGGTTTGGCTCGCTTCCGACCTTTTAATCAAGTTTTCAGGTTCTTGTGCTTCTAAGAAAGCTAGGTACAAGTCCTATCACAAACCAAGCAATATTTCATCAACATAACAGCCCTTAAGTTAGGGTTTCGGCTAGTGTACAAAAACAAACTTTTAAACCGTAAAAACGTCGTTTCAACCCTTTAATCCGTGTTTATGGCCAAAAAAAACTATCAAAACAGGTTCCTTACCATGTGTATGATGAAAATATGTTTATGGACCATTTTTAGGATTTTTACACGGTTAGGAATGATTTTTAGTAACCAAGACATGTTTTTATGGTATTAAACAAGTTTAAACAAGTGTAAAAATAGCTTATTTAAGTTGTTTACCTTAGGGTTTCTTGAGTTTTTGGCTGGAGAAGAAGTTTATGTCCAGAATTTTCAATAAATAATGTTGAAAATATCTTGTATCTAGTTTAAATGTGAAAGAAAAGGGGGGGGGGGGGGGGGGCTGCTGCTGCGATCAGACCATTATGGGCCCACTTTGGGCCCATTTTGGCCCAAGTTTCTGATTTCTCAAGCCCAAACACGAAAAGCCCGGTCCAAATTTAGTTCGGGTTTGGTTTTGGCGCGAAAAACTTATCGGGTGCGTTAAACAGCGCGAAAACAAGTGTTTTTCGGCTAGTTTTGTGTAAAATTATAAAAGCATACTATATGTTTGTAAAAATCAAAAATATTTTCACGGATCACTTAAAACATTTCAAATAAGTGTTTGGTAAGTCTTTTTCGGCTTAACGGATGATACAATTCTTGGTTTGTAACTATCTTTCGCGTTTAAATCTATAGCGGGCGGTTAAACGAGCATGTTTTCGTTTAACTTGTTTGCTATCAAACTAAGACCATATTTCTAATATTTTAGCCTGTATAGATCGTATATCACTTATAAATGGCCCCTCGAGATATCTGGGTCATAACCCGGCCCGTTCGGTTAATCGTTCGTTTGTTACGCAACAGGCGTTTATTTGCTTAATCGGTAAATACGTACTGAGGTGTACCTTGTTTTGGCTCAAATGTCACAAGTGTCTACCCAAATATTCATTAACTCTGTCTTCCCGCCCCAGCGAAGCTAACAAACCCTAATCAAATATACGATGTCCTAATAACGACACATTACAAATCCGGTCAAAAATCTCCCTCTCCGGGGTGTTGGAGAGAAATCGTAAGATAATAAGATAGTCATCCTCTCCCCTGGTGATGTCATCAACGTAGCTCCATGGACAGGTATCTCCTCAACCTCATTGCGAATCGGAGCCCGTACGTACTGCTGAGAAGCATAATCGAATGTCTGCTGTTTCTTTGATCTTTTCCTTGACATCTGCAAATAAATACAAATAATTAGTTTATGTCAAGATAAGCCTCGTGTGACAACCGTATATTTCGTTCGCGATTGTCCCCAACATTAAAGTAAACTAAAACTAATAAGAAAATAACATAAAATATATACTAACTATTAAAAAATATTTTGGTGAGTTAAAATTTTTTTTTCAAAGACCAAGATTCTAACTAGTTTAGAAATTCCCCCAAAACCGCACGTGCACACAACAAATGGTCAAACACGTCACTTTCCAAAAGTCAATTTCGACAACCTTAGCAAACTTGTTTTAGCAAAATTATGTTAACAAGAATACTCCCACATGTCACAAACTCTTCAGAATCCTACAAACCCACACGAGAATTTGTTAAATTTTCAAAATTCTAAACCAAAATCTTGCTGGAAAATAATTCCGGTCACCAAAAACTTCAAACACACAACCATTATTACCAAAATCCGGGCCAAACTTAAAAAAATTCCGGTAAACCAACACGGTTAACCCGACTCCAAACACCCAATAATCTAAGACCCGTCAACCCGCACCAAATACTCAACGAATCCCAAAAACCCGACACTCACTAACAAGGATTCACTTAATCGAACAATCTGAAACAATCAAATCCTACCATATGTAACCCGATTAAACGAAAATACGAACATACCTTTCAATCGGATTAGATCTAGATGATGGAAATAGACGAAATTGATGGTGGTGGTGACGGCGGTGACGGGAGTGGTGGTGGCCGGATTTTTTATGGTGATAATGATATGGATAAGAAAATCTAAGTTGATAATGATAGGAAATCAGTTTCAATATTTTTTTTCTATAGATCTGGGTGACTTTGCGCCACGCGAACGACAAAAAAGTATTTTCTAGAATTTGGATCTTCGTGTCGTGCAACCTGTTTAGCTTGTAACTTCGCATCGCGCGAAGAAAGAGTTGACTTTGTTTGACCTTTTGTCCTTCGCATCGCGCGAAGGGCACTCTCAAAGATTCTTCGCATAGCGTGAAGATGCATTTTCACAGACAATTTTTAACGATTTTTGGTGTTCAAAAATATCTATCATTTACGTTTCTTGGGTTATTTTCCCCCTTCACCAACTTTGGTCGCCTTGTACCCAACAAATATGTACCAAATTCTCTTGATGACGATCAACATGTCGCTTCCCTACACTCGATCATTGCTTTACACTGCACGTTTCAAGGAAAACAATTAAACTAACTAGACTCAATATACAAAAATACAACTTACAAATGCCGGGCTGCCTCCCGGTTAGTGCTGAATTGAATGTCTATAGCTCCACATCCCTTGGTACTTCAGTCAACCAATTACGTCAGCTCGTCCGCCAAGAAGCAAACTTCCGACTCGTGTATCTCTTTGTTCAGATCCGCATCTTCCAAGTATGGCTTCAAACGATGGCCATTCACAACTTGTCTCAGGTGATCATCGAAATCCTCAATCTTGACCTCTCCAAACTTGCCAACTCGCTTAACTTGGTAAGATCCTGTCCACTTGCTCTCAACTTTCCTAGGAACAGATTCACCCTCGAGTTATACAACCACACTCGTTGTCCCTCTTCGAATATCTTTCTTCTTAGCTTAGCATCGTGAACTCTCTTCATCTTATCTTTGTAAGCGGATGCACACTCGTATGTCTCATCTCTCAACTCTTCCAACTCACAAATATTCAGCTTCCTCTATTTACCTGCACACTCATAGTCTAGGTTAATATTTTTAACCGCCCATAGCGCACGATGAGCTAGCTCGACAGGTAAATGACACCCTTTCCCATAAACCAACCGGTAAGGGGTGGTTCCAATAGGCATTTTATAAGCAGTGTGGTAAGCCCATAAAGCATCATTTAACTTGTTCGACCAATCTTTATGATCGGGCCTTACCGTTTTTTGTAAAATCTTTTTAATCTGCCAATTCAAAACCTCCACTTGTCCACTCGTTTGAGGGTGATATGGAGTGGCGATAGGGTGGTTTATGCCACACCGTTTAAGTAGTTTGCCAAAATTAAAATTTTTGAAATGTGAACCCCGTCACTAATGATAATGCGAGGGACACCAAATTGTGAAAATATGTTAGACTGGACAAACTTACAAACAATGGTATGGTTGTTTGTCTGGTGGTGATTGCTTCTACCCATTTAGAAACATAATCGACCACCACCAAGATATACAAATTACCAAATGAATTAGGGAACGGGCCCATGAAATCAATCCTACAGACATCAAAGATGTCAACAACGAGGATCGGTTGCATGGGTATCTCGTCCCTCTTTGAAATACCACCCATTTGTTGACATCTAACACAATTTTTAACAAACACTGCTGCATCTTTAAAGATGGTAGGCCATAAAATCCACATGCAAGCACGCAATCCCCTGTCTTCTAACCGCTGAAATGGCCTCCATAAGCTGATGAGTAGGCATGATGTAAGACACTCCTAACCTCTTCCTCTGGTATGCAACGCCTCATCACTTAGTCCGCTCCAACCTTGAATAGGTCCAGATCTTCCCACACATAGTGTTTTACCTGAAAGAGAAAGTGTTGCTTCTTCTTCCTCGGTCAAAACTCCGAATTGTATCTACAACAAGAAAATTAATGATGTCAGCATACCATGGCAAAGTTGAAACAAAAAAACAATTGCTCATTCGGGAATGATTCATTGATGGCCCTTCCGTCTTTCTCCTCCTCTTCTTGTCCCACTAGTCTTGGCAAGTGATCGGCTACCACGTTCTCACTCCCCTTCTTGTCTCGGATCTCCACATCAAACTCCTGGAGCAGTAAAATCCATCTGTTCAATCACGGCTTTGCATCTTTCTTCTCCATCAAGTACTTGACTGCGCTATGATTTAAAAAAACAATAACCTTGCTCCCCCAAATGTAAGATTGAAACTTATCTAATGCATACACTACCGCAAGCAACTCCTTTTCCGTAGTGGTATAGTTAACTTGAGCATCGGAAAGGGTTTTGCTCTCGTAGTATATGGCAACGGGCTTCTTATCCACCCGTTGACCCAACACGGCCCCGACCGCGTAGTCACTTGCGTCACACATAATTTCAAAGGGAAGTAACCAATCAGGTGACATCAAGATCGGGGCTTCAACCAATTTGCTTTTTAGTACATTAAAAGCATTAAGGCATTCTTTGTTAAAAACAAATGGCACATCTTTTAAAAGCAAATTACACAACGGTTTAGATATGACACTAAAATTCTCAATGAACCGTCGATAAAAACCGGCATGACCAAAAAATGTCCTTATCCCTTTTATATTAGTAGGTGGTGGTAAATTAGATATAACTTAGATTTTTTCCCGGTCAACCTCAACCCCCTACTTGAAATGACATGTCCCAAATACCGTCCCTTCTTGAACCATGAAGTGGCTATTCTCCCAACTTAAGACCAAGTTCGTTTCCACACATCTTTTTAAAACTTTAGTTAATTCATTTAAGCATTTTTCAAAAGATGAACCGAAAATCGAAAAGTCGTCCATAAAAATTTCAAGTGAATCCCCGACCATATTTGAAAAGACACTCATCATACACCTTTGAAAGGTGGTCAGGGCATTACACAAACCAAAGGGCATTCGCCTAAATGCAAAAGTGTCGTATGGACACATGAAAGTGGTCTTATGTTGGTCATCAGGGCGGATAGCAATATGATTGTACCCCGAATAGCCATCTAGAAAGCAATAAAATTTCTGACATGCAATTTCTCGATGATTTGGTCAATAAATGGCAAAGGAAAATGATCTTTAGATGTTGCCGCATTAAGCTTCTTATAATCAACACAAATTCGCCACCCGGTTACCGGCCGGGTGGCAATTTCCTCACATTTCTCATTACGGGTTATCTGAATACCCGCCTTCTTTGGAATCATTTGTGTTGGACTTACCCATGTGCTATCTGAAATTGGGAAGATGATGCCCGCATCCAGCCACTTCAAAACCTCCTTCTTCACAAAACATGTATACCCTAACTGGAAACAAGGAACACTTGTCTGGGCGATTCTATAGTTTTATTGTAGCATTAACTTATTTGTGGGTTGTCAATCTGGAAAGTGTCAGTTTGGGAAACTGGGTATGACCTTAAACCTTGTTAGTATTAATGTTGATAATTGATTGACTTATGATGGCGGTTAATGTTTGCTTTAGAGTTTTGCATGAGGGCAAGCAAAAGATAAGTGTAGGGATGTGATGTTCAGTTTATTTGTATATAGTTTTGTTCGGTAATTTAGTTGTTTTAATCGTTTAGTTTAGAAACTTTGGTACTTCATACGTGTTTATTGTATTTCAGGTCACAGGTACTTTAAGCTATTAATTTGGACCTGTACGAGCACGGGATGAAGAACCGGGATGTCCAGCATGCAAACCGAGACGGAATTATGGAGCAGCTGGTGAAGCTACCCATCGCGTATCACGATGGGGTGTGAAGAAAGGGCATTGCGGTATGCGATGCCTTTGAATATTTTAATTGTTGTTGACTTTTGGTCAATCGCGTATCGCGATGGACTAGGGAGGAGGACCATCGCGATATGCGATGGGTCCCACAGACGAGAAAGTTAGGGTTTTGATTAAAATACGTTTTTACAACCCAACTCGTGATTATTCAGTTCCAGGCAGTTTTTAGAGCAGCAAGAGGAGAAAACCATCATTCCCATTCATCTCCAAGCCTTATACATGATCCAAATCACTCAAATCGAAGACTGAGAGATGCCGAGACGCGGCTAGTTCCTCCGAGTCATACCCGGGATGTATAGTTTGTAATATTTTAGTTATTTTCTCATGTACTAGAACAACTAATTTTAATTATCTTTTTGTTAATCTATGAGTATTGATGTTTAGTATGTCCGTGCATTTAGTCGGTTTAGGTTTTTGTTGATCAAAACGATTAGTTTGTCGGTTATTATAATAATTGCTCATAGGGTTGTGTTAACTAGTTAATTGCAAGGAAGCATACAATTGCCCTTAGTTGAGTCACACTGGCAAAGACCGTTTGATAACCTGTGCCGTGTGTTAGCGATTGTGGATGCCTAAGGTTTCTCGTTAATCAATCTTTAGTTGACATAGGATAATTAATCTATTAGGTTGCATGAGCATACTGTTAATTGCTTACTTGAATTCCCGGGTATGATTTGCTTTGTTTGACTGCATATTTGTTTAAGTTAATTGTTTAACATAAAATCAAATCAATTGCTAGTGTGATTAGCATTGTTCTTAGTTTACTTCATAATGTTCGGAATTAGTTTCACATTACATTGACCACACACTCCTTATGGTTCGACACCCTACTTACCCTGACTAGTTTAAGGTGATTAGGACACTGATTTAATTGTTTTTACTAGATAGCGACAATCTAGCATCAAAATCACACCTAGAACCACTCCACAAACCAGAATTTGATTTGCAGAAAATTGAAACCAATAACCGCCACTAACCTTCAATCAATTGCCGGAAATTACCGCCAAACACCATTGCTTTGTTCAATTGATAATCAATTCCAGCAACCGAAGAAACCTTGATGCTCTGATGCCAAATTTTGGCCCAATTTGATCTTCTATAAAAGAATTGATAAAGAAATAAAAAATGAATAGAGTTATGAACAAACAATCTTTTATTGCCTGAATGATCTGATGTTGAACCCTTATATAGATCACCAACAGTCGTGACCTTTGACAAATCATGCTTGCGACTTTTCAACATTGACAATTCTCTAGACACGCGTTTTTAACAATTACAAATTTGACATATTGACACTTTAGACTCTAGACTTTATAGACTTGTTTAAAACATAACTAAACATAGTTTTAACTAACTACAATACAACCCTTGTGCTTCTTAGTGATGAGTGATTAATTCTACACTGAGGACATCATAACCGCGTGCATGAAGCTGGAATAACTTCACCCATAAAGAATACAACTCCGCACCAGTGTTGTATAAGGGATGAACTTGATTCAGTTGATTTACAGCTAATGAATGATGACACACTTTAAATTTTATTTTACAACTTGCATATTTCATATTACATTATTTGAACTATTATCATCAAAATACTCATACATACTGCTATGAAAGAAGATAACACTCACAAACCCAATCTCTAGTCGCTTCATGCAGGGTTAACGGTAAAGACAGTCTGGACCACCGTAAGTGCGAATAAAAGGATTCCAGCAAATAGAGCAATGATATTCCACGGATTGTTGAAATAAGCACGTCTTAACCACGCAATATTTTTGGACCAGTAACCATTGTAGTGCCGATTTAATTCCATCCACTGATCATAATAAAAAAAATCTCTCCAGGCAACTTCTTTGCATATACTGTTTATCATATCTGCAGCCTCTTGGTTTGAGCCTATATGGTTAACAAGGACTTTTGATTCTACCAACTTGGCAATGTCCTCTTGAGTATCAATCAGCATATCCATGGCCATGGTATATGATGTAATATATTGAGTTACATTATCAGAAAACTGCTCATATGCAATGAGGTTTCTTAAAACCAACCCGGTGAAATCATTAATATCTAGTACCGGCATTATGAGAGTAGGCTTACCCCAAGAACAAGAAAAGCATGGCAACCTACTTAATTTCACTTCCATCACCAATGGCCATTCTGTATCTCGGACACGCTTAAAGTTTACCCCTGCTCTGTCCAGCTCTATGGCCGAGGGAAATCTTGAATTTGGAAATTCTGATGACGTAGCATTTTCATACTGGAAACATTCATGCAGAAGGCCAAGAATATGATGATGAGCGGTACTTGAGCTGCTCTTTAGTTTGTGTTCTTTAAAAGGGTTAACATGCTCTAGAACTGCATGGATAAGATTAATAAGAGAGGCTGTTTGATCAAATTTAGAAATAGTGCACTCAAAGATATGCTGAAGAACAAGGAAGGGGATTTGGTTTTCTAGCAGCACGAGGTCATAAATTGTAAACTGGACGAACATCATGTTTCCCAAATTTGATTTTTCACGTTTTGTAATCCTGTACAAGAATTCAAGTATGAAACAACCATCCATAACCATAATTTTATTAAGTTCAGCGTTATTGTAGGCTATTGTCTCGGCATAACACGACCTGATTTGGTTTATTGAAGCATTCACCTTCAGAGCACACGCTTGCAATGTTTCCTCCTGCATGGAATTTACACGGCTCAATAGACTGAACACATGAACGGCTTTTTCTTCTTCACCTGCTTGCAGATTTTCATCTTCTCTATGCAGAGGTCCAATAGAGACCATCCGAGGCTTGTAACAACTTAGGTTGTGATCTTTAACGGTACTAGGGACCATGTAAATAGACGGTGAAGACTGTTTAGTCTGATTTTCTCCTTTCTTTATACATTCAAGAAGGCTTTGAACGCTAATATGCACATCTCCAAGCCTCGCATCCTTATTTGCCACTGGAAATGCTAGCTTTAATTCCTATGCAATAATAGGAAACAAACTGATTCAGCACATCTAATAGAACGAAAACATAGGATAGTCATTGCTACAAATAGGCACTATACTATCAGTTACAAAATAGCAATAAATAGATCACTAGAAGATAATAGGCATCGGATCAGCGAATAAAGGACTCCACCATTTATTTTAGTAACAGTTGAGAGACCTAGTTTTGAGCGGAGGTGTCATCATGCTTTTAACACAACTACATTTACTTATCACAATGTAACTATAATCTAATGGTAAATACCTTCTCTGATCCTTGATACTGATTTTTCAGGAGCGACCATGCTTGTTTGGCTGAAGTAGCAGCGGCTATGCTTGGGAAAATTGATTCATCCACTGCTTGTTGGATGATGAATAGAGCTTTGGCGTCTTGCTTCTCAAAGTCCTTTTGACGAACCTTGTAATCACTTGCTTCTGTGTGGTCTGTTTCCAGAAAGTTTAAAAGACCCTCGGACTTTAAGAGTGTCTTCATCTTGATGCTCCAGAACTCGTAAGAGTCTCCCTTAAAGAGGACATGCGTTCGTGGTTGACTTACATGGAGAGTGCTATAGCTTGAAAACATTTTTCAGAAACAAAGAATAGAATCTATATCCAAGGAACCTGAGGATGCAGATATTATCGGATTATACGACAAAACGAATGTAATTGAAATATAAGAAACAAAATGACTTTACTGTTGCTAATAAAACATAGAAAAGCTAACGAGAGTACACACCACCATCTGTAACAAAATAGCAATAACTAAATAACGAAAACCACTAAAATTTAACTTATCATGAGTTGTCAAGAGCTACCATATATACCAGGGATGAGCATTTTGTCCCAAATACCCGTACCCGTACATGTACCCATACCCATACAAATGTAGCCTATTCGATATGGGTATCGGTACTCGTTTTTATTGAATTTCGGTACAAGTACAACCGGGTACGGGTACGTTTGGTATTTTGTGCATGATTGGAATATGTAGGGGCTAATTGGGATTCTTCATCTTAAATATATAAAACAAATTCTCCAACCATGCATGTTATTATTGAACAAGTACCAAACGCTTATTCAATATTAAACAATATAGCATCCAAGACTCAAACAAACAAACAAATCACTTAAAGTCGGCGACAGGATTAGGGTTCTTCAATACTATCTTATCGTTAAATCGGTGACCAATTTGGTACTTGTACTGTTTTCGTACCCATCGTGTACCTGTATGAGTGCGATACCCTGACTAATTCAGGTTGTTTGTTATTCGTACTAGTACCGGTTTCAAGATGGTCGAAGATTTGGAAATAAAAGGCAAGGTGGTACAAAACCGCGTGACAAACCGAAATACTCGTACCTGTAGCCATACCATACCGAAAATCTTGGCATGGGTATTGGTACATGTTTTTATTGATTTTCGGTACGGGTACATGTACAGGTACAAATACGGATATGGATACTGTACCAAGCTCATCCATAATATATACTAATGAAAACAATAAGCACATGTTCAGCGCAATATAGAGACCCGTTGAGTTTGAATAATTTTCTGATTATTATCTCAAAACCAAGTTATAATATATAGGAAACGATTGCATGAAAATAGGAAATAAAACAATTCTAAAACAATAAGGAAAACAAATAAAAGATAGATTTAAAAGTCTTGCAAGCCAAGCCATCTTTTAACTTAATCAAGAAGTTTTTGAGGAACCCGTTTAACTCAAATAGATTGTCGGACCATCTTAATATTTTGACCCATGTTGATCCGTTGATCCGTCTCTTCACCGATTTGGGCTGACTCGCTCGTATCATTTGAACTGAAATCAAATGTATGAGCATTTTGGTAGAAGAAGAAATGGCTTTCGCTATGATAAATACATTAAAAAGTTTATGTTTGACCTGAACTTTTGTTGCTATTTGTTATCAACACCTTGATAGATACTGAAAATAGGACAGATAGTCTGCCCAATTCGAGAAATGCTATTCACCGATTACAAAGATATACTGGATAATCAAGGTTGGGTTACGCTCTTAATTTACATGACCACGGACACACGTTTCCTGGCCCTGGTATGCGTAACCGGCACCGGTATACGCGTAGCCGTCCTTTAAACACACGTAACTAACGCATGAACGTGCGTAATTAACCGATGTAGAAAACCAGAAAGTCAAAGTCATAACTCATAAAAAAAATCTGAAATATACAATAATTTCAAAAAACCATTTATTTTGAATCAATCCTTTATGAATCGAACTTGTCCCGACTCGAATCTAAACAACCTTTTTAAATCAACCTGTTTTGGCCCAAACCCGTTATGACCTGTAACCGAACCCGCCAGACCCTTTGCCCGCCTTACTAATTGCTATCTAAACCTATAACAACATATTTAAGAATCTTTTATGTGATAACTTTCTAAATCAGTGGAACACATTCATCACAGGCTACATAAGTACATATATGAAGAAAACATTTTTAAATAGGACATTGAAAATAAGAAAACAGGCAGAATAGATTAACCACATTAACATACGTTCAAAAACACAAATTCGGTTTTCACAATTTCACTCACATTCAGGGTTTACAAAATACAAATTAACAGATTCAAAATGAAGTCTTACCAGAAGAAATGAGAAGATCCTTAGTCGTTGACTGAGAGAAGTTTTGAATGCCAACTTTTTTGTTACCGTATACTTTAAATACTAAAGTTATAGTCTTATTTTATATATTAAAATATATGATAGCAGTTAGAATCACATGTATTACAGGGTTAAATAAATGCAATATGATATAGTTAGTAATAAAAAAAGATTGCGTCTTTAGAAACCAATATATTGAACAGCTTGAATAAACTCATGTCTTATATGCATGGGTTCATGTAAGGCCAATTTAAGTGACTCGCGATATCAAATGACGAAACTCGTTATATATTTATGGTCAAGATAATATTTAGTGTCGGCGAGTAAAACCAGACACGAAACGAGAGCTTCGAGACACGCGTTTAGCTTCAATGGAGAACGCTTCTAGAAAGAATATTGTTTTTTTTGCTATATATATGTAACATGTTGCCATATGTATGTGTGTGTTTTCCATGGCGTAAGTCATCCACCCAAGGGGAGCTCACCTTGGGTAGGTCGGTTCGTGTTTAATATACTAAATCTTTCAACCGATGACGAGATCGTTCCTATACTTTATATTATCTTTATATATTATGTTTGATCGTTTGATTTACCGCATCCGTCTCGAGCAAAATTATCAAGAACAAAGCCGTTCGTTGTCGGATCCGGTTTCGGGACCTACAATTGGTATAAGAGCGGGTCGAATCTTATGATTCACCTTTGATCTTGATATTCAGGTTCTATTTCCGCTATTACCCGAACCGAGACGTTAAAACCCGTTGAAGTTAGAAAATAAAGTTTCTAGATCTAGAAACAAAGTTGGAAATAACGTTTGGAAATAAAGGTGCTCGAAGTTCGTCTATGTAGATCTGGGAGTTTCATGGTTTTAAAAAGAGTGATATCGATTTCCGGCAGATAGTGGCCGGTGGCGGAGTGTTTTCCGAGGAGTTTTAAACCAGATCCAGTGGGATTTGGGTGGTTTATGACGAGGTGATGTTGAAGGACGGATGCTCCGGCAGCTAATATGGTGTTTTCGACGGTTATGTGGTGGCAGCGGTGACAGGTGGCTGTGGTGATAGGGGGTGGACATGGAACGGCTGTGGTGGAGGTAGCTGGAGTGGTGGCCGAGATGATGGAATATGGCCAGTGGCGGCATCTGACGAATGAATGGCCTGAGTACAGTTTTCTGGCATGGGTGGCCAGTTACCATATGTTTACGATAATACCGGAATACGTTTTTCCGGTAACAGTTTTGGCCGTTAATCATAGGCGGCAGCGGCGGTGCTTGTAATGGCGGTAGTAGTGGTCATGGCTGAAGTAACGATGGCCGTGGTGATGGGTTTAGATGAAGTGGCTGGTAGGAGAAGATGGTGCAACAGTGGGTGGCCGGTGAATGGCTGGCTGGAACTTGGTTTTCAGGCGATGTATTAAGCAGATGGTGGTTGACAACATAATTGTCACATCCTCAAAATCCACTAACGGAGTTTTATCGTCAGAGGGTGTGAACTAACAGGATCAGAATCATCAGTTATAATCAAACCATAAAAACGTTTAAATGAAAATAAGTGCGGAAACGCAAAACCATGGAAAACAATGTTACGTCACGCAGGACGATTTAAAACCAATGATAACCGTTAAAAATAAGTTTGCATAGTTAACAGTTTTTCAAGCAATGCATGTTCCTAAACCGCGCGCCCGCCTCGGCTACCTGAGAATAACATACTAAAAGTGTCAACACAAGGTTGGTGAGTTCACAAGTTATATAAAAATAAAGTGATTATCGTTTGCGTTCAGCGTTTTGCGTTACAGCGTTTTGCGTTACAACGTTACCAGATAGTGTTATTTCAATTATATATCTATAGGTAGCTAGTCTATAAAGCATGTATTACTAAGTGTTCGACACCGAAGCTGACTCGTTTATTAAGTGCCTTGTCACCAGGTCATCCAGACCATGGTACGTGTTAGCCAAAATTACACCCGCTCGACCTCCAGTCGAGTTTAGCGTTGGGTGGGGTTTGTCAAACCCAGTAGTACTACTCAACAGTGACTCGCTATTCCAAATATTAACCGGTTCGATGTGTAGGACTTCAAATGTTTCGTTTGCCACTTAGCCTTTACAAGTGATATATAATTTACTAACAAAATCTTAAAAGCGTTTTCGGAGTATGTTATCTCCCCCAAGTGAAAAGCGTTTAAAAACAGTTTAAAGGGGTAAGTGAAACTCACTGTTTGCGAAGATATTCCCAAACTAAATCACCAAGATGCGCGTCACAGAAAAACTTTCTCTAGCGTTCTAAAACAACAAAGAGATTTTTCTAAGTGTCGGAATATTATCGAGTCTCTAGACCCGGCACATAATACCTATGCACGTAACATGTTTCGTGTTTCGTTTGTGAATCGTGTGTGACTTTAACAAATGTATTTGTGATACATTACATGTGTAAGCAATCATATACGTGTCATGTATTCATAAAGCACATCACTAGCAATTACTCCCCGTAAGGGCATTTTGGTCAAATCATGACAATTAACTAGCCATTATTCCCCATAAGGGCAATTTGGTCAAAACACGATAATAAATTAGCAAGTATTATGTTTCATGCATTTTCACAAATCTCAGCAGCTAGTTTCACCGAGACAGAAATTCTACTTAAAAGATTGTACTATTCCACCGATCATAGCATCTCAAATAATTTACCAAAAATCATCACAGAAGCATATATGTCTTAGGTTTCTAGAACATATTTTATTATATTTTTATTCCACATAGTTTTCTCACAATCATCAAATCATTACAGCAAACTCAGAACAGTCAAATTCATGCGCAACAGAATGTTATTTGCAATTCCCGTTAAACGAAAAATCCAATAAATGCAAGACCACTTGGGTTAGGTTCCTAACTCAATAAGTCAACTTCCAGAAGTGGAACCAACCCAATTGGTCTCGTGGTTCATGAGATATCACATTTACAAAACAACCTAACAGCAGGTCTAACAGCTCAGCTTTGCACAACGTTTTTGTAAAATAATAAAAGTTAACTTCTGCTTGTCCAAAAATTACAAATTTATACTCTATAGAAACTAGACTCAACCTAGTTTACTGTAGTACCAATAATCTCAACAAATTTTCACATTTACACTTCGTTACAGTCACTTAAACATCAAATACACATTCTGTCCAGAAACTGTTTGCATCCAAACTCAACATATTAACAATCTATGAACTATCATGCATTCATATAACATTCTAGACTCCATAAACACCATCCATGCACATCAATTATACATTACATACATGATTAGGGTTTTTGTTTGAACCCAAATCAAAGACACAACAATCAACATGTTACAATATCAATTCTAGTTATCAAATCATTACTCAATCAACAACAATCATATTGGTTACATGTACACATGAAATCGGCAGCTCAGGGTTTTCAATTAACCCAACAAACATCAAAATCAAGTAATAAGGATGTATAGGATAATCAATTATACCGTCCTAGCACCTAATCCTTCGATCAAACACTTGATTTGATGGTGTATATGTGTGTGAAAGTCGACGGCAGCCAAGGAGCAAGGGGGTGAGGTTCCGATCAGCACTTGTGGGGGAAGGAGAATAATAGTTAGGGTTTGGTTAATGATGTATTTATAAACATAACAAGTTACACTCAAGTCCCTCCACTTCTAAGTATTTCTTTTCTAGCCTAACTAACTTGTTTACATCTTGAGTTAACGTTTATAATCATGTTATCACATAACACATAAGTCTAACACATAATTATCACATAATTACTGTTTTGACGTTTTTCGTTTATTCATCAATCGTTTGCGTCAACTCGTTTGCGTTTCGGTGCAAATCCCGAAAGACTACACATGTAGTAAGCGTTAAGCGTCATTTAAACCCTAGTTTAAATGTAATGAAGTGTGCGTTATAGATTCAATGATCTTAAGTTTGAATTGACGGAGTTGAGTTAACGGAGTTAACCTGAAATTGACGATTGTCACAATAATGCTCCTAGGTTTTGTTTTTTAATCTCTCCTGGTAATTATTTTTTTGGGCTGGTCATATAACTTGCCATGGGCCTTAATGGACAGATTTTAGTTTTTTTTGGGGCTGTTTAAAAAGATAATTGCTTGGACATGTTTTGGGCTACATGTATATTGTTATGAGGAATGTTTTGGCCGAGCAAAGAGAATTGTTATCCGGGTTAACCAACTGAAGAAAGTCAAATACGATCGGGTTTTTGTCATTGTTTAATCGTGTTCAAAGCTTGTTATTTCTAAGGTGTTCGAGAAGTTGGATCCGAGAGGTGAACTTCGATCAAATTAATAAGCTTTGTCATTTTACCGTTGAACTCGATAATTCGAAATCGATTTGTGGATATTCGAGCTCTTCTCAACCTATATAGCTTAAGATCCTAGAGAATGGATAAAGAAGCGGGAATATCTTCGTGAATGAATTAGGTGGGTCATACCTTGAGGGGGTGAATTGAAACGAAGAAGCTTCGGTTTATCGGTTGATTGTGAAGATGCGAGACATGGTTCAATAAAGTTTTTGATATCATAAGTCAAGGGGGTGATTGTAAGGCCAATTTAAGTGACTTGCGATATCAAATGACGAAACCCGTTATATATTTGTGGTCAAGATAATATTTAGTGTCGGCGAGCAAAACCGGACACGAAACAAGAGCTTCGAGACACGCGTTTAGCTTCAATGGAGAAATCTTCTAGAAAGAATATTGGTTTTTTTGCTATATATATGTAACATGTTGTCATATGTATGTGTGTGTTTTCCATGGTGTAAGTCATCCACCCAAGGGGAGCTCACCTTGGGTGGGTCGGTTCGTGTTTAATATACTAAATCTTTCAACTGATAACGAGATCGTTCCTATACTTTATATTATCTTTATATATTATGTTCGGTCGTTTGATTTACCGCACCCGTCTCGAGCAAAATTATCAAGAACAAAGCCGTTCGTTGTCCGATCCGGTTTCGGGACCTACAGTTCAATTAAATAAAATGTAATTTGTTAACACGTATAGTTATCAAGATCAGTCTTTAAGAAAAAAAAACTTTGGCGTGATAGTTATAATTTCTGTTGTTATATTATGTTTTAAAAAAGGTATATTGGTTTTTAGAGTAAAGTGTCATTTTAGTACCTGTGGTTTGATCAACTATGTAGCTTTAGTACCTATACTTTATTTTATGCATATGACTACCACAGGTTCAAAATACGTGCATTTTTAGTACTTTTTTTAACCCCGTTAATTTTCAACGGGGTATTTGCGTAATTTCATTATTTAAATCAGGGGTATTTGGGTAATTTCATTATTATATATTTGTTTTTCTTTGTTTTTCTCCTTTTCTCTCTCCCATTAACCTGTTTCCCCCAAATTCATTCTCTTTAAAACCCTAATAATTCCTCAAACTAATCAAACCGTAAATTCAAACTAATAGAAAAGGGGAGAGAACTAATCAAACCGGTGATTCACCCGTATACCGTCATCGTTTTCGTAAATTTTCATCCTTTTTTTTCCGTTGACTGGAATGTGATTAATCGGATTCCTTTTCCGGTGGATCGTTTTCGTCGTCGTTAGCGGCTACGTATCTACGATTGGGCTTTTTTTAGTGTGATTCTTTAGTCTGCGTCAAGAGAGAGCATGGGTTGGGTTGTCAACTGGTGATTCACCTGCATACCGTTTCCATGGGTTGGGTCCTCAAACTAATCATGCGTCCGTGAAAACGTGCAGGCGAGTGCGAAGGCTTTAACTCTTTGCAACGGCTCGTACTGCGCCTCGATATTCTCGTCCATCAATTTCTTGGCGTACGATCAAACAATCTCATGTTTTCTTGAACTCACCGGAATCTCGTAACTAGCGCGAGTATTTGATGAAGAGCACGTGCACCACCTTGTAATCTACCATCTCCGCCGTAACCCCCGGAATTGAAATATGAACCGGAATCGAAAGAAGAAGAGATGAGGTTGAGGAAGAACATGAAGGCTGTGATGATGATGAAATGTACGGTCTTGATTATTATTTTGGTTCAACAATATAAAAAGGGAGATTAAAAACAAAAGAATAAAACAAAT
Source organism: Bidens hawaiensis (assembly GCF_021521415.1). NCBI lineage: Eukaryota > Viridiplantae > Streptophyta > Magnoliopsida > Asterales > Asteraceae > Bidens > Bidens hawaiensis. The sequence goes on from NW_027492323.1 coordinate 293,818, forward strand.
AATAATGAAATTACGTAAATACCCCGGACTTAACGGATGAAAATTGACGGGGTTAAAAAAGGTACTAAAAATGCACGTATTTTGAACCTGGGGTAGTCATATGCATAAAATAAAGTATAGGTACTAAAGCTGAATAGTTGGTCAAACCACAGGTACTAAAATGGCACTTAACGATGGTTTTTGTTAATCCCAACTATTGTCTTTTGGTCACTGCTGATCCCAACTAATGAATTGGCTACTAATGTTCCCAACTTTTAAAGTATTTGTTCCTAAGGTCCACGACTAACAGAATCCTAACGTTGTTAGTTTCAGGTTGCCGGAAAAACATTTTTGGCCGGAAAACTCAATTTTTTTCCCGAAAACTCAACATTTTCGTCCCAAGCATCTTGGTAGCTTCGTATCGGACCTTAAGAAACCTTTTTATAGTAAAATCCCCAATTATTGAGGTTGCTGGAAACCCTAGAACCATCGTCGAATTAGGTTGATGGTGCTCAAGTGGTGGTAGTTGGTTGGCGGTGAGTCAATTGAGGTGGTTGCGGTGTTCAAGTGGTGTTTTCTGGCAACAAATTTGAATTTTCAGGCAAAAAATTTTTTTCTCGACAACCTAAAACTAACGGCGTTAGGATTCTGTTAGTCGCGGACCATTAGGAACAAATACTTTAAAAGTTGGGGCTGTCAGTAGCCAATTCATTAGTTGGAACAAGCAGTGACCAAAAGAGAATAGTTGGGATTATTAAAAACCAATATACCTTAAAAAAAACCAGTTGTGCATTAATTTATTTATGTAATTGATAAATGTTAATTTAATTATATTGTATTTAGTTCTTTAATTTTTTTATGATTAAGACAATAATTTCAAACTAAATAAGCAAGAATTAAATTACATCGAAACACCCCTTTTTGAATCGCAAAACTCAATCTTTTAAAAACTGTATTTACTGACCTTGGAGTCATAATATTACTATACATGACCCGTTCAAACATTTAATACGATTAAGTTAACCTTAAATTGCAATTATAAATATAGGAATATTGGTTTTAAATAATCCTAATCATGGCCTATTGGTAAATATCAGTCCCAACGTTACACTTGCATGCTGACCGTCTTAACTATTGATGTATTTGTTTTTAACGGGCCGCGACTAACGGATGTTAACTCCGTTAGTGATTTGTTGACGTTGACCTTCTTCTCCGGCCGCATCACGCCGGAAATTTGCCGAAAACCTGCAACTCGCCTCCATTCTCCCTAATATCGTCACACCTTCTCCCACCCTCTTCAAAAGACATCGGAAATTAGAAAATGAAGTAGATTTCATCTTCTTTCATGGCCAATCCCTATATACCAAACCCAATTTTATTTTCAAAAATTTTAAACCAATGTTACACGATTTACAAAATAAGCATAGGGCTTTTGTTAAGAGGATAAAAACGAGTCGAATGATGTGTTAATTACCTCGAATGGTGCACGATTGACGAGGGTGGACTTCGTCGGAGACAACAACAGCGGCACGTCAGTTAGGTTTCGAATGAGGGGAAAGATAGAGAGAGATGGTGTAACGATATTAGGGAGAATGGAGGCGAGTTGCAGGTTTCCGGCATGATGCAGCCGGAGAAGAAGGTCCACGTTAGCAAATCACTAACGGAGTTAACATCCGTTAGTCGCGGCCCGTTAAAAACAAGTACATCAATAGTTGGGACGGTCAGCAGGCAAGTGTAAAGTTGGGATTGATATTTACCAATAGGCCATAGTTGGGATTATTTAAAACCAATATTCCATAAATATATAAATGCATATAAAATATTAAGAACTTAGTAAGATTGTCTTCGATGATGTGGAGGTGGAGGACGTGTATGTCGAGGAACCCAAGAAAAAGAAATGAACGAACTTTGTTAAGCGAGCTGGTGGGTGTACTCAGGGGCACACAAATAAAAAGCTTAGAGTAGAGGAATTGGTGGCCGAGGTGGATCTAGACAGAAATCTCAGGGATAACGTCAAAATTTTCTTTTTATTGTATTTCATACAATAACCGAATTATTTTACCGTATTTCATATAATAACTTTTTTTAACTTGTTGTTGGATATATATCATCATTTTATTGGAATTTTTTGTTTAAACATATTGCTAAAAAGACATTGTCATTCATCTTCCAAGTTCCATAGTTTTAGAAAAAACAAAATTTAAACCCTAAATCGCTAATCAATTCCAATTTACATTGTCCAATATTCAATTACCCATAAGCAAATCCAAATTAACAATTTATAGAAACCAATTAATAATTACAATTTTAGATAAAAGTAAAAGAATACCTAAATTTAACAAGTAAAAGAGGGACTGAGGGAACACTGGCCGTCGGCTACTTGGCTACAGCGTGGAAGTACGGTGACAGGAAGAGGGCAACATAGGGTCGGGGCAGCTTGGGGTAGAAGCAGCGTGGGGTGGACAGTGGTTGAATGAGACTTTGTTTTGTTGAATGTTGACGTATTGCCTAGTCCAAACGTAAGGGAACAATGAACAATGGTTTTATTTGGTTTGGGCTTTCATTTGGTTGGACTTTAAACTTTAATTGGGTAGTAACTGGTTTTAGTTATTAATTTGGTTGGACTTTAAACAAATAGGGGTAACTCTATAATTTTTTCAGGGGTAGCGAAATACGAAAACCGACTAAATAAAAAAAATTTATACCACCGACGAAAAGTTGAGGGGTAGCAGATGTTCATCCTATTTGGTGGTGTGCAAGATATGGGACAAGAGACATGCTTGGGATTTGGAAATGTCGAACCAATATTTGTTGGTCACCACTCTCTGGATTGCAATAATGGCCCTAATGCCATAACAGTGGGATGTCGGGTCATATCACCAAGCATTGAAGAGGTTGTGAACGGTGGATCATGTAACGGGAAGGCTGTTGAGAAGAAGGTTGAAGGGAGACCTCAAGCCTGGTGCTGGTTATTTGCACTGACTTAAGTGTTTGATTCGGGTGCTAATAAAAGTTTTGTGCATGCTGCATTTTCCTTGTTATTAAATTGTGTCGTATAAAAAGTTAAGAGATGGATTTGAGGTAGAAATTGCTATTGATGGACTAAAAAAGGTGTTAGAGGTTGTGAATGATTGAAATATAGAAATAGAGATAAAGGGCTTCCAACTAGGTTGTTACTTATGACTCTAAGGGGGGTTTGATATGGTTTTAGGTATGGATTGGTTAGCTATATATGAAGCTCATATCATTTGTAAAACACCGATTCACCTTAAAAGCACTTAATGATAGCCAAAATTACAGTTTACGGAGATAACGATGTAATGGGCGAATGATCATTTTATTATTAAGGCTAAGAAGTATAAGGCACGAGGGTGTGATGCTTATCTGACGTATGTTGGCAACGCTAAGGCTGAAAGAAAAGGAATGCATGATGTTCGTGTGGTGTAACTTTCCAAAGGAGTTCCCTAAGAATCTTCCTAGAGTGTCGTCAGGCCGGGAGATATAGTTTCAGATTAATTTGTCACCAAAAGCACAGCCCATTGCAAAAGCATCATACCGTCTAGCTACATTTGAAAATGAAAGAATTGATGACCCAACTACAAGACCTCTTAAGGCTTCTACAAACCGATCATTTCTTTTTGGGTGCCCCAGTGTTATTTATTAATAAGAAGGACATGAGCATAAGAATACGTATCGATTATAAGGAGCTTTACAAGCCTATCGTAAAAAACAAGCACCCTCTACGAAGGATCAATGATTTCTTTGATCATCTTCAAGAAGCAAGCTGGTTTTCCATAATAAAACTTAGGTCAGGATACCATCAGTTAAAGTCAAAGAAGCAGACATACTAAAGATGGCATTTCACACGCTTTATAAGCATTACGAGTTTCTTGTGATGTCGTTTGTTTAACAAATGTCCCTACTACATTCATGGATTTGATGAACCGTGTATGTCGATTGATGCTGGATAAGTCAGTGATTGTATTTATGGATGTTATTGATCTACATAATAAGTGAGGTTGATGACGCCTATCATGTTACTGGGACGTATATTTATTCACAATAAACATGTCTATATTCAATCGATCAAATAAAATTAAAGTAGTTCAAGTTTTTTTATTACATCAAAACAGAAGGCAAGCAAGCAACAAGCTGCGCCACCACCCCTTTTTGAATTGCAAAACTCAATCTTTTAAAAACTACAGTTGCTGATCTTAGAGTCATAACATTATTATGCATGACCCGTTGAACACGGGTAAGTAACTCCACAAATTTAGGCGCTAGGAAACCAAAAGTGTCAAAAGCAACAATAATAAATACATGTTGGATGTCAAGATACGCCTTCTTACGTTTTGTCACCTTACTTTAAGCAGCTTTTAAAGCAGCTTGACCGACTGTGAAACCAATACTCCCTAAGCTAACCAGAGGGGAAACCCCTGTTAAATCCACACACACATGTTTTCCTCCTATCCATCCAAACACCAAAATGTCAGTCGGTCGAAGAGATGATATTCCCTCCGACGGGTCAGTCAGGAAATTCACTGGTGCTTCTTTCTTAACAGAAATTCCGGCCCGTCTGAATATATCAAAGAGCACATTCCTAGCCAAATCGTGTCGGTACTTAAACCCCGAGAGCTCTTTACAATGCACAGCGGGCTTCCCATATGAGTCTAAACACGCCTTACGACAAACAGGTCATATCTCATCAACCGGGAATAGAAGAATCATGAGGCGATACATAAGGATAGTACGATACTTCACTGGAGACCTATGCTGGCCTAACACATCTATAGGGATAGCAAGAAGAAAATCTTGAGTATGTGGTGCTTATAGACACTAAAAAATGGCTTTTTGTCTACTTGTCATGTCAAAGTGTGACTCCATGTCGTGAATAATTTTACTAAAAAGAGCGCTCGCCAATTCATGTTGGGCTTTAGAGGGGAACGGTCTCTTTGTTAGTGAAACTGATAAAATCGACGCTTGGAATCATATCATGAAGACAAGCCAAAGCACAAGAATAATCATAATCCATCCCACATATACCACTGTCTCGCATAATGTGATCCTAAAGCACCCACTATTGGGCTCTCGAGGCCACAAACGCATAGGAGGAAGCCTCTACTGCCGAATACAACCCCCAAACCCCCATTCTTAATGGGTAAGGAAACAAGTCGCCATTGGAGGTCCCCAAAGAAAGGACCTCCACAAACTACAATGTCCTCGATCGCCTCACGCAATCCCTTGTCAAAGAACAACGCTGCCTCCATCATGTGTATAGGTTGGCATGTTCTCAGACCTAAGAAAAGATTAGCAATACCCGTGCATGATCGAAACAAAAGTAACTCACTCTACGGGTCACTAAGTTTTGGGAAAAGGAGCATCAAATCAACAGCATTGGTAACTCTATTCTTTGCCAACCCCCTAATAAACCCGGTGCCTTTACTAACAGCTCCCCTAAGAAGCTTCACCCCTAATAATGGTCTCTTGATGTCAGTAGGGAATAAACTGTCATGAGACTTCGTACCATCACAAGAAGGCCAAAATAGCCCAGTTTTCTTAATATTCAGTTCAAGACCCAAAGTTGGACCGTCACCTTAATGATATCCAACACTTTAGCCACCTCCATTGAAACTCCAATGACCGCCCAATCATCAAGATACCAATCATGAAGAAGAAGCTTACAATTGTCTCGAATCTGATGTACAAGGGGTGTAAAACAAGGGCAAAAAGAGGTGGTTCCAATGGGTCTCCTTGTTGAACCCCTGTGATGGACCAAATATGATCATCCCCAAGATATAGTCTTGATGGCTGCCCATATAAAAATCCACCCATAAGGAAATAGAAGGGCATCTGATCCTTACCTCATGAAGTAAAACTGATCTATCCACCATATTAAATGCATTAGAAAAATCAACTGTAAGCATTGCAAGAGACCCATTAGTGTGGCACTCACTCAATACCCTGTTGGCGCTATGTAATATGGCCTCCGCACCACCTGAGACACCAACTCCAAATTGGAAATCATTAAGGTATTTGGTCATTTATTTGCCAACACCTTTCATAGCAACCTTAGAAACCAAAAGCCTCCATATAACCCACTGCAATAGGTCGAATCCCGTTGTCGGGTTTTAAAGCGGTGCAAGAGGAGCAGACACGACAAACTCTGCCAAAATAGACGGACATCTCCCTCCTAACCATATATTAACCACTGCAGTGATATTTACTAAAAATGTAAAAGAAAACAAAAACCTCTTAAAAATCATTATATTTACTAAAATGGGGCAAATAACTCGATTCATACTTATTAGCTCGTAACTTATTTAATTCCTTGTGAATTTACTTAAAATCTGTGAGTACCACGTCATTCTCTAAATATTAATATTAATATTAATTTCTCACATTAGCTCCACTTGGAATAAAAAAAGCTAAAAAGCTGTTATCAAGAAATTGTTTTAAGGCAAATTAATCAGATCTATCTAACATTATAAAATTTAAGTGTTGTTTAATGGATTGATTTTTATATTATGTTGAGTGCTAACATTAACTCCACTTGGAAAAACAAAGGGTTCTATTATGGACACCCAAACACTCATCAATACGTCCCGTTTAGAGCTATATGCAGTATATTAGTGGGTGTTTTAGAAAGGGGGGTGTCTCTTGAATTCCCCAAAACAAAATCTAAAAAAAGACTAATAATTATTATTATTATTATTATTATTTTTATTATATATATTTTATAAGATAAATATTGCATGTTGGTGTCACAAAGTCTTGAAAGGCATAATTAGTTTGGGTATTTAAATAATTCAGCTGATGTTCAAAGCAAATATGTATATTTGGCTTGATGGCTGTTGTTGCCTTTCTTTAATTTGATTATGTATTCCGTGTGCAGGCCCGAATCCCATCTATTGATATGTTTTTTGTTATTATATGCTTTCGTTTCTCTTGGATGGGTCCAGTATTATGCCATTCACAATAATTTTTTTTGAATATTGTAATGAGTTTTATTTCTCTTTTTTTTCTTTTAATATGTAACTTTTTTTTTGTTTTTTTTGATTTACCGTAACGAATGTAATCAAAACCGATTGAATTTGCGATGACCAGGTATTACTGACCGAATAAATGTAGTTTGAGTTTAATGTTCTGTAACTTAGACAAACCAAATTCGTGTTGAGTTGCCACCGCGCCGCAGCGCTCAGGTTTTATCGATTGAATAAACGCCGTTTGAATTTGTCGTAACCGCAACTGAATTCGTGTCGAGTCGCCACTGCAACATCCAAGTTTTACCGACCATTTAAACGTCATTTTATTAGTTCCGGTACGGTAATGAACGTAACTAAAACCGACCAAATTCGTTCTGGGTAAATAACCAAATCCCAGCATAGGGTGAAAAACTAATTATAGTTTAAAATCCAAAATCATTGCCGCGAATGGTCTCAGAATATTTTATTTGAATTCATTTTTTCTTAAAATATGTTTTCTTAATATGCTTATTTATGAATTTATTTTTTGTTTAAATTCCGATACCGTAACAATCCTAACTAATACCCGACTGAATTTATGAATTTATTTTTTGGTTTAAATTCCGATACCGTAACAATCCTAACCAATACCGACCGAATTTGTATATACTAATATAGATAAATACTGGATCTCGGTGACGCAAAAGATTTTTTGAATTATTTTAATGTTTTTCTCTTTTTTCTGCTTTAAAGATGTTATTTTATTTATTTTTTTAGTTCCGCACCTGTAACGATCGTAATCGAAGATGCTCGAATTTGCGTCGGCACGCCGTTGTAACGACCGGTATTACCGACCGAATAAACATCTTTTTAAATGTTATTTTTTTGTTACAGCCTATTTGAATTTTGTTTTGTTATAGTCCTGCTACCGTAATAAACATAACCGAAATTGACTAAATTCACGTTGCTCGTCAAAACCAACTAAAGTCGCATCGACTCATCGCCGTAACGCCCAAGTTTTACAGACGAATAAACGTTGATATAAAAATGTTATTTTTGTGTATCATAAGTTATATGAGTTTTTATTTTTGTTTTAGTTCCAATTCGTAACGTACGCAACCAAAACCGGTCGAATTCGCATCGACTCGCTGCCGCAACATCCGTGTTTTACCGACTAAATGCACGTTAATGCACCAACGCAACACGGAAGGTACATAACTAGTTCATTTTAAACGTTTATTTTTTCTCTAACGACCAACAAAGCCCGATTTCCCGGGCAAACCTAATGGCAGAAGGTCATTTATGCCCATAAACACAGACAAAGCTAGTGATCCGGCCTACCATCAATCCAGATGAAAACCACTGCTCAACCCAAAGCGTTTTACTCCTGGCAAGACTGAGGTACAAATTATATTTTCATAATTAGATTTCAAAGTTTGTTGATTTAAGAGAACATAAAATAAATATGTTTGCTAGTATAATTAATTTTATTTAGTATGCCATTAATAAAAAAATAGAGATGTATAAAATAATAGAGAGATCATAGATGTAAATAAAAAGTGTTGAGAATCAATATTGAGGTGATACATGAGGTAAAAGATTCTATTAATTAGAGTAGATAGATTTCGTACTGATGACTCGAAACTTGAATTTAACAATTTGGTATGATAAAAGATTATAATAAAATACTTTGATACAAGGAATTGAGGAACACATCTACATTTAAACAAAAAGAAATCATAACTAACGGACTATGATTGAGGCTGTAAACATGGACTCCATGATTGAGGCTGTAATCGTGGACTCCAAATGAAAAGCAAATTTATATATAGCAAAATATATGGAGAGAAATATGTTTGTTCAAATATGTCGGTTATTACTCCGCCAAGGTGGGGCAAGAAGATCTAGCATGCCCAACTTGCCAAGTAACATACTTAAATGATGGGTTCCAATTGGCTTGGTAAGAATGTCGGCAATTTGTAATTTCGTATCGATCTTCATAGGAATTATTTCCTTTGACTCGACTCGTTCTTTAACAAAGTGGCAATTCATTTCTACATGTTTAGTCTGTTCGTGAAAAACAGGATTATCTACAATGTGTCGAGCAGCTTGATTGTCACAAAGTAGGTGTGTCAGTCCATCCGATGGCATCCCAAATTCCTTTAAAAGCCATCTCATCCATAAAATTTCACTGACCACGGCTGCCATGGCTCGGTATTGTGCTTCAATTGATGAGCGAGACACGGCCGATTGTTTCTTTTATTTCCATGAGAGCACCTCCCAAAAGTAATAAATACCTGATTCGTGATCGTTTAGTAAAGAGACACCCTAACCAATCTGAATCACAATAAGTCGTGAGATTTATTCCTCTGTTCTTTGAAAGCAAAATTCCTTGTCCTGAGGTTGCTTTGAGATCCTAACACTCGATTAGCGGCTTCCATATGACTTTGTCTTGGATCCCCAACAAATCGGCTCAACACATTGACCGCATAAACGATGCCGGGCCTTGTTACTTGTAAATAAAGGAGTCGACCAGTGAGTCTTCGGTATTGGTTTGCCTCTACCTGTGGTTCTTCGTCACATCTGTCTAACTTTAGATTTTGTTCCACTGGAAATGGGTTCGGACGACATCCCAACATTCCAACATCTTCCAAGATATCAAGGGTGTATTTTCGTTGACATAGTACCAACCCATCCTTAGTACAAGCCACTTCAATACCAAGAAAGAACTTTAGAGTACCAACATCTTTAACGCTAAACTTCTTTTCAAAAAACATTTTGGTTTGTTGAATTTTATTTAAATCATTACCCGTAATGATGACATCATCAACGTAAATAAGCGTAGCAACAACACATCTTTGGTCTTGAAAATGAATAAGGAGTGATCGGTTCTGAAGAGCCTACCCATGAGACAAGCTCATGGGCATGCCCCAAGCCCAATAACCTAAGCAAGGCCCAATAACCAAGGGCATAAATAGTTCTAGAAGGCGGAGTGGAGGAAAAGCAGATCGATTGTGAGGGAAACTCGTGCAACATGTCTAATCCGATGGGTGGCCCGAGGAGCGTGTGACCCAGGATAGGGGACAGGGACCAAGAGGTAAAGATCTCCAAAGAAGGCAAGGCCCGAAGGAAAGAAGATCGGACCAAGAGACCGAGCCGGAAATAATAAACCTTAGGATCTTGTGTATATTTAACTTGTCTTATAAATAAGGAGAGGGATTGCTTGTATATTTCATTCACAAAAAGTGAAGATAATAAACATTATACACTTTCACTTTCACACACTCGATCCCATTCTTGTGATAAGTTAGGAACCTTCCCCGGTTAGCCGGAATAGGATCCAACATTGGCGCCATCCGTGGGACCTCTTGATCACGGGTCTTACCGTAACATCAGAGAATGGCCAATCAAACCTCAAAAAGTATGCCACCGCCTTTCCCTTCCAGCTTAGGGAAAGGTCATGCTGTCATCGAAGAAGCAAGCGAAGTTCAACAAGAACCCGATGTGGGACTGGAAGATGGAGGACCTGTCCTCGTGGAGGACCTCACGGGGCGGGAAGAAGAGGGTGATGAAGCTCAAGACGATGAAGGCGAGAAAGAGGGGTGGAAGGTCACCCCGGAATTCATACGCGCACATAGGGATGCTCTAAGAACGTTCCTGGACGAGGAGGAGAAGAAAGAAAAGCTTGAAACACTCCGGACTCGACTCTCTTTCGAAACACCCGGCGGTGGCTCAAAAGCACCGGGAGACACCGGCGTTCCAATCGGGAGTCCCGAAGCGTTGATAGATTCCCTGGTGACCCTCCTGTCCACGGCCAAGGGAAAGAAGAAGACATCAGGGGACCCTCTGGAGGGCCCATACCGACCCCGGGATACGTCCGATGTCTCCAAATTTACTAAACGAATAGCTGAGTCACCGCTACCCCCGAAGCTGAAATACCCTTACACGGTGGATAAGTATGATGGCACACAAGACCTGGAAGACCATCTACACGCCTATCGAGGGGCTGGTTTGGTAAGTGGATGGTCCATGCCGGTGTTGTGTCTAATGTTTCCCCAGACCTTGACGGGGGGAGCTCGAGTATGGTTTGACAGTATAGAACCAGGAAGTATTGATAGCTATGAGGAGCTAAGAGAGAAATTCCTACGGAATTTCAGCCAGCAAAAAAAGGCTATGAAGAACCCCAACGAAATCCTGCACATACGAAAGAGAGACGAGGAAAAGGTCGAACAGTTCATGGAAAGATACATATCTGAAAGCATGAACATAAAGGGGGTGCCTGAGGTAATGAAGATTTGTGGTTTCATTAATAGGGTCCGATTCTCTCAGCTAAAAGAAAAACTGGGATAGGAATTCCCATCCACCTTCGACCAGCTGATGGATCGGGTCCGAGCTTTCGTCAGAGGGAAAGACACGGGGTCCAAGTTGAGAGAGTGGGAAGGAAAGAATGGGGGAACTGCTACCGGAAGGTATATGGGGGGTCCAGCGGGACGGGGGAAGACATCAGGGGAAGGGGCCAGATTCTCTCCTTACAAGTCCCCGCACCGTGTCGGCACATCCTATTACCCCCGCGATTAGTCGCCCCCGCCCGGACAGATGCTTTCCGTCCAAGATCTCTTTTGGGAGAGAGACTGGGTGTGGGACATAGAGATGTTATGATGGCTGATCAGCCCAAGTATTCCCCTAGATCTTCCGTTCCACTGAAGCAGCCCTACAGGCCCAACCCCCAGGGGTATTGCAACTACCACAAAAGTTCGGGACATTCTACTGAGAGTTGCGTGCAGTTAAAGAGGTTATGGGAGGCAGCTCTAAAGGCTGGACATTTTCCACCTCCAACTAAGGAAGGAACCTCAAAAGTCAAAGAGGAAGACGAAGACAAACACTTCGTTGATATGATTCGAAGAAGGAGGGATGATGAAGAATGGGGAGAAAGGCGAGCCAAGAGGGGAAAGGGAGGAGAGTTCCCCAAAAATCCTGTATGGATGAATGTTCCTTTATCGTTCCCAGGGCTCACGAACGACGATGCAAGAGAAATTCCTTTGAACATATCAGCTAGTATTGCGGGACATCGAGTTGCCCGAGTCCATGTGGATGGAGGAAGTGGGGAGGAGGTAATGTACGAGCATTGTTTTGCAAGGCTCCAAAAGGAGGTGCGGGAGCGTCTGGAAGAAGACGTATACCCTTTGGAAGGTTTCTCGGGAGAGGTTGTCAAGCCTCTGGGCTCGATAACCCTGCCTTTCAGTTTAAAGGAGGGCTTCGGTTTTCAGTAGTAAGGGCCCCTTCGAAGTATTATGTTATACTGGGACGCCTTGGCATGAAAGCCCTCCGAGCTATTGCATCCACGACGCACGGGTGCATCAAATTCCCGACCCCCGAGGGGATAGCAACAATAAGGTCGTCCGCCGAAATAGTGGCCAGTGTAGATTCGAAGGGGGAAAAGTAAAGAAGAAGCAAAGGCGGACAGAGGAATGGGTTTTGAACAGGGAGTTCCCTGACCAAACAATTAAGATAGGGACTTCCCTAACAGATAAGGGGAGAGCTGGGTTGAAGGAGTTGATGTTAAGGAACGTAGATGTATTTGCTTAGAGGCACGAAGACATGACAGGGATCCCCCGGGACCAAGTTCAGCACAGCCTCAAGGAGTTCCATTGGATGGAACCCGTCAAGCAAAAGAATAGGAGCCTCGGCCCAGAAAAAAGCCAGGCTGTACTGAAGGAAACCCGAAAGTTGTGGCAAGCCGGAATAATCAAGAAGGTAAAATATCCCCAGTGGATATCTAACCCCGTGATGATAGCCAAATCGGACAATAGCTGGAGAATGTGTATTGACTTCAAAGACCTGAACAAGGCTTGCCCAAAAGATGCATACCCACTCCCTGAAGTCAAAAAGAAGATAGAATCGTTGGCTGGATACCCCCTGAGGTGTTTCCTGGATGCCTACAAGGGGTACCATCAAGTGCAAATGGATCCTAAGGACGAGGAGAAAACAACTTTTTATACGGATGAGGGGACTTTCTGTTACACAAAGATGCCATTCGGTCTAAAAAACGCGGGGGCCAGGAGAGACGCTTATACTATACCTCTCACAGACGCCGAAGACCCTTAGCTCAGTACTAATGGTCGAAAGAGGAGAAGCACAGGTCCCTATTTACTTCATCAGTCGAACGTTGAAGGGTCCAGAGGAAAGGTATTTACCCACAGAGAAACTGGTATTATCCTTGATCTATACAGCAAGAAAGCTACGAAGGTACTTTCAAGCACATGTTGTATGAGTACTTACGGACCAGCCCCTACAACAAGTGTTATCAAAGCCGGAGGTCTCAGTCCGATTAACAAAATGGGCAGTAGAGTTGGGGGATTATGCACTTGATTACCGCCCCTGGACGGCGATCAAGGGGCAAGTCGTGGCCGATTTTTTGGCCGAAGTCTTAGAAGGAGGAGGTGATGAAAAAGGAGAACATGAGGTGGGGGAAATAAGGAGAAAGGTGGGAAAGGTAACGAACCCTGGTGGAAATTGTATACCGACGGGGCCTCCAATGAAGAAGGAAGTGGTGCGGGGCTAATTTTGGTAAGCCCCGAGGGAATAGAGTTGACTTATGCAATACGTCTAAGTTTCCCAAGCACAAACAATGAGGCAGAATACGAGGCACTTTTGGCTGGCCTCAGAATAGCCAGAGGATTAAGAGTAAGGAAGGTGAAAGCTCATGTAGATTCCCTACTGGTAGCCAACCAGTTAGGAGGAACCTATGACGCCAAGGACCCGAAAATGAAGGAATACTTGAAGGTAACCCAAGAATTAAAGAAAGATTTCGAATAAGCAGAAGTGATACACATCCCCCGGGGATCTAACAAAAAGGCAGATGCTTTAAGCAAGCTGGTCGCAGTGGCTTTCAACCATTTAGAAAAGGAAGTAAAGGTAGAAACTTTCCAACAACCGTCGGTGACGGAATCCATAATTGCCAATGTCGAAACTCAAGGGGAAAATTGGATGACTTCCCTCATCAGATACCTCCAGGAAGGGACGGTTCCGGAAGACAAAGAAGAAGAGCGAAAGTTGAGGGTCAGAGCGTTATAGTAAGAAATAGTTGAGGGGAGTTTATATAGAAAATCCTATCTGGGACCCTCCCTAAAATGCATTAGTGAGGAGGAAGCAGAATAAGTGGTCAGAGAAATACACGAGGGAATTTGTGGAATGCATATGGGGGCTAAAATGGTCATGGCACGAGCAATGAGGGCTGGGCACTACTGGCTAGCAATGTTCCTCAGCGCCGTTAAAGAAATACAAAAGTGTGACAGTTGCCAGATACACGCCCCGGTGGGGCGAAAGCCGAAGTCAATGATGATACCGGTAAGCTCCTCTTGGCCCTTCCAAAAGTGGGGAATAGATATAGTGGGGCCTTTTCCGGAGGGAACAGGGAGAGCAAAATTCTTGGTAGTGGCAATTGACTATTTCACAAAATGGGTGGAAGCTAAACCACTCCGAACCGTCATGGGCAAGCAGGTTAAAAGGTTCGTATGGGAAAATATCGTTTTCAGGTTCAGGCTACCGTAAACCATAATCAGTGACAACGGGAAACAGTTTGCAAACAACCCATTTCGGGAATGGTGCCTGCAATTGAAAATCAAGCAAACATTTACATCTGTAGCCCATCCACAAGCCAACGGCCAAGTGGAAAGAGCAAACCGAAGTGTGGTAGAGGGAATTAAAGCAAGGTTGGGGAGAGAGAAGGGTTCATGGGTGGAAGAACTACCTCACGTTTTATAGGCACATAGAACAATGCCTAAGACGAGCAACGGGGAAACACCTTTCAGTCTGACATATGGGACGGAGGCTATGATACCCGCGGAGATTGGGATACCAACCCGACGAACTCTACAAAAAGAAAAGTAGGTCGGGAAGATTTGCGGTTGAATTTGAACCTAGCAGAGGAGAGAAGGAAAGAGGCAGCTAGAAGGGAAATGGAGTATAAGAAAAAGATTGAAAGATACTAAAATTCAAGAGTGAGGGAGGTCAAGTTTAAGACAGGGGATTTGGTGTTAAGGGAAAATGAGGCAAGTATACAAGAAGACCAAGGGAAATTGGGCCCTAAATGGGAAGGGGCCTACCAAGTTATATGGGCTGGAGACAAAGGAGCCTACAGGTTGGCCGACTTGCGGGAGAAAGGAGGTTCCCAGCACATGGAACTCCATGCAACTCTGAAAGTACTACGCCTAAGGGCATCGGCATAAAGGTTTAAGGATAAAAAAATAAGTAACCTCCCCGCGAGGATAACAAGAAAGTCTAAATTGTATTTTTTTTTTTTGTAACCACCATGTAAACGCGATCCTTATGCAAGAACGCATTTTGTCAAAACTGTTGCGTGAAAACAATGAGTCTGTCTCATTATGAGGACAACAAGCATAGAACACGAGTCCGTCTCGTTAATATTCGTAATATGTTCCCCGAAGAGGGAAAGCCTCGCCAATAGGCTAAATGGTTAACCAACAAGCATAAGTAAATACGTTTAAGTCATACGCTAATCATTGTCATACATGATTCAAACACTAGTTCAAACACTAAAGCATAGAAAATTCAAATTCGCCCGCACAGGGGCAAACAAATAAAACCATTGTTCAAAAGCATACAAACCAACGTTAACCGTTTAAAGCAAACCACAAATTATGGTAACGGAGACGGGGGATCAACAACGGAAGCTAGGGCTCGAATGTCTGCAACAGAGATCTCAGGGTCCGAGGCAACCTGGGCAATAATGGGAGGAACATGGGAAGTTAAGGCCACAAATGCCTCTTGAGCTTCTGCCTCTGCAGTAGGAGAGAAAGAGGGAGCCTCTTGAATAGGAATTCCATAGGAAGAGTGCTCATAACCCACCCGAAGTCCATGTTGAAAGCCAGAGGCAAACACAGTCCGATTTAAATTGTCCCGAACCTCCAACGATTCCCTACAGCCCAAAGCCCGATCGTACACCTGCCGGAAACTCGTAGAAACCAACCACTTCCGATCGTCTTCATGCTTCAAAACAACCCCCTGTAACCGATAACACTCACCCCTCAGCCATTCAATCTCCTTTGACAAGCCTTCAACCTTCTGCTCCCCTTGATGGTTGGCAACCCCAAATTGATCCAAAGTCAATTTATGGTCAGCACGTTCACGTTTAAGCAGATTCTCCAACTCATGAATTCTTACTCTTCAAGCTTTAACAAAGACACATAACATAAATAAGAAAAATAAAGAAGATAAGAAGAATGATAAAGGGAGATACAAACCTGGGAAATTTTAGCCTGAGCTTCAAGGAGGGAAGATCAAACAACATCAAGATCAGCAACCTTCTCTTAGGCAAGCTAAAGGTCAGCAGTAAGATCAGCCACCCATTTCTCTGAAGACCCCAATACAGATTTTAAACCAGGGACCTCCAAACTCAACTCCTCAGCAATATTAATTCTTTTGCGCATCTCACCAACCCGTCGAACATAGCCATCAACAGACTTCTTCAAACCATCAATTTCCTCCCGACAATTCTCATGAGCAACC
This sequence comes from Bidens hawaiensis, assembly GCF_021521415.1. Lineage (NCBI taxonomy): Eukaryota > Viridiplantae > Streptophyta > Magnoliopsida > Asterales > Asteraceae > Bidens > Bidens hawaiensis. The sequence continues at coordinate 310,287 of NW_027492323.1, forward strand.
TTGACATCCACAAACCCTTGGCGAAGGGAGGAACCCAACACCAAGGTACGATACAAGTATGTACCAAACTCTCCAACCAGGACATCAGGCGCCATGGTTTGCACATGAGCATAGTCCACGGGGGGGGGGGGGGGGGGGGACAACACATGTCAAGAACTCATGGGCAAGTTGGGGAGTATTAACAGAGGTTCCACAGTCAAAGACCATTTTGGTACAAAAAGGTCAGGGGAAGGAAGGCTACCTGAGGTAGGATTCGAAGAACCCTCAGGAGCGATGGGAGCTTTACCTTTGGGGTCAACCTCAGCAACACCAGGATTTTCACTATCAACGGTAGGAGTAACAATTGGGTCGGGAATCGCATCAAACACCTTGAAGGAAAAGTCATCGTCAACATCGACAATTTCAGGGGCAGAAGAAGAGCCCTGTCCAGTAGAATCCAGATAAGAGCGTTTGGAGTTATGAAGGCTACTCTTCAATGACTAGTCAAAAAGTTCAGAAGCAACATTCTTGAGTTTCAAAGAATCCGAAGCCGCCACAAATGAGAAGCCAGGGGCTTCGGAGTCAGAGGAAGCGTCACCGGTACGAGTAACTGGGATAGAGACACCAACAGACATCGGAAGAGCAACAAACTCAGAGCCTTTCACACGACGTTTCTGAAGAATCTCCATCAAATCCATCTCTGCAAAACAACAACAAAGGAAAAATCAAGAATAGAAGAAAGTATTTAATACAATTGGCAGAAGTTAGGGGTCACCAACCTCGGTCCCCGTCAAACATAGCAGGACGTGTCAACGGGTCCGGCCAATTGTTGCTCAGTCCAATCATGTATAACAGGGGCTCAGGGTAGGTGGCAGCTTCAGTTGGGTTTTTAGTCAACAATTTATCAAGTGAATCATGAATGGTAGGAAAACCGGGAGCAGGATCATCAATATGAGAACCAACATGACGACGACGAGTAAGGCTGGGGGCAAAAGAAGAAGACACAAAGAAAAAATCGTTTTTCCATTCCCGAGGGTAAAACCCTGAGGGAATGTACGACGTACAAGGAGGATGCTTACCACTCGCCCGTCGTTCGAAAGTAAACCAGTCACCGTCGGCTTTCAGGCGATAAAATCGACGGAACAAAGTAACAGAAGGATCCCACCAAAGGCCCGACAAGCGACCTCAAAGTGGGTAACCCGAAGAAACCCTAGGGGGTGGACTTGGGAAAAGCATAACCGGTGGTATTTCAACAAAGCTAACTGAAATTCAGTTAAAGGGTAGCGGATGTTGGCAAACTCAAGGTTTTTAGCATAAAGAGCGATAACCCCGGGACGACTGCAGGCCGTATCATCCGGTCCGAGAAGGGTTGGAGATAAAGACAAAGGAATTTGGTAAGTCGAACACAGGGTAGCCATTCTGACAGAGGACATGGCCGAAGTAATGGTCGATCGACCGTCGTGACTCATAATATAACAAAGGAAGGAGAAGACAAACCTGAATGAGGAAGGAAATCATCGGAACTTTTGGAAGAAAGGGAAGAAGAAAGAAGATCAATAATGTTGAAATGACAAGGGGGTGGTTAATTATTACCTGGGGAAGGTAAACCGTCAAAATTCAAAAGGAGGGGAAGATGGGCCGGATCAAGTAATTGGGCCCAAAGGAAATAAAAGCCTAACGAAGTGGGCCAAAAGAAAAACAAGAGTCCACGGGTAAATAACGAGAGTATAAACTCAGAATGCAAGCCTAACCAAGGACGAGAATACAAGATGAGTCTATTATCCTCGTCATAAATAACAAGAACAATAGACTGGGGGGACTTGAAGAGCCTACCCATGAGACAGGCTCATAGGCATGCCCCAAGCCCAATAACCTAAGCAAGGCCCAACTCAGGAAAGCCCAAGGGCATAAATAGTTATAGAAGGCGGAGTGGAGGGAAAGTAGATCGATTGCGAGGGAAACTCGTGCAACATGTCCAATCCGGTGGGTGACCCGAGGAGCGTGTGACCCGGGATAGGGGACAGCGACCAAGAGGTAAAGATCTCCAAAGAAGGCAAGGCCCGAAGGAAAGAAGATCGGACCAAGAGACCGAGCCGGAAATAATAAACCTTAGGATCTTGTGTATATTTAACTTGTCTTATAAATAAGGAGAGGGATTGCTTGTATATTTCATTCACAAAAAGGGAAGATAATAAACATTATATACTTTCACTTTCACAATCACTTTCACTTTCACACACTCGATCCCATTCTCGTGATAAGTTAGGAACCTTCCCCAGTTAGCCGGAATAGGATCCAACAGGTTTCTGTCTGTTTAAAACCGACTTGAATTAAGAAAGTTGTAAATTTTTTGTACCAATTCCTTGATGCTTGTTTGAGACCATATAATGATTTCTTTAACTTACAAACTCGGTTGTCATTTCCTTTGCTAAAGCCTTGAGGTATTTTCATGTAAACATCCTCGTTTAGGTCCCCATGTAGAAAGGCGTTGTTGACATCAAGCTGGTGGATATGCCGGTTTTTCTTCACGACTGCACTCAACAAAGTGCGAACGGTAACTAATTTTGCTACCGGTGCGTAAGTTTCATGAAATTCTATTCCTTCCATTTTTGTGAATCCATTGGCCACAAGACGTGCTTTGTATCTTTCTACATCGTTGTTTGGTTTGTACTTGATCTTGTACACCCATTTTGAATCTATTGCATGCTTTCCTTTTGGTAATTCTTCTAGAGTCCTAGTTTCATTTTCTTCGAGAGCATGCATCTCTTTCTTCATGGCTTCTCTCCACTTGGGGTCTGATGACCTGCTTAAAATTTCTCAGCTCACTAGTCAAAGTAACGGCCGTTAAAAATGCTTTATGTTTTTCAAAAGTATTATCATAAGAAAGATAATGTAAGGGATGTACCGTTGAGGACGTTTGCTGCTGTTCCAATATGGTTTTTTTAAAAACCATATTGGAAGAGATTTACAGTTGTTGCTGCGGTAACAAAACTAATTTGCTGCTGTTTTTTTAAAAACACAACATCTTGTGAGAGAAAGGTGTAGATTTGTGAGAGAAAAAGTGTATTTCAACCCTCAATATCTACCTTGTTCATAACCTTTTTTTTTTCAGCACACTTTAAAAAAGAAAAAAAATACCTCAGCCCGTTTATTTTCTCCTTGAGCACGTAATCAAAACATGACTGGGAATAATAATACCAGTGATGAACTCACAATACAAATCACTAACCTGCTCAAGAATGGCCTCAACAATCAATATCAAAACCCAAAACAAAATCTAGGGTTTCCGTCAAGGGAACGGTCTACACATAACAGTTCCTCATCCTCGATCGATAAGACAAAATTAAAATTCACTCACTATGGGATGTCGAAACATACCAGAGGCCAATGTTTTAAACTCATCGGCTTCCCGGAATGGTGGAATGACGAGCAGAAGAAAGGAACTAAAGTGGGGGGGGGGGGATCTACGGCTACCATCGATGACTCAGAAGTCACCGGAAACGACAACCAAAATGATACGATAGGTAGCTTCGGAGACATGGTGGTTGCCGGAGAAAAAAACATTGAACAAATCGTGTTCAATAGAGGTATTGGGTTTGAGAGACTACAAACCCCCTTATTTGCAATATAGTTTTATTGATCTATTAGTTCTAGAAAAACTCAATAAACCCCTTGAATTAACTAATAATTTTGAAAACTTCCCTAAACATCCAATTATGTTCGATACCGGTTAAAAAGTTAAAAACAAGGATTCTATTTTTTACAAAAACAACCCAAACGAAAACATAGGAGAAGTTAACATGGTTGAAACGTGTGAAAAGTTAGATAAATCGTGGATTTTTTATTGTGGTGCTACCGACACCATGACATTCGAATTATCCGACATAATTTCAAATTCAAATCCTAAAATTAAACACATAAAAACGCGAATAGGGGAATAGTTCTCATTATGGGAGGGGGAACTATTGATATCGCCCGCTGATGGTTGGGTAAAAGTTAGCTAGTTTTATATATTAATTAGTTATATTTAGTTAAATAAATGAACGAACATTGGTACTTCAAGCATTGTTTACGTGTTTCAGGACATTGGAGGCTATGGAGCTTAACGAGGATATTTACGGGCTTGGAACGAAAATCGAGAAGTGAGAGATTGGACGTGCACACATCACGAGGCATTCAAGAAAAGAAAAAATGAAACTCTGAAGTTTTACATCTTCGCGATACGCAAAGATGCAAAGAAGGGCAAATTCGCGATACGCGAAGTTGCAGTATGTCGGCCGCGACTATTTTGTCCTTCGCGATACGCGAAGAAGCATGCCTGGACATCTTCGCGATACGCGAAGATGCTTAAGTCGGCCAAAAATTTAGGTTTTGCCTTATATAAACCCTTTAACCTCCCCATTCGGTTATAAACGACTTCCAGAGGCAAAAGAGGCTGCTTAGGACGATCTTCCATCATTCCAAGGCTTCTGGTTCATCTCGGGTTTGCATGTTCATTAAGATAAGTGATATAATCGATATGTCGATGCTCGGCTAAGTTCTTTGTTCATTCTAGGCTAGGTTTTTTTGTATTTTAACTTCTGACCAGATTCTAATACTTAAGGTTTATGAGCTTGATTGAGTTATTGCTTTGGTCTTGCTTAATTATTAATTGATTATTTAAACAACTTGTGTTTGGGATTATTAATTGATGCATTATTCGTTTGGTTGTGTCCATCAACATTTAGGGTTTGAGCTTTTGTGTCATTGATTAGTTATCATCAAATATTGTTTCTTCATTGGTTTTAACAAACATAAGTTGGTAATTAGGTAAACCAAGTTCAATTGTGTCATCAATTCGGTTAGGGTATCGTTTGACATCACAATCAAACTATTAGGTTTAGTAATTACTGCGTAATCAAGGGAATCTGGGATTAAGTTGATATCACATTAACCGAATCTAGAATGAATGTTTCCATTAATATTATTTACAAATCGTTTTTAAAGTAATAATTAAGTTTTAATTAAATCTTTTCTAAAAACCTCTTGTCATCGTCTGTCCACTTTAGTTAATAATTAATTAGTTAAAAATATAAACTTGCACTTTCCTTGAGTCCTTGTGGAGACGACCTTACTTACCCGTACTAGTTATAGGTATTTAAGTCTTTAATTAATTTTTTTTAATTAATTGTTTTTGATTAGACCGCGACAACCTACGTCACCCGCATTAAAACTTTCAAATTGACTTTGCGTTTCTTCATTGTCCCATAAACTATTATCCATTAGTCATGTAACAAAGGAATTAAATTGCATAGTTTTAATGCACCCAACCTTCTGTATCTTACAAGATATCAGGACGGGGTCGATTATTGGGCGTGGAACTGAACGCAATGGGTTGTATTATGTGGAAGAAGTGACTCGCCGTGGTATTGTGATGTTAGCCCATGGAACAATAAATAGAGAAGCTTGGTTGTTGCATAGGAGACTAGGACATCCATCTATTGGTTATTTGAATATTTATTTCCAAAACTATTTCCAAGTAATAAAAGATTAAGTTGTGAAACCTGTGTCATGGTGAAAAGCCATAGGCACACCTTTAAACCGAACAACACAAAAGTTGATTTACCTTTTTTGCTTATTCATTCAGATGTTTGGGGACCGGAAAAAATTATCGGGGGGCAACACTTTCGTTTTTCAGTTTCATTTGTTGATGATTGCACTCGTATGACATGGATCTATTTTCTAAAAAATAAATCTGAAGTTTTTGATAAGTTTACAATGTTTTACACCATGATACAAACACAATTCAAAACAAATGTTCAAGTTTTTCGGTCTAATAATGGGAGGAATTCGTTAACGATTCTATGAAACAATTTTGTGAAACCAAAGGAATTATTCACCAAACATCGTGCTCCCACACTCCCGCACAAAATGACACCATCGAACAGAAAAATCGTATTTTACTAGAAATAACCCGAGCTCTTCTGATCGAATCCCATGTTCCAAAATCTTTATGGCCCAAAGCTCTTACTACCAATACATATCTTATCAATAGATTATCAACAAAGGCCTTGACCTAAAAACCCCTCTTCAAGCACTTTCAGAATTCACCAAATTACCTCCAGCGGTCCAACCTTACACTTCAACCACGAATATTTAGGTGTTCGGTTTTTGTCCACATACCCAAAATCAATCGAAGCAAACTTGACCTATGTGCTGAAAAATGTGTTTTTATAGGCAATGGGGTCAACCGAAAGGGGTACCGATGTTATAGCCCAACAAAACATCATATATACACTATCATGAATTGTGACTTTCTTGAAAAAGAGTTCTTTTATACCTCCCAACAAAGTAGTGAGGGGGAGAACAAGCATGACAACCTAAGTTGGTTAGAATGGGTTCCAAAATGGGCCTCATCATCTGAAGAAATCAATCATAGAACCCAATGTGAATCATCGACCTCACATCAACTCGGTGGGCCTTCAATCAGTGTTCTAGACCCAAATGTTCCTAACCATACCTCTGGAGTAAGTAAAACTCAAATACCTGAAAATATAACTCTTGAAAATGTTGATATTTCTAACAATTATGAAGTAGAAGAACAAACAGTGCAGGAAATAGTGCAGGAGGAACAAGAACTTATACAAGAAGAAACAAGACATGAAGAAACGACCGAGAAATATATCCTCCCACCAAGAGTCAACAGAAGAATACATGCAAAAAGATACTCCGTAGAGAAACAATCCAAATCTTCTAGATACTGTAACATTCGTTACTTTTCAAACCCGAAAACCCGACTCATTTTAAATTTTTGGTTTTGTTTATAAACATATATATATATATAATATTCTCAAGTTTCGTTTCGTGTATTTATTTGATGTTCGTAAATTTTATTGTTTATAGTTGCATTAAACCGACTCGTTTTATCATTTCAATGTATTTTATACATTGTTCATCGTTAGTATAATATTCGCGAGGAATTCACATTTATCGTTCGTTCAAAGCCTATCTGTTTTAAGCAATTAACGAAACTCCGATGACTTAAATTTTATCTTTATTCAATGTCCAAACTTTACGAAAATATCCAAGTTACGTAATACATTCCAAGTTTTATTTGTTTACTAAAGTTCAAGGTTTGTTTAGCAATTTTACTTTAATTTATGTTTTAAAACTATATGAAAGTAAAGAAGGGCCAAAAACTAAAAATTGTTTAAATTATATTAACAATCAACCCCAGCCCGTTTCTCCGGCTGGCGACGGAGCTAGTGTTTTGGGCAAGCCCTATCATCCCTTAAAACTCGTCCATTAATCAATATAATTCGCGTTCTTGACTTTGGACCATAACGAAATCAATAATATACGATCATATTACGTTATAACAGCAATTTCAGTCCGTAATCATCATGCGAAACCGTCGACATATGAATCAAAACGCAATAAATCTCAATTAAAGCAATACGCTCCAATTGAATCTATAAATAGGACTCAAATCATCAACTAAACCTGTCTGCAATGCAACATCAATTCAATCAAACAAACACTCTGTAATATCATAATAGGCCTTCAAAGCTCGTTTTTCCGGCGGCCCTCGTTCTTCGTCAATCTGAAACATTTAGAGGTAATTTTTATTATGCATTTGGATCGTGATAACCCATTAAACAAAACCCCTAACACTAATTTCATAAACATGGAGCAGATTATGAGTAGAAATTATAGGGTTTGAAGGTAGATGAGAATCTTGTTTATAAGATATATTAATTTGGTTCCGATAGGTTAACAAAATGCTAGGATAGCCTAGTTGGTAAGAACTTTGTGTGTGACAGTGTAGGCTCGGGTTCGAACCCGGTCAGAACCTAACTTTTTTGTTCATTTTTTGCAATTAAACTAAATATAATTTTATAAATTATTATAAATCAAATATAAAAAACTAGATTTACCGCTTTCACCTAAACACCGATTTTTGTTTTTCGTTAAAATTCGTAAAACCCGAATTACTATAATATAAAATACCTGGTCGTTAATATTACAATTCTTTTTCAACAACTTTAACTACGCTTGTAAACGAGGATGAAATTAGGCCAATAAATTTCGTATCCTATAAATATTAAAGCTCTTTTATTAATAATAAATTACTAATTAAATAGTATTTTAAAATCGTTAAAGTTAGTTATAATTCATTAGCTTTATAATTAGCTTTTATTTCGTTAAAACTTTAATTTGATTTTTCGAGATATGATTATCACTTAAAATCCGTGCCTTGCAAATGTCATATTTCTCATATTTACGATAAGCTATTAATCAAATAATATTTAAAACGATAAGTTTCCGTTAAAACATAAAATATTATTAAAATAATCAAATGTCTCAAAATTAGTAAAAGCTATAAGAAAATAATATATATTTCCCATCAAATTATACAAATAATTAGCTCTTGTTATTCCGTTAGCTAGTCCTTAAATTTTCGTACTTATTTTATTTATAGTTCGAGATGTTCGTTTGCTTCGTTTCGTTATTGTGCTTTCGGTTTATATTTCAAGTTATCCCGATTTCGAGGTAAGTTTCTCACACTCCCTTTTACTCTTTTTTATTACATTTGGGGGTAGCATATGTATCCTACAAAATGCATAGTATTTATGAATTCGTTTACAAACTACAATTCACTATATGGACGTGTATGTTACTTGATTACTTGATCGAATTTACTTGCACGTGGTAGCCTCAATAAGTATAATCATACGCTCCCCTTTGCACTCAAGACCATTTTGTTATGAGTGGAAAATGGCCTCATTATCCGAGTACGTTGGTTGTTACCAACTGGAAAGGACCTTACTTGCGCGATATTCCGAGTACGTTGGTTGATACCAACTGGAAATGACCTATTTATGTATTTATATCAACTATTTAGTTAGTTGACATTATTTTATACATATGCTACAGGTACTGTTAGTAGAAGATAACACACTGAGAAGACACTAGACTTAGGCTACTTAAACAAACGGACAAACTGCTTCGTTATATTTATTTTCCTTGTATTTCTTGTTTAAACTTGTGTATTTGAAGTATTAATGAAATAATGATAATATCGTCACTTAATAGTGTCACATGTGTTTTGAACAATCTGTACGTCACAATCGGGCGTTTCCACTTTAACGGGGTGTTATAGATACCCCATAGCAAACATAGCCGAAGAAAACCTATCCAAAGAAGCCAAAGCCTTTAACGCTTCCTTATACGCTGAAAAAATTCCGAACTCTGTAGTATAAGCCTTAAAATCCAAGAACTGGAAGGATGCCATGGAAATAGAGATGAAGGCATTGATAAAAAACAATACATGGGAAAAATGTAACCGTCCACGGGAAAAAAACCAATGGGATGTCAATAGGTGTTCACAATTAAACACAAATAAGATGGAACCATTGAAAGATATAAAGCATGGTTGGTGGTTAAAGGTTATACCCAAACGTATGGGATTGACTACAAAGAAACATTTTCTCCAGTAGCCAAGATTAACACAATCAGGGTCCTTTTTTTGATCGCTGCCAATAAAGGATGGCCTCTTCAACAATTCGATGTTAAGATGCCTTCCTTCATGGGGAACTAAAATAAGAAGTCTGCATAGAAGCTACACCTAAGTTCACAGAAAATTTCAAAGCAAATGAAATATGTCGTTTGAAAAGAACTATCTATGGGCTTAAACAATATCCTAGAGCTTGGTTTGGCAGATTTACTTTAGCAATGAAGGGATATGGTTTTCAACAAAGCAATTCCGATCATACCCTCTTCCTTAAAAATAGAGGTAACTTTGTAACTTGTTTAATTATATATGTTGATAGCATGATTATTACAGGGAACGATAAGGAAGAAATGAAGAAATTAAAGGTAGACTTGTTCACAGAATTCGAAATGAAGGATCTAGGAAGACTAAAGTACTTTCTTGGAATTGAAGTACTAAAGTCTAAAAGGAGTATCTTTATATGTCAAAGAAAATATATACTCGATCTATTGGCCGAGACAGGAATGATCGACTGCAAACTGACTGGCACACCAATGGTGGTAAATCATAAACTCCATATGGAAGGAGGGGAATTGGCAAACAAAGAAAGATACCAACGCTTGGTAGAAAAATTTATATCTCTCACACACTCGTCCAGACATTGCATATGCAGTAGGGCTAGTTAGCAAATTTATGCACCAACCCCAAGTCACTCACATGGAAGCAGTATGGAGAATTATTAGATGTCTCAAAGGGGCAACAGGTCATGAGGTTCTCTTTCAACCAAGCAAACACTTAAAAATCCAAGTATACAATGATGCGGACTGGGCAGGGGAAAGATGATGGAAGATCTACAACAAGGTACTTCACACTAGTTGGTGGAAATCTAGTTACATGGAGAAGTAAAAAACAAAAAGTAGTAGCATTATCTAGTGCCGAAGCAGAATTAAGAGGAATTGCACGGGGTGTGGCAGAAGTTCTATGGATACGTAAACTTATGACAGAAATTGGTTTTCTTCAAACCGAGGCCAACAAGATCATGTGTGACAACAAAGCTGCAATACATATTTTAGAAAATCCAGCTCAACATGATCGTACAAAACATGTGGAGGTTGATAGGAACATCATCAAAGAAAAGCTCGAAGCATGAATTATAGAACTACCATTCGTCCGATCAAAAGACCAACTAGCATGCATATTAACAAAGGCCGTCAACAGAAGAATATTCAGCAATTGTCTTGACAAATTAAGCATCGGAAGCCCCACACTCTAATCCTCTCCATCTATCTTCTAAACCGAAAATAAACAAACTCCAAACAAGATCCGAGATCTCGGTTCTTTAGCGCTAGCACTAAGAGATTGATCCAAGAATAGTTGTTGTTAGATCCGGCTTCTGAACCTACATAACATTCCAATATACTTTTTTGAAAAAATAGTAGTGTTTTTTGTATCACAAACTATACCTAGTAATGTTAGCGTAACAAGCCAAACTAATACTGATAGAACAACATCGATATGATATCGATATTTAGTTTCATAGTTTTCTATTGATGTAAAACAAATGACGATATCTTTTTGGTGTTATAGTTTTTTTATTCCTTAGACATCATCAAAAGTTGTTGCTAGAATAGCTAATAACAGACATAACATAACATTTAAAATTCATCATCATCCAATTGAATGTCCTTATACTTGAAGGAATATGCAACAATCGCACAGATGATAAGATTAACTGCGTTTAGCCCCGCCAGTGCCCAATAATATCGATCCAAACGACTTTTATTCGATGTATGCTGAAACCAGTTTCGATCATTGTTTGTCTCACTCACCTTCCCCACGACATAGACCGATAAAACACTAGCTACGCTTCCTAATCCTATGACAAACCTTTGCAAAAGCAATAGATACTTGTACCTCGATTCAGGAAGTTGGTGTTTTAAAAAACGTTTGATACTAGAATTTGTAAAACTATCAACAGCTCCAAGAAGTAGAAACTGTGGAAGCAGAGAAAATACACTCATTGGGATTCTCTCATTCGACTTGTCGACCAACCCATGATTCCTAATCACATGAAGTCTTTGAGTTTCCACTATTGCAGCAGTAATGCAACATAGTACAGACAAGCCCATCCCTACCGAAATCTGAGCTGGCGCGTAATATCTTTTTGAAATTGGGGCGCACTCCATTACAAGAACAAAAATACCATGGGATATGCTGGCAGAGGAAGTGTAAAAAAGTAAAAAGATGGGAATCTGGATTTTTATGCTTCCAAGTTTACGGTCCATGTGATTAGCTTGCTCAAGAAAGTAAGTGTTTCCTAGAGAAAGCGTTATTCCGGTCCCAATGAACGTTAGTAGCAATGGGACCATACGAATACCAGTCTTGGTGTCTTCTACTTCACGCAAGCTACACAATGTCCAGCTTTTCGACCTTGCCTGATCAGGATACTTAATAGCAGCCTTGTCTAACCACCTATACATGTTTCGTATCACATTTGCATTAAAATCTATATAAATTAAAAGAATGTTAGAGATACAATTTAAGGAAACATAAAACCTGAGACTGCTGGTGCTACGAGTATCATCGTCAGTATAGATCTGTGTAAAATTTTTTACTTGCTGAAAATCTTTACTTGCGGCAGCTACAAAAACTCGAATAGGAATTGTTAAAGGGCTCCCCTTTGGCTTACTATGTTTATACTGTGAAGATCCAGTTAAGAACAACACAGTTGCTATCGACGCACATATAGCTGGAAGCCCAAATCGGATTGACCATGGCTTTATATATGGGAATGCAATGCCACCGCATACATATACAAGCACCCCTATCAATAAAATCAACATTAGAGAAATGATTTTACCGATTCGATATAGAACTTTAACTCCAAATTCACGCAGGCTTTTACGTTCTTCATGCTCAGCTTTAGCTAGAGCTTCAGCATAAGCTTCATCTAAAGCTTCACCATAAACTTGAGCTTCAGCTTCAGCTTGAGCTCGAGCTTCAGCTTCAGCTCGAACTTCAGCTTCAGCTACTACTTCACCTCTAGCTTCAGCTTCGGCCAAAGCTTCTGCAAAAGCTCGCACTTCAGCTTCGGCTAGAGCTTCAGCATAAGCTTGTTCTTTGGCTTCAGCTTGAGCTTGAGCTACAGCTTCAGCTTTAGCTCGAGCTTCAACTCGAGCTTCATTTTGTATATCTATGAAGGATTCTAACGAGGCTTGCTGACCAGCCTGTCCGACTGCTATCAACGATATAGCAATATAAAACAGATCTTTTTGTGCATGCCCGACGCATTCCTCCTTGTAGTGGTGACACGGGCCGAAGATGGTTGGCGTTGACAAGGACAGTAATCCTAATCCCTGCATAACTTCATATTTAGAGTCAAGTCACATTATATGTTTTATTTTTAACATTATAGAAATAAATGGTATACACTTACAATACTGTAGCCAATGCTAGAGAGTGCAAGCGTATAGAAGTCACCCAAGAAGGTATCAGCAAAAAATGACAACGCAATTGCCAAAGCCGGTGTGATTCCATTAAAAATGTTTATGATACCAGCAGCATGTGAAGTGCTTAAATTCCATACATTTGTTAAATAGTTCACCATCACATACAAAACAAATCCAGATAACAAATCCGCCAATATAAGTGCTGCATTTCATAAAGGATAACATGAAATTTACTAAGAATATGAGTTGATAAGTTAAGTAGTGTTTTAACAAAATATGAGAACTAATTAACACAAAATTATAAATTTGCAAAAAGAATCCTAGACATTGAGGCAGAATGTAGTATATTCTGCTTAAGCATTTGATAAAATCTCCTACAATGTATACTCAAGAATTGAATAGATATCAACAACACATAAGTGGTAAACACACAATTTATCGGATAACTCCCAATCTTAAATATATATAAATGAAACTTTTAAAAGCTCAATGGTTGCTTCATGCATTCTCTCAAACCATCAGATTACTTTATTTGTAAATAGAGATTTCTCATGCATTTGATCCAAATTCACGAGGGTCTCACCAAACCCTGATAACCTTAAACAGGTTATAAAATCTTATTAAATTAAAAGGTAATCTCACTAAATATTTGATATGAAAATTCTATAAAATAGGGATATACTAAATATTAATATCATATTTTTTTTAAAAAATATATTATTTATAATTAACAAACAATTTTATAGTAAAAAAATAAGCGGGTCATGGATCTTACCAAACCCAGATGGCTTTTAAATCGGGTTATAAGATCTCATTTATTTGTGACTCTAAGTATATTATTAACTTCCTTAAAATAAATAAGATTAAAATCCAAAAAAATATATAAATATTAAAAATAAATAATGTAAGACAACCCCCGTAATACGGGTGGAAAAAAGCTAGTATTATTATTAATGATAATTAAAAGCTCAAAACTCAATTTCAACAAACTTTCTCATATAAATAATCCTAACTTGGTAAACATGTATCTATCATCTATATAATCACCCAAACTTGGTGTTATCTTAATGAAATCCGAGCATTGATTAAAATACATATATGGGAGATGTCATGTGGTCATTTGAACTAAAAGCTAGGGTTGTGTTTATATATATATATATACACACACACACTAGGTTAGAACCCGTATAATAAATATAAAGCGCGGTTTTCGTTATTCTTATTATAATAGTTTAGTAGAATTAAAAGGAAGTAACCAAATAACAATAATAATGTTTTATATATATTAATCAATAACTTATGGGAGTATCGTTATATATATAATTACAATTAGATAAATATAATAGCTCTAATCAACCATGATAAGAACTAATTAAATGAAATGTTAAAATACAATAATACAAATAAATCTCTAACTATAGTTTATCAAGACCAAGACATGAAGGCACTTAAAAAATTGTAGTTAATAACAGCTGTCTTGACTTTAAATATGGAGAAAGCAACAAATATTAATTGGTTCTACATCTTTTTAAATGACATCCTTAATATAATAAATAAAAAAAGATGTATGTGTTCTTTGGCATCTAACTAGACTATTTTAATGCCATTTAACATCTCTTTTGTTACTCAACTAGAGTATTCCATCTCGCTTCGCTGCGGTTTTTACTTTTACACATCTAAGAGCAAGTTTGTGACTTTCTACAGCTATTAGCAAAGTATTAACACCTAATAAGTAAAGATAATCCAAAATATACATTTCAAATCTCAAGGGATCAAATGTGTACAAGCCTAAAGTCTACTAATGTACATTTCAAATCTCAAGGGATCAAATGTGTACAAACACAAAGTCTACTAATGTATAGTCCAAATCTCAACGGACTAAATTTGCACAAATCTAAACTCTACCGTAGCATTTCACTTTCATTTAATATATGGTATAATGTTAAAAGTAACCTCAAAAGAATTATATCGCATTTCATATTGCACCAAAGAGAAATCAAAGAGGAACAAAACAATTATAAAAGACAATATATTATTAAACTTATTATTAGGTAGTGCATGAATTGTTGTGTATATTATAGAAATATTTAGTGTTATTCAAACTTGTTTTCCGGTACTTTTTGCCAGTTCAAAACAGGTTTTTTCTGCTTGCGAAAAATAGATGGTTTTGTTTGCTTGTAACCAGACTAGTGACTTTGGTGGTTCCCTGTTGTATGTTCTAGCTTTTAAAACATTGATTTTTATCTTAAATGGATCAAATATTGTTTATATAAAAATAATGTAAAGTTATAAATAAAACTATAAATGTTATATTAAAACAAAATATTATTTATTTAGAAATTTTGAACATGTATATATATATATATATATATAAAATTCATTATATCATATAATATATATTTATATAAACAATTTTAACACATTTTGTTGTATTAGATATTATGTCATCATTAGAATAAATTTATTTATTTCAACCCGTGTTGCACACGAGTTCCTAATCTATTTTAATTATATATAAAAAGGCTCCATATAAACGTACAAAAACGATTAAAAATAATTATGCATGCCATCATTGTAAATAAGGAAAATTGTATTTTAATAAATCAATTTGTTTTGTCATTGGCCAATAATAGCCTCAGCTGAGATGTGATTATTAGAATTCAATTTGTTTATATATAATAAGTAGTATAATAATCCTATTTTTTTAATAAATTAAAACTATTAAATAAGATACGACTTGATCAACAAGTTTGGTTCTTTTCTTAGGTGGCATTAATCTTAAGCATCGGATTCTAACCAAAACAAAAAAGTAATCGTTGTTATAATGACGTAATATCATTATTCATTGAATATATTTTATATAAAATGAAAATACCAGCTAGAGAATGTTAATAAAACGATTTTAAAATTTTGAAAGAAAGCATTTTAAATTCTTTATAGATTAAAAAATACATTTTTTTATTAGTTTATAAAAACATTTTTATTTTTCTAGTAACGTATTTTTAAATTTTTTTTTCTATAAAGAGAATAGTTTGCAAAAACTTCAGATGGTGGAATATGACAAATTTTGATATGATTTTATAGGAGAGTGGTTATGACAAGTAGAAAAAGGAGGTATGTTTAGGCAGACATAATTTGTTATTGTTAAATAGATCGAACTAATTGCTTCTGTCAACTTAGTTTAACTTTAGTTATGAGCAATTACCTGAAAGTCTTAAATACGTACGCCATTCTTCTGTGTGAACTGCATTTAGAGCAAAATAAATAAATATCTTATACTGATTTAGCAACTATGTAGCTGAATAAACGTCTATAATAAAAAATAAATAACAAGCCAAGTTAAATAATAGATTTTGCAATAATCGGATCTTCTTTGTTTTAAATAGTTATCAGCTGAAATGAATTAACCTATTCAAAATTTTAACTTCTTCATTAAAAATATCACCGACCTTTTTCTTTATAATTATAATATTTAATATTTAAAAAAGAGATAATATGATTTGCGTCCCAGTGTTTTATGGATAAGCACGCTACAACCCTAATTCTCAAAATGCGCATATTTAGTCCTCGTACTTTTTGGGAGCGCAAAAGTGCGCTTATGTCAGTTGACCGTGTGTTGACTAGGTAAATTACCATCATGCCCTTTAACAATAAAGTGAAATAACAATCATACCCTTTAATAATAATAATAATAATGAACCAAGTCTAGAACTTCCCACGGTCACTATCCAATCTTATCATCATCCTTATCTCCGATCCAATCTCATCGTCATCCCAAAATCCCAATCTTCTACTCTTTCTTACGTTCTTTCCTATTTTTGTGAAACTGAACTTCTCTTTCGTCTCTCATCATAGGTTTGAGATTCTCAAATGGGTGGATCTGGAGCGGTGGAGGTGTAGAAGAACAAACAGGAAGAAATGAAGATGTTCCAAGGATGGGGCTCCTTAACCGTTTCGAACTTTCGATCCTTAATTACGTGTTTAATGCTTGTCGAAAAACTTGAAGGTGGCCGGAGCTGGTGTCAAAAAAACACTGGGTTAGAGATGGAGAGACTTAAACCGCATATCTCATAAGCCACAATGAGTCAAACGAGAATTATTTGAAGTTAGGGGTAAAAGGACGATATTGTCCTTGATGTGGATGGAAAATCCGATGGTCAACACACGATCAACTAATGGGGGACTCACTATGGCCCGCCCGAAATCTACGAGACTCAATATCCGCATTTTGAGAATTGGGGATGCAACGTGTTTCCGCCCATAAAATACAAGGACACAAATCATATTTATCTTCTTAAAGAAATTTGAACAAACAGCTTTGAAAATATTTTTTTTGTCTCTATTACGATCCATACAAGAATACATATTGGCATTACATGTACATGACCAACATTTATAGTAGCGTGTATAAAATTTAATGAAAATGAGTTATATTTAAAATTTACATGACCAAAAAAATATCATATTATTTACGCAATTCAGTTTTAAATAGGATTTGTACCGAATTTGAAACAATATATCAGCCAATACGTATATATATTATTAAGTTATATATAATATATCACATATTATTGAAGAAACTGAGAGAAGAAAAACTGAAATGCCATTTAAATAACATTAGTTTGGATAAATCCGAACTGCATTAATTGATATAAATACTTTGACCTTAAAAAATGCATAAACCAATAACTTGTCATGGTTTTACACCTTTCAAGTGGCATTATTAATTTATAAATAAAATGGCTTGATAAACTTAGAAGACCCCTTCATGATCAAAACAATAGTTATACTGAGGGCAGTTTGATTATAAATTATTGTAACAAGTATACCAATCGAATAATACTCACTCTTATCTGGAATTGAGAATTTCATATACCATTTCTTCCTTAAGGTGCTACCTGCACACATGCAAATGTTTAAATCCAACTATAAGTATTTTTTTTAGAAGAACAAAATTGAAGTATATTGATTTAGCAGTTATATAGGTGAAAAAAGCATTCATGAAAAGAAATAAGAATGAGCCTTGTTGATGAAAAGAGAGAAGTATACTAACTAGGCAACCACCAAACCATTCTTGTACATCGAAATATAAGTCAAACGGCCAGCAAACTAAGTTGTGTTGCTACTCCCTTAAAGATTGCAAACCCAAATAGAGAGAGAGGGAGAGGGAGAGAGAGAGGAACCTGGATTGTGGACAGGCACGTCTCCATAACCGATTAGGAATCGACTTCCAGCCATTTCCGCAAGAGAGATGCTTAAAAGGAAATGGTAAGGGGCTGTTCAGGTATTAAAATGAAACAAAAAGAGGTGGTCTTAATTTAACTTGGTACAGATGATCAAATTTTGTGTTTTTGAGTGACTAGAGGAGGGGAAGACAGATGAATTAATTAGTCAAATTTGTTTACGAGTGTTTTTGAAGAGAAGAGCCCCATTGGTCATTAATTAGTTAGTCATTTTAATATTGTATTTCTTCCTTTGTATTTTATAATATATTTATATTTATATATGAATATATGATCTGGTTTTATTAGTTTTTGTGCAAGACTACGACTTTCTTTATATATATAAAATTTGGTGGGATGGTTAGATCCATGAATGTGAAATTTGTGATCCCATGTTCAATTGCCTTTTTGTTTTTATTTTCTTTTAATAGCCAATTTTATTAAAACACAAAACAGAACCTGAGAAAAGCCCAGACCATTACCCTGCCAACACACCAAAATAATTAATTAAAAAAGTTGCAAGCTAATTACAAAAGGCAAGTTGTCTTCGATATTGGCCATCATCTTGAAATATGACTATTTGTAGTTATTGAATTGAAGATCGCATTATTCCTCCTCATCCAAAGGTTCCAAAATGTCGCAAAAAAAACCACCATGATCATCGTTTTCTTATCTTTACAATCATCTTGAGATTCTTCAAACAACAATAGTCGAACCAAAGTGACATTTAGCGGGAAGCGGAATTTTTAGCCAAAGAAACACGGTTCTATCCGGTAGGGATCAGATCTATTTTTTCACCGAGTAAGAGTTATAAAATGAACCTAAGGTCAAAATGATCCAACTAGGAATGATCCCTGCAAAACAGACCACTGTGAGTCTTGTTACGGGATAGACATTATAGCTAGCCTACACAAGATTAATAAACGGCTTGAGATTCCTACAAATAAACACATATCACACACAACATGTGTTTAAATAAACGCCTCGGTATGCTAACGGCCCCTTGGATGAGGTTTGGTCCATATCCGCTCGCCAACCAAAGTAGTTAATTTTGAGAGGGTACTAAACTCTTCACTTCTTCCATTGAAAGCCCAGCCCCATTTATCCGTCCTGTTTATGATTGAAATCTTACTTAACCAAGCCATGAGAGCCCCGACACCCCTCCATTATTGATCAAGTCATGGATTCCTTCTCCATCTTCATGACCAATGTACTGTTGGCTCGACCATTGAATATCAATCAACTACTTTAGCATTTTTATTCTTGGCTAACTTAAAGCGTAAGCCAAATTTATCACACAGAAGCCCCTCGGCTCTCTAATTTATTGGGTTTTTTTTTTTTTTTGTCTATGAGAAAGCCCACCACTATTAACCTACATGGGTCTTATTATTATTATTATTATTATAAGTGAAGAAAAAAAGAAAAGAAAAAAAATATATAATGTGCACTTCATCCATGTATGCACACAAATTATTTTGTGTTTGGTTTTGGGCCCACAATGTGAACTTCCTGACTCAATAATCGAAGAAATAAAGTTTTTTTTTATTCGGCCAAAATCCGAAAACCACTAAACCCTTTAATGCTGCCTCTTTTCACTCTACCACCCTTGATCATGACACCGAACCCGCTTCATTTAGCGTCGCTAATACACGTTCGAAATGATGTCATGCCATGGCTAAAGAAGACTTGTGCCGATGAAAAATCGTGTTCGGGATCTAATGTTGTTGATTGTAAGTGAATTTATAAACTCAAACGACACCAAACAGGAGCTATCACACGTCATAAAGCTAGTTTAGTTGCCAAAGGTTTCCGACAACAACTAGGCATCGACTATTAAGAGACTTTTAGCCCGGTTGTCAAGTCTACAACCATTCATGTGGTCCTTTCTTTAGTTGTTGCCCAAAAGTGGCAACGTCGACAACTTGATGTTCCATATGGTTTTCTGCATGGCAAGTTACAAGAGAGAGTGTATTTACAGCAGTCACCTGCCTAAGTTCACCCACAAAGACTGGATCATGTTTGTTTATTGCATAAATCTCTATATGGATTAAAATAGGCCTTAGAGATTGGGTTCACAAGTTGTCTCTAGCTCTTCAATGGCTTAGTTTTCAAGGTTCCAAATTAGATATTTCTTTATTTATTTACTTGTTTGGGGGAACTCTATTGCATCTACTTGTCGACATTGATGATAGTTTGATAGGTAACAACCCACAGGCGATTGATCACATGGTTCACAATCTTAGCAGGTCCTATCATGCGCCGAATTTCCTATTTTTTAGGAATTGAGATCATTCACCAAGGCTCGTATATAATCATGTCACAACAAAAATACATTTTGGAATTATTACACCGTGCAAACTTATCACATGCTCAACCAGCTGACTCAACTATTACAACTACAAACTTAGCCTTGGGTAACCCCCCCCCCCCCCCCGACGCGGTGTGAGAACCCAGTGTAATATAGACAAATTGTTGGTTCAATTCAGTACGCAATAATTTCTCGTCCCGACATAACCTATGTGGTCAACAAGGTACACCAGTTCATGCACTCGCCAACCGAAAATCATTGGTCCGTTGTTAAGCGCATCTTGCGCTACTTGAAGGGGGTATGGCTACACATAGCGTTCTCATCAAACAACAGTCTTCCTGGTTCTCCATGCTTACACGGATGCCACTTACAACACTTTGAGTGCTTTCTTTAATGCTGATTGGACTAGATGTCCGGATGATCGTCGATCCACCGGGAGACGTGCTATATATCTTGGGTGGAACCTTGTGTCTTCGGCTGCGCGTAAACAAAAGACTTTTTCTCAGTCATCCACAGAATCTGAATATGAATCTTTAGTTGATACGATTGTTGAACTAGCATGGTTACAAGCACTCTTGCGTGAGCTACATGTCCCAGCCATATCAGCCCCAACACTTTGGTGCGATAATCTTGGAGAAACGTACTTGTCAGCAAATCATGTCTTCCATACACATACAAAGCATATTGAAGTGGATTTACACTTTGTTCGAGAATTGGTCGCTCAAGGAAAACTCACATTGCAGTTCATCTCTACAAGAGATCAGATTGTAGACGTTTTGTAAGGCCCCGAACCCCGGGAACCCCACAGTTGGTAATCATTCAAACACTTGTAAAATTAAATAAACTCAAAAACCATTTCTTCCATTAAAACAAGCGTATCAGAGTGTAAATTTTGCGGAAAACATGAAAAATGTAATAAGTTCCCGAAACCCGGGAATTTTGCCCAAGAACCAAAATAAGTATAACTGTTATAAGTTTCCTTGAAATAAAATATTCATAAACAATTCTTCCTTCCAGTATGCCCTTCACCATCCAAGTAGCTCCGTGCACGTCCAAGCGATAAGGCATCCTCTTCCAAACCTGAAACTTACACTAACATGCACACAAAGTCAGCTTGAGCTGAGTGAGTTCAAGTTTTAAGTAAAAGATATCAGTAGTAAAATCATGATAGCCATACCAAAGGTCTTAAAAGTAAAAGGGTACATCCATCTAATCATCATTATCGAACTTAAACATCCTCATACATACATATACAAAGGTATATGTAAACATCCATTCAATTACATCCCTATATACATAACAGTATATATATATAACATCCACGTATAACATCAGGGTCGAGCAAACGTACAACCCAAACACGTAACATCAGTGCATGCAAACACGAAGTAGGCATACACAACATCAGTAGTCGAAACGACTACAACATCGCCAAATAGAGGCCAAGAAATAATGTATATACACATATATATATTTAACATCCCAAGGCTTACCATATACTAGCAAGCCTATATAAAATCATTTTAAAAACATTTCATCAAGTAAGAAAACATCTAGGTGCGCATGCTAGCCCAAAAGTAAAATGAGTAAAAAGGGCATCATGAACTCACCTGAGATCGATCGAATACTTGCAACGAGCTAGGAAGTTCTTAAGGGCAAAATCACAAGCAAGAGCCTGTAGATTATACATAACGCGTTACTAAACTAGACTTTAGGAACACTAGCCTAATGGGCTGTACAAGCCCAACACTTGGCCCAAGGCCCAACAACTTGGCCCAAGGCCCAAAAACTTGGCCCAATGCCCAACACTTGGCCCAAGGCCCAACAACTTGGCCCAAGGCCCAACGCTTGGCCCAAGGCCCAACAACTTGGCCCAAGGCCCAAAGATAGTCAAATCGGGTCGAATGCGCGTGAAATAATTCTTAAAACCATTTGTTAACCGAATCAGCCCCGAATGGACCAAATTCCGTCTTAACTCTTTTCATTCATCATAATTATGTCACCCGAGTTGATAGGGTTGACGGTTCCTTTTTACAACTCTTACTTTAACGTTTAAACGAAAATTCGCGCATCGCCGACTCGATTGACGAAGCACTAACCACAACAACCCCGAGCATCAAAAAAATAATTTTCCCACAGCCCTTAGACTCCCCTAGGGCCATGCAAACTGATTCGGTTGGTCATCCAACCGATTAACGCATCAAACTCAACAATTCTAGACAACCGAACATAACGATCAAACTACAACTAGTTGATCAACTTAACGAACACCTAAGAAAATGATCTTTGAGTATGATATACGGGAAATACATAGGAATATTGTGGTGCAAAAACTCACTTCAAACAGCCCCGACAAGAACACAATTGAACATCCACCGGTTAAGCCTAAAACGAACTTATCGATCAATAACGAGTAAAACGTGTAGATTTTAGCATGCGAAGATGCATTTAATTACATAGGATAAACTTTGAAATAAATTATTAATTTTTTACCAGACTTTAATAAATGTCTTAGGTTTATAAAAATATTTTTATTATATTTTTATATTGGACAAAAAAATCATAAAAATTCCTCCAACACAGAAAGGTATGTCCAGCTATTTCAGCGCGCAATAAAATGGTTTTATTTTTATAAAATTCATTACCGAACCAAATTAAATAATTCCAATTAGGTTTGGTTTCTAACTCAAAATACTAACTTCCAGAAGTGGAACCAACCAATTTGGACCTGTCGAAAAAAGGTTATGACGTCGGGAAGACAGACCAGAATCCGTCATCCCGCATCAGCTTTGACACTCGATTTTATAAATTCATAAAAACCATTCAAATCTCGTCCAAAAATTACGTATTATACCTTTCTGGAAACTAGACTCAAAGTAGAACATCATGGAATCAAGAATCTATCAAAAACAGTGGATTAACATAGCATTACGGACCCTACAATAAAGGTATACTAATCTGTCAGCAAGCTGTTATCATCAAAACTCAATCTTAACGTCCAATAAACGCTTTAATATGATCAATTAAGGTGTAAAAGACATGGGGAATCATAAAACCGACCTTGAATTGAAGTTTTCACGGCTGAAACATGGCGGGGCAGAAGAAAAACGAGCAGGGGGGGTTCTTAGCTGCGATCGGCTGCACCTAGGGTTATGAGTTAGGGTTTTTCATTCTTTTATGATATAAAATAAGAAGTTTCATTCTAGCCCCTCAAGTATAAAGTGTGTAGCAACTTGGGTGGAAAGTTACATAATTTTAACGTACCGGGATGACGTAAAGCCTTCGAGGAAAGTCGGATAAATCCCGAGAGATATACATACTTTACATGCTTTAAATCACTTATCTGAAATTAATGGGCATTACACGTTTTTACAAAGCCTCTACATTCTCAATGATTCCTGTTCTTATGGTCCAAACTAAGGATCGCCCCCAGCCATAGTTTGCAGGGTAATATTAAACGAGTTTATTATATATATTACCAGCTTTAAAGCCTGTGAACACACGAGATTATCGCTCAAGGAAAACTCACATGGCAGTTCATCTCATCTCTACAGGCGATCAGATTGCAGACGTTTTTACAAAGCCTCTACCTTCTCAGTGATTCCTGTTCTTACGGTCCAAACTAAGAATCGCTCCCCGGCCATAGTTTGCGGGGGAATATTAAACGAGTTTATTATATATTATATTACCAGCTTTAAAGCCCGTGTAACACACATGATTATCCAAATTATAAAGTTATAAGTAAAGCAAATAATTACATAACGTATATGGAAAAATGTATTACATTTATGCTCGTATCTATACTATGTGTACATAAATTGATTTTATTTATATAACAAAATGATTTTTTTAAATGTACTTAATAAAAAAATGTGTGTGCAAAAGCATGCTCGAAACTTTCATTGTCAGTATCATATATATATAATTGAAAGAATTCAGGAAGAAAAGAAGCGTTACCTTTTTTGATATATTTATCAATTTACA
Source organism: Bidens hawaiensis (assembly GCF_021521415.1). Classification (NCBI taxonomy): domain Eukaryota; kingdom Viridiplantae; phylum Streptophyta; class Magnoliopsida; order Asterales; family Asteraceae; genus Bidens; species Bidens hawaiensis. The sequence continues at coordinate 334,701 of NW_027492323.1, forward strand.
ACCCAAGAGGAAAAGAGAACATTAAATTATAACGACGAATGTTCTTCAAGAACTATGTTTTTCTGAGCTACACCATGAAAAAGATTTTGATAAATTTCAGGGGCTTTGACTTTGCCATAATGACAACATAAAAAATAACTCATTCAATTTTGTGAATATTTTGCTTTATTTGAGCATAGTTTTGCAAGACATGCTTCCCATACAACGTTCTGATCACCATTGAAGGAAAAGTTATGTTGACACAAATGTTTCAAATTTAATAAAAATTAGAAACATTGATAGGCCTGGGGTGGCATGTCGAAGGTGTTCACTATCTTTTTTTAAATTTGAATGGTCGGGAGAAAAATAGTCGATTTTTCAAATCCCGAACCTTTTAATTATTTCCAAAAATGTCCTTGAAAATAAATTTGAAACCCGAATCATGTTTAAAATTCTAACTTTCATCCATTTGACATCTTTAAGTCAACACTTTGAACCCGTAACAAATTTGACGATAAATCTATTTGCATTCTCAAATTTTTAAAAACACTCAGATTTATTTTGACTCGTAACAAATTTTAACCCAAATGTTGTTAACTTGTACCAAACAATCTATTTGTCAACTTTTGACCATAATCAAGTTAAGTTCCACAAAACCCGAAACAATCCTTGATTAAGAAAACCAAGAAACTAAATATGTTAAACTTTGTTATATATGAAAGTAATTGGTATATATTTACTAAATTAACCGAAAAAATAAATTGGTGGATTTAAAGCATATATTTATAATTTATAAATTTATACGACAATTTACTTTTAAGTATATATTTATAATTTAATGATTAAAAAAATAAATCAACTTTTAAGTATATATTTATAATTTAATGATTAAAAAATTTGCTTTGTAAATTGAAGCATATTCGAGTTTTGTTTTTCTTTATAATCTTCAAAAATATATATACTACAATATGTTAATGATAACATTTAAATTGTATTCTTTTCAATCTTTAAAAAACATGGTTTGCTGTTAATTTTTGAATTTCACAAAGTATTTTTGAATATATAGTAAAATAATATGTTAATATTTGTTTTTATAAAAATGTATAGATATAATAAAATAAAGTGTAAAAGAAAAGTGAATATGACATATTATAGTCAATTAAAAAATATCAGTTTTCGAGGGAAAAGAGTTATGAGGTTTAATCATAAAGCGATATGTGTCACAGTTATTTATATCCTTGTAATTTGTACAATATCAATTACAATAACCAATATACGACATTTAACAAGCTTATCTGGACCTCTAATTCTTATGGCAAGTTGAACAGAACCTCTTCACTTCTAATAACACATTCTTGAAGTTCTGTCATTTAGGAAACTTAAACCTTTGTGTTTTAAAGGTTTTGTCTTTATCAATGAACTACCAACCCCATTAGTATAAATTATGGGTTCTGTTTGTCCCTGCTTTTTTTGTTTTAATATTTGTTTGTAATTTTATTTCCTTTTGTCTATTTTTTGCTTTTTCCTTTTTTTTATTTTTGATATTTTATTACAACTTTTAAATGGTTGTTTTTACCTAACAAGTTATTAGAATCATTTTGGACGGTTTTACATTACGTTTTCTAAAATTACGAAGTAAATTTTTATTATTACATTTTGATGCGCAAAATCGAGATGCAGCCATATACTGAGCAAACAAACATAGATATCCTTTTGTAGGGCCAATATTCTATATTGTTATTAGGATTGTGTATGTCGCTCTAGTTTGCTTTTAGTCGATGTATTGCGTACTCGGTACGTTTATTTTGTACGCTTAAAATGTAAACTTTGGAGAAATGGAGACCCTATAAAAGGGTCACTTAACCCATTTCTCCATAAAAACCCTTTGACACAACTCCAGTAAATAAAGTTTTATCTTATCTATCTTCTTTTTCTACTTTCAAGCAAATAAACCAAACAAACTAAGATCCGAGATCCGAGTGTTGTTGGTGATTTCCGCTAACCAACAACACGGATTGATCAGAGTAAAGTTATTAGATCCATTCTAGAGGACCTACAAGTGGTATAAGAGCTTTCGGCACAACTTTTTGTGGTTTTGGGGTCAAACTTTTCGGATTTTGATCTTAGTTTTTGTTGGATTTGAAGTTGTTTTTGCGTGAAAAAGTGAGTTGCGGGTTCACGAAAGAAAGTTACGATTTCTTTGGTTTTTGATTGTGGAAAGTTTGTGAAAATTTGAGATTTGGTGTGGTGTTTGGCATTTAAGTATTTGGTGTACTGTTGTTGGTGTAAAGTAGAGTTGAAAAAAAGGGAATTTCATGTGGTTTGTTTGGATCGAGTCACTAGTGCCAAACCACTAGAGCCAAATTCCACTCCCACTAGAGCCAAATTCCACTGGAGTCAAATTCCACTCTAGTTCACTAGAGCTAAATTCCACTCGAGTCACATTCAAGTAAAAAAAAAAAAAACTTTCAAGTCGAGTCAAGTTTTGAGTCGAGTTTTCAAGTCGAGTAGGTCGGGTCGAGTCGAATTAAAAAAAATAATAAAATAAAATACCAATAAAAAATGTCTTATTATCCTAAGCTTGAAGGAAATCTGAATATGAGGCAAAATCAAATGGAAACGTTAAAAGGAGAATTCGACACGTTTAAACATATTCAAGGTGAATCGATTGCCTCTCATCAACAGATTTGAGTCACTTGTCACTAAAATGAGATGTGCCGGTATCATCAATGGTTTGTCTAAGATCAACATGAAGCTGTTGAATTCACTGCCTTACTCATGGTGCATCAATGCGATTACCATAAAGAGAACCACAGACCTGAATACCATAGCACTCTCAGAGTTGACTTCTACCATCAAGTCTTTTGAATTAATGGAAAATAAGCTTCAAATGAACAATCATTTCAAAGAAAATAAAGCTAAGGCAAGTGCTGCACGTGAAAGCAGTCATGCATGTCCTATCCTTCCTGAGGTACAGATAAATCTTTGCACTCATGCATGCATTCACAAAGTTGAGTTCTATAGAGATAACTATGATGTTGTTGTTAAAGAGAACTCACAGTTGAAAAGTCTCAACAAACAATATGTTAAAGTTGATGAGATTTACATCACTAAGATCAAAACTCACCATGAGGATGTTGCAAATTTAAAATTAAAGATTTTTCAATCACAAAAGGAAGTTGAATATTACAAAAACATAATTACAAAATTGAAAGCTGAAATTGAAAATCTAGAAACTAAGCTTTCAGATAAAAAATTAACTTCTTAAAAACATGAATTAGCTGTTGAAAAATTTGAGTTAGCATCAGGTAAGTTAAATGATATTCTTGGAGCTGACGTAGGCTGTCGCGGTCTACTCAAACAATTAATTTTAAGACTTAAATACCTATAATAAGTATGGGTAAGTAAGGTCGTCTCCACAGAAACTCAAGGAAAGCGCTAATTTATTATTACTAAATTAATTATTAAACTAATGCGGACAGACGATGTCAAGCGGTTTTTATAAAAAGATTTAATTAAGACTAATTATTACTTAAAAAGATTTGTAAACAATATTAATTAAAAAGCATTCATTCTAGGTTCGGGTTATGTGTTCCATATGTCAATCACAGATTCTCTAGTCTTTGGTTTTACAATAATTGCTATTCCTATGGTTTGATTTATGATGACAAGCGAAACCCTAACCGAATTGTTGACAAAAATGAACCCGGACACCACAATTACCAATTCTATGTCCAGGATAATTAACTTAATGATAAGATTTGATTATTATAGTTCAAGGACACAAGAGCTTAACCCTAAATGTTGATGAACAACCAAACAAACGTTACACAAATCAATAATCACAAACACAACTTTTAATCAACCAAATAACTAATTAAGCAAGACAAATCATATAAATTCAATCAAGCTATAACCATTAAGCATTAGAATCTGATCAAAATAGTACTTCACACAAAACCTTAGCCTAGAACGAACACACACGATTAGCCAGACATCGACATAATCGTTAAAGTACTTATCTTGATGAACATAAGATCTTAGGACAAACCGGAAGCTTTGGAATGATGGAAAATCTCCATAGAACTCCTCCTTTACCTCTGGAAGTCGTAATATCCGAAATAGGGTCGAAAAATCGTTTATATAGTGAAAACCCTAACTTTTGCCGACATTGAGCATCTTCGCGTATCGCGAAGTTGCCATGTGGTGCATCTTCGCGATACGCAAAGATGCAACTGACTTCAAATTTAGATTCCTCTCGTCGAGAAACATGAAATTCTTATATTATGGATTTCGTAACTCATTTTCTAGGCCAAGATATGCCCATTTTACTAAAACAAACTTTCCTGGTAACCCATGTTGTTCAGTTTTCGCTTCGGCTTCATATTTCTCATCCAATCCTCTCCCGAATCCTTCTTAACCATGCATATATGTTTCCCCATGCTTCCATCATCTCGAGGCTTGCTTAATCTTTATCTGGATGGCTCTGAATTAGCTCGTTTAAGCTCCTTAACTTCCAATGTCCTGAAAACACATAACAACGCTTGAAGTACCAATGTTCATTCGATTATTTAACTAAAATTAACTAATTAATATATAAAATAAACTAAATTTTACCCAACCATCAGGAGCACAGAGGAGTGCAAAACTAAAGTCGGGATTATGCTATGATTATTCAGCTGTGCCTCCACCGTTGAATGATAACTACACTAGCCTACCTCACTTTTGTTATAACACCCCTCCAGAGAAAGAGATGGTATATGGAATTGGTCATGTACCAAAACCAGTAACATTTGTTCCCCCAACTTCTAAAGCAACTGCTCCAATACTTGTAACTGTTGATTCTAGTGGTGATTCATCTTGTTAGCGGGTTGTGTTGAAGAAAGTGGGTCGGTGGAAATGGACACGAGTTGTGATTATGAAACCGTTTGTGATGAAACATTTGTTGACAAATGTGTCAATGAAAGTAGGCCTGTTAAGGTGAACATATCAAGTTGTTCATCATCAATTTGTGAGACTAAGGATAATTCAAGTAAAAGTAAAGTTTTTGAAAATGAAAAGGCAAGTACTTCGTGTAAATATATTCCATCAAATAAACTATCATTTTCTCAAACACCCAATCAATTAACAAATCCTCAATCAATTAAGAAATGCTCATACGCGATGAGGTTTCTTAAAACCAACTCAGTGAAATCATTAATCCACAATACTGGCATTGTGAGAGTAGGCTTACCCCAAGAGCAAGAAAAACATGGAAGCCTACGTGATTTCACTTTCATCATCAATGGCCATTCTGCATGTTGGGCACGCTTAAAGTTCACCCCTGCCCTGCCTAGTTCTAAGGCCGAGGGAACTCTTGATTTTGGAAATTCTGATGACGTAGCATTTTCATACTGGAAACATTCATGCAGAAGGCCAAGAATATGATGATGAGTAGTATTTGAGCTGGTCTTAAGTTTGTGTTCTGCAAACGGGTTGACATGCTCTAGAACTGGATGGATCGTATTAATAAGAGAGGCTGTTTGATCAAATTTTGAGATAGTGCAGTCAAAGATATGTTGAAGAAAAAGGAAGGGGATTTGGTTTTCTAGCAGCACCAGGTCAAAAACTGTAAACTGTACAAACGTCATGTTTCCCAAATTTGATTCTTCAGGGTTCGTAGCCCGGTAAAAGTATTCGAGTATGAAGCAACCATCGATAACCATCATTTTGGTAAGTTCAATGTTCTTGTAGCTTATTGTCTCAGCATAACAAGACCTGATTTGGTCTATTGAAGCATTCACCTACTGCGTACACGCTTGCAATGTCTCGTCATGTGTCGAATCTAAACGGCTCAATAGACTGAATACATGATTGACTTTTTCTACTTCACCTGCTTTCAAGTTTTCATCTTCTCTGTGAAGAGGTCCAATAGAGACTATCCGAGGTTTGTAAGAACTTGGGTTGTGATCTTTAAAGATACTACCAACCCTGTGAATTGATGGTGCGAACTGTTTAGGCTGACTTTTCTTTTTCAAACAATCAAGAAGACTTTGGACGGTAATTTCTACATCTCCAAGCCCCGTTTCCATATTTGCTAGTGGAAATGTTAGCTTTGATTCCTGGTCAATAAAGAAAACATAGGAAAGTCACTACCAGATTAACCAAGAACTATCTTGTATTTGTATATCGATCGCTTGCTTTTAAAAAACGTGAGACGCTTAGGTCCTTGAAGCCGAGGCATGAGGCAAAGCCATCATGTATACTTGGTGCCATGTATTATATAATTTATTGAAAAGATATTTGTTTATGTTTTTCCTTCCTTAATTTTGTTGCATTTCTTTGCATTTATACCTTTTGAGTATTTTCGTTTTTGGTATGAGATAAATCTACTGAATTGTTTATGGTATCAGAGCGGGTATCCCACTGCTCGAACCAACCAAAAACCCAAAACAGTCGCCTCCGCTGCCACTATACACAGCTATCAACAACCCGCCGTCTCCAAGACACAACCCTTCCTAGATTTGTCTCTCCCTTTCTACACCCTCTGTCCAAAAAAAAGAATAAGAAGAATCACAGTTCTGATTATTCCCTAAGTTTTTTTCAACATTCATATCTATTCTAAATAGACTTTTCAACATTCATATATGTTTAGCAACAAAAGTTAGAAATATTCTTGATATTCACTTTCCGACTATTATTTAAGAGGTATGTCAAGGAAGACAGAAAAACCTAAGACGAAAGCGGCTTGTGTAGAAGTCAAGAACAACCCTATACCCGGTTTAAACAATAAATATACCAACAGTTTCTTTGAAAAGATCTGGGATGTTTCAATTATTTTTTGGGAATGGAGGTTCTTTACACTACAAAATGTGTTATCATGTGCCAACGCAAGTTCGCTAAGGACATGCTTTCTGAATTTGACACTTCTAATCTTCCTGTCACCAACTCTCCATTGCCTCATCATTTACAACTAAAAGCTCATGAGGGACTCAGTCTTGATGAACCTTTACGATACAGGAAACTTGTTGTAAATGATAACACAGGAATAAAAGAAGAAATGAAGCAGAGAGAGAAAATTTTATTATCTAAGAATGAACTATTACAAAACAAGAAACAAGAAACCTATATATATACAAGAACATACACGTCGCACATATTTATACGGCATGTAAGATACACGCCGTATAACATATATGACGTGTATGTTGTTTTATACTACATGCACATTATATATGCATATACGTTCACACCCCTCTCAAGTTGGAGGTTGAGAAAACCCCAACTTGTATAGAAGCTCGTGAAAATGAGGCCCTGGTAAGCTCTTTGTAAAAATGTTAGCAAGCTGATCTTTCGTGTTCGTATGCACCAAAGTCACGAGTCCCTCTTGTAACTTCTAGCGAATGAAATGGCAATCGATTTTAATGTGCTTAGTCCGCTCATGAAAGACAGGATTTTTTGCAATATAGATTGCAGCCTGATTGTCACATTTAAGTGTGACAGGAGTAATGTTAGGAACATTGAACTCTGACAGAAGTCTTGTCAAACATGCAAGTTCGGCAGTCACTCGTCGAAGAGATCGGTACTCGGCTTCAGCGGAGCTTAAAGAAACGGTAGGTTGTTTCTTAGATTTCAAAGAAATCGGAGATCCTCTAAATAAAACATTAAACCCACTGACCAATCGACGAGTATTGTGACATGCAGCCCAATATGAATCACAAAATGCCTGTAAAGCAAAAGAAGGATTGTTTTTGAAGAATAAACCTTGAGATAAAGTGTCTTTGACATGTGAAAGAGTGTGCAGTGCAACATTCCAATGAGACATCCTCGGATCCTCCATGAATTGACTCAGAAGGCAAACGCAACATCAGGTCTTGTGTGAGCAAGGTAATTAAGTTTACCAACAAGTTTCCTGTATCGTAAAGGGTCATCAAGAACGAGTCCCTCATGAGCTTTTAGTTGTAAATGATGAGGCAATGGAGAGTTGGTGATAGAAATATTTGAAGTGTCAAATTCATAAAGCATGTCCTTAGCGAACTTGCGCCTTTTGTAGAATAAAGAACCTCCATTCTCAAAAAATAATTGAGACGTCCCAGATCTTTAATTTTGAAAGAAGAATCCAGAAAATTTTTGGGATTATTGATCTCTTCCAAATTGTTGTCGACATATACAGCAACATAAACCATTGATGATCTCATAAATTTTGAAAACAAAGAATGATCACTCTGAGAACTTACATACCCTCTTGATTCAAAGCAGAAGACAATTTTTCATACCGTTATCGAGAAGCTTGTTTCAAACCATATAAGGATTTTTGAAGCTTAAGCACCTGATGATTAGGGAGCTGCATACCAGGTGGTGGTAGCATGAAGATATCCTCATCTAAATCTCCATGAAGAAAAGCTTTGTTAACATCAAGTTGGAACATAGGCCAACTTCGTTTCGTAGCAACAGCCACAAGACTTTGAATGGTGGTCATATTGATAACAGGAGAAAAAGTTTCAGTATAATCAATACCCTCATTTTAAGTATCTCCTCATCACCAATCTTGCTTTACAATGCCCAACCGTCCCATTTGCTTTGTGTTTAACTTTAAACACCCATTTGCATTTAATAGCTTTCTTTCCAGGAAGAATGTCAACAACAGCCCAAGTATTAGTTTTTTCAAGAGCCTGAAACTCAGCTTTCATGGCATTTTGCCATTCGGGGATGTCGGCAGCTTCCTTATATGAAGTAGGTTCATGTAAATCAGAGATCGGTTTGGTGAGAGATTGATTGGAAGGAAGAAGATGATAAGAAGAGCTAGAGGTAGAGGAGGAGCGCGAATTAGTGACAGTGTGAAAACAATGGTGAGAAGAATCAGAGTGATCACAAACATAATCATTTAAGTATGAGGGCGGATGAACAAAATTTCTAGAAGATCTTCGAACAGGTTGATCATTAGGAAGAAAATTAGAAGAAGGATTAGGAGCAGCAGAAGATGGAAAAGTAGGAACAGGATCAGTAGCAGGAGTAGAAGCGGAAGATGGAAAATTAGGAACAGGATCAAGAAGTAGACAAAGGATCATACCAGGATGATCAGAGGGGTGAAGATAAAGAGGATTCGAGTAATCAATGGTCATGTTTTGAACGAAAGAACTGTTCGGGGCTTCCATTAGGAAACACAACAAAAAACGAAGCAAACGCACGAAAGAGAAAAAAAGAAAAAAAGACTTATCTGCCGTATATGTTTATACGGCGTATAAGATATACACTGAAAAGAAACTTATGCGACGTGAATGTTATGCGGCATATAAGTATGTATAAAGAACTTATGCACTGTGAATGTAATACGGCGTATAAGTATGTATTGTTTTGAGACTTATGTGCCAGAAAAACTTATGTGGGTTGTGAGTTTGTTCAAAGAGAAAATGACAAAAATTTAAGGAAAATGAATGAGAAAAGATTTGAAACTTTGAGAAAAGGTACAGAAACAAGAACATGACATATTGAGAGATTTTGATGAAGTTTGAACGGATAAAAACTCTTAAATGAAGAAAAGAAGGAGAAAAATTGATGAAAATGAGAATTTGATGGAAGAAACACAGGAACGATGAAAAGAGGATGATTAAATGATCAAAAATCAAGAAGAAACAGCTAAATAGCTTATGAAAAGAGAAAACCGGTAAAATGAGAAAAAATCTTGTTGAAACGAAGAGAGGACTAACAACCTTGCTCTGATACCATGTAATTGTTGAAGACGATGACAAAAGAATAAAAGGAGAAATGAAGCAGAGGGAGAAAATTTTATTATCTCAGAATGAATTCTTACAAAACAAGAATCAAGAAACCTATATATAGGGGCGGACCTAGTACTGTTGTACGGGGGTCGGCCGACCCCTGTGAAATTTTTGTTTTTAGTATTATATATATGTTAAAATCCTAACCGACCCCTGAGTATTTTTCAACCGACCCCTGTAAATATTTGAACTGAAAAAGGAAGAACAAGATAATGTATTAGAATTATTTTTTCCGATGACCGGAGATGGTTTTTACCTGCAGTCATGCGCTTATATTTGTTTTTGAATAAGATAGAGTGCACGTTAATCGAAAAAGACAGATAGTACCGTTAGGTTTTCTTATTTTATTGGTCTAGTAAGTTAAAACTTTAAATGTGTGTCTCGTCAAAACACATAGATGCAAAGTGGATGAGAGTAAATTTAATTTCCTTTTTATCTGTTTTTCCATTTTATCAATTTGTTTCGGGATAATGCAATAACTTTTTTTATTGATCTAATTCCTCTGTTAAAATGTTACATTAATCATATTTATAATTTTAAGAGATTTTATATTTTATTCAACCTTTTGTTCTTGAAGAAACACTAACCGAACCCCGGGCAGATTACGGATAACCTGAGGGTTAGATAGATGTTTCCCACGAGGGGTTAGACCCGGCAAAGATGGTTCTTCTGATAACCTGCAAAACAGACACCGTGAGCTCGTCACTGAGAAGGGGGGGTTCCTCCTTGTGACCACCCTCCGGCGTGAGAATCAGACTAGATTGCTCTTTAAATATAAATGTATATTAAGAGATTGCTAGAGCAGATATCAGGTATAATATGATGATAATGTGATAAGATATGATAAGATGAGATGATCATACCATTTGGGGTATTTATAGCCGAAGGTAGGTTTCCAAGGAGGTGTGGCCGGCTGAATAGTATTCTTGTTCTACCAACTGTGGCCTACGCACGTGCCCTGCTGGTAGTTGGTGGGTAGGCAGCGGCTGACATTGACCAGGCCTGCTGTGTACTATTCCTTTTCCACCAACTGCCGGCTATGCACGTGGTATGACAGGAGTTGGTGAGTAGGCAGCGGCTAATAGTGACATACAGTACAAGAGCATGCTGCTCGCCATACTGTTGTCAATAAGCTGTCGTATCTTTAGTCAAATTTTTTGCCCATACCTCGTCAGGTACAGTACAGAAGATCTTCCCGTATCGTACGGACTGGCTTTTGGGCGGGAGTATTCCCCCTCCCGCCTTTGTGCGGGATTGTTCTCGGCTTTGCTCATTCCTTCAGGTGACACTGAGTGATTGAGAGCTAAGTGCCTTGTGCGTGTAGCCTTGCTGCGCGGGTGGCCTTCCCTGATGGCTTGTATCCGCAGCTGCGGGAACAGGCAGAGTACTTCACCATTGGGAGGCATTTCCTGCGGGAACAGCTTGCGTACTGCGCGTAAGGACGTCACGTCTCTGAGCATGGTTGGTCCTGCGGATCCAGTTGGTTTCTGCGCAGACGTCTCTCTTCAAGGTGAGTCTTGCGGGTCCAACTGGGCTCGGCTGGGACCTACCTCTTCAAGTCCCCCCAGTCCAATGTTCTTCTCATGAATGTTTAATAAAGTGAGGTGAACTTTTGGACTTAAGCAAAGGGTTTTGAAAAGGGTTTTTTAAGGTTTTCCATGGTGATTCTTCCCGCGGAAGTCCTTGTCACTTACAGAAATTCCCGACTTTCCTGCTTGATCTTTGGGTATGATGCGGTTAGGTCTGTAACCTCCTCGCAAGTCAGGAGCGTTGAGTCCCACTTGTGTGGATTCTCCATGAGGTTTTGGTAGTTTTGAACATAGTGATCAATTATGTTAAAACCACCAATTCCATCCTGGAGCTTCAAACAATGTAGTTCTCGACGTTCCCACTATACGGGGATGTTATTCCCGTTTCCGCAAGCATTGCCCAGAAGATCCTTCTTGGTTTCAATTCCCTGCGGAGCGCTAGGTATGTGAAGGGTTTTGCCTTAACATTGTACCCGCGCTCGTCTTACGGTTACTTTATTTCCAAGGTATTCCTGGCGTCCATTCCCTGCGGGTGCTAGGTATGTGAAGGGTTTTGCCTTAACACTGTACCCGCACCCGTCTTATAGTTACTTGGTTGCCGAGGTATTCTTGGCTTCAATTCCCTGCGGGTGCTAGGTATGTGAAGGGTTTTGCCTTAACACTGTACCCGCATCCGTCTTATGGTTACTTGGTTGCCAAGGTAAGGGGTATTTTCCCGCTTACTTTTGAATCTTTTTGAATTTTGAAATTCGAAGAGTTGGTGAAAGGATAAGAACAGTCCAAACCTCTGAAACGTCGTGCGACGGTTTCTTCTGACTGTGTCAGGACGTGCAGGAAGTTATGGTGACGTGACAGTACATGGTCATTCCAGACGCTTTTTCAGGCGCATGGGCGTGATTTTTCGGGCGCGTGGCCGCGAAATTAATGGTACGCGTCCTTTCAACAGCTGTTGCCAGCTTGCTTTTTGCCACGTGTCATAGTTTCATTGCACATTCGATTTCTCTCTCTTCCGCATTAAATGCATCGCATTAATTGCGATTAGTATATAAAGGGGGAGAGGGTTCTTTGTAATCCACACTTTCACTCTTATCTTCATCTTCAAAACGATTTCCGGCGAATACTCACCTTTTCAGGCAAGCATTCTCTTGAAATCGTTTTCTTCTTTCATCTGTAAGATGTCTTCTCGTGATCTCGAATCTACAGCCGATGACAAGAGTACTGCTGGCGAGTGCCAGTGTGCTCTGCCTGTCGATCTGTATCAGTACATCGTCAGGAAGTTCATGCTCGAGTCTCTCGAGCCTGAGTTTCCTGAACCCCATCAGACGGTGTATGATGCCCCCAGAGGCAAGATCGGGGTATATGATGCATTCTTTGTCTATGGGAATCTTAGGTTCCCGTTGACAAAGTTTGTGTACCGTGTCCTAGAGAGGCACGGTGTGCACCTGACCGAGGTGCACCCGATGGCGATTGCGAAGATTCGCCACTTCGAGTGGGTGTGCCGGATTCTGGGCATTGAGCCCTATGTCGACCGCCTGATGACCTTCTACTCTTGGAGGTGCATCCAGGGGTGGTATACGTTGATAACCCGGATCAAGGGTTTGAAGATTAGCGCAATCGAGCGCAGTCTTCGCTCATGGAAGCGGGAGTTCTTCTACATCTTCGCTCGCGCCATCCCCCTTGCCATGAAGTTCAAGAATGGGCAAGCACTTCCCAGCCTTCACGCCTCCAACTACGAGGAGGCGGAATGGTTTTCGAATATATCCCGAGTCCAATCTCCGGTTTACCGGTTTGCGGAGTCCGGGATGGTGATGCTCGGGATGAGACGGGTGTGGAAGGATGCGGATGCGCGAAAGATCCCGATCGTCCTCGAATACGGTTTGAACTCTGTTCCTTACGGTATGCTCTGCTTCTTTTTGTTGATTTAGAATATCTTCTAACTGTTTTTCTTTTATTTCAGAGGGGAACGACTTGCAGTCGCTCCTGTATCCGCGGGAGGCTGACAGTCCCGCTCGGATGGGTACTCGCGCTCTAGACGAGAACGAGTTGCCCATCCTAGAACAAACGGCGGATCGGTTCGTGGAGGTCTATCCGCTAGGCCACGAGATCCTGAGCGCCAGGCGGCCAGGTAAGGCGCTATTCAACCCTCGACCCCTCAATGTTGAAACCTCTGCTGGAATTCCTCTAATCTTATGTTCTGATGAGGAATCCGCAGATGGTCCTCCGTTGGTGCGGAAGAAGAAGGCTGCCGGCGGGAAGGGGAAGGAGAAGGCCTCCACTGCCGATCCGGTGCCTCGGTCTGACTCAGAGGCCGAGAGCGAGGAGGTGGCGGGGAACCCCGGTGGTGATAAGACCACCGCTCCGGAGGCTGCGACGACTGTCACCTCCGGAGAGCCCAGGATGACAATGGTGAGCGGCGTGAAGAGGCCGGCTCCATCGGGTTCATCCCCGCCTCTCCGTACCTTTAGGCTCAAGAAAACCCGTAAGTACAGACTTCCCTTATTTTTAACTTCTTAGCTTTCCATCATTAATACTTGTCTTCTTTTTTGTGCAGGCGTGGATGTTGACGCATTCCAGGGTGGAGCGCAGAGGAGTACCCCTCCGCCCATGACGGTAGGCTTGGCCAGCCTACCTGAGGCGACGACCCAGGCGGCTGCGCCTGCGCCTGCTTCCGCTGGTTCAGTTGCTCACTCCGTTGAGCCGACTGTTCCAGCTGTGATGACATCACCGCCGGCCGTCAGTGCCATTTTTACCACATCTTTCACTGAGCCGGCGGTTACTTTTGCTGCGAATTCCGCAGCGGCGACCGCGGCGGCTGTTACCATGCCTCCTCCGTCATCGGCAACGACGGCCGATCCTTCAGGTATGCATGGGGCTTATCGCCAACCTCTTCCTCCTTCCCATCTGCCTGACCTCTTGGATGGATTTCCCTTGGGTTCAGGTGATGGGTTCGGCGGCTATCGGCCTGTTGTTGACCCTACAGGTGCGTAGGGTTCCTTTGTCCCTTTTCATATTTTTTTATCATCTTTTCCTAACTGCTTTATGTTTTTTGCAGTGTCGGATTCCAATGAAGTGTATGCTCCACGATGGAACATCCGCCGAGGAACAACCCTTCGCACACCTGTGGAGTGCGTGGAGTGGGCTCGTCACGCTACTCCCAGTGGTGCGTTGGGGGAAGCCATGGCTAGCTACCAGGAGGGTAGGCTAAGCAATGAGCTTCGGGTTCTCCTGGCCTGAATGCAGCCGCGCGTCGAGCTGCTTGGTCGTGAAAACGACAAGTTAAAAGCAGCTCGCCTTCAGGAAGTAGCTCAGGCGCGGGCTGTCCGTGAGGAGAATAGGAGGCTCTCCGTCGCGGCTGCGGAGAAGGAGAAGGCGTTCAAGGCCCTTGAAGTTGAGGTTCAGGGCCGTCTCGAGGCCCGTTCCAAGGCTGCCCAAGCTGTTAATGAACAGCTTCGGCTGGCTAAGGAAACTGCTAGGAACGCAACTGAAAGGGCCACCAAGGCTGAAGCTGTTGCTGAGCCTCTACGCGTGGAGAATGAAGAGCTTAAAGCCAAATTAGAGGCTCTCCAGCAGGCTCATGATGCCTTGGCGATGGAAGACGCCAAACTCCAAGAGATCTTGGACCAGAGGGGGGTGCTTGACCACACTGAGCGGAAGCTAAAGGGCGTCGAAGAGGCTGCGGCTAAAGAAGTGTTGCTTGCCAACCTCAACAAGAGTGAAGCCGAACGCGCCCGTAACGAAGCTCAAGCTGCCTTCCAGGAGGCTCTGGTTGCCAAGGAATGGCTTCTTCGAGAAGCGTTGTCTCAGGTATGCTTTTCATGTCTTTACGCTTTTCTTTGTAAATAGAAAAGGTTCTGATATTTGTATATTTTCTTTTTTGTAGGTTGTGCATAGAGTCTTTACGGAGACGTCTTATGACGATGCTATGAGCGCAGCCCTCAACGCTTCTCACGAGGATGGGGAAAAGGCCGGCTTCCTGCTTGGTCTAAGGTTCGTTGAGAAAGGCATCCCGCCTTCCAACTTCCCTTTGTTTGATGTAGATACTGAAGCTGTATACGACCAAGCAGTGAATCAGTATGCCGCCTTCCCGCATCCGGTGGTGGAGAAGGTAAACGAAGTTGCTGCTGCTGATGGGCTAGCTATCCTTAAAGCTTTCCTTGAACTGCCACGCTCTACTGATGGTGCTGGTCCAAGTGGAAGTGGCCCTGAAGCTTGATCCTTAAGATCCCTTCCCACTGCTAGGATAGATTTAGCTTGTATAGATTTATTTTCTTGTAGGCGGGTAGTTACCCGGCCATTCTTGTAATGAATCATTGTGAAATATAAATCTTTGTGCGGGTAAGACCGCTATTTTCTCTGGATTCCTTGCTTTATAAACGTTATATGACTTGCATACTTTAGTTTAAATTAGCAATTTTCCAAGTGTGTAGAATAAGTTAACCTTTGAACGTGGTAGATAATAGGTTGAAGTTTTGCTTCCTCTTTCGTGATTGTGCGGGTAGGACCGTCACTTGCACTTAGTAGGATGGCTAAACTTTACTTACATCTGACCTGCGTGGAGGTTTTCCTCATCTTTTTTGAAATTTCTAAGTGTTTAGGATAAGTTAACCTTTAAACGTGGTAGATAATAGGTTGAAGTTTTGCTTCCTCTTTCGTGATTGTGCGGGTAGGACCGTCACTTGCACTTAGTAGGATGGCTAAACTTTACCTATATCTGACCTGCTTGTAGGTTTTCCTCATCCTTTTGTTAGAAATTCTATGTTTTGAATAAGTTAACCGTTCGACGCGCGGTTGTCAATAGGTTCGGTTTCCTCTCATGATTTGTGCGGTTAGGACCGGCACTTTCATTTAGTTGACCAAAGTTTACCTATGACTGACCTGCGTGAAGGTTTGCCGTTTTTTGGGTTTATGCGGGTTTTGCCGCCTTCCCCACGCAACGACTTTCCACGTAATTATGCGGTGAAAACCGGCATATTAGTGTTGAATAAATTAACCGTTCGACGCGCGGTTGTTAATAGGTTAGTGTTCAGTTTCCTCTATCATGATTCATGCGGATAGACCGGCACTTTCATTTAGTGGGATGACTGAACTTTTCCCCTTCAACTGACCTGCGTGAAGGTTTGCCGTTTTTTGGGTTTATGCGGGTTTTGCCGCCTTCCCCACGCAACGACTTTCCACGTAATTATGCGGTGAAAACCGGCATATCCGTGTTGAATAAATTAACCGTTCGACGCGCGGTTGTTAATAGGTTAGTGTTCAGTTTCCTCTATCATGATTCATGCGGATAGACCGGCACTTTCATTTAGTGGGATGACTGAACTTTTCCCCTTCAACTGACCTGCGTGAAGGTTTGCCGTTTTTTAGGTTTATGCGGGTTTCGCCGCCTTCCCCACGTAACGACTTTCCACGTAATTATGCGGTGAAAACCGGCATATCCGTGTTGAAAGTTCATAAAAGTATAAATGTAAAATCATCAGCGTCGATGTTCTAAGGAGAATCATTTCCATTAGAAGTGGCTCTGGGCCTTTTCTTTACAAATTTGGAATTGATCTACATGCAAACTGTGTAATTGAGCTCCCTTCCATGTTGTTGGGATGGGAGTGCCATCGAGCCGATACGCACCTGGTTCGGGATCTCGTTCTTTACGCAGCATGTAGTCTCCACATTGAAGCTGCAATTTTATTCGTGTTTTCCCCAGCTGGGGTTCTACACGCATCAGCCTGCTCAGCGTTCATTGCGCCACGAGGTGCGCGAGCGTCCCATCTCTGACAAATGCTTCGACCATGTCCTTTACGTCTATGCATTCTTCAGTGTTGTGGCCTTTTGTCCTGTGAAAGTCACAGTATTTGCTCCGATCAGCATTGGGACGATGTCGGATTATTGGAGCCTTTGGCCATGGGAGCTCCTCGGTGGCGAATATCTCGGTGACGCTTTTGGTGAGTGGCGTCCATCTGGAGTTCTGGTTCGACTGTACGTTACCCCTTCCGCCTAACCGATGTTGCAAGCCGGATGAGGTGTCAAAGTTTACCCTTGACTGCCAAATGCCTAGCTTCCGCTTTTTGTTTAATCGGGCGGTAAGGACGTTGTCTTCTCTTTTTTTCTGGGTGTAGAGGTTTGTGCTCTGTGGGAGATCTCTACCCAGTTGCTTCTCCGTTTCCGCAAAGCGTTTAGCTGCTGTCATGATGGCATCCCATGTGGATGGCATGCCATCTTTACCCGTTAAGGTGCGGATGAGCTCTGGGTCGTTCGCGCCCTGGATGAAAGCAGCGCGAACAAGATCTTCGCTGATATTTCCCAGACTAAGCTTCTTTGAGTTGAAGCGAGTGATGAAGTCTGGCAAAGATTCATCTTCCTCTCGAATGCATTTGAGGATTGTCCATTGCTCCTCGGTATACTTTCTTTGCTGGCTGAAGTGTTGGCTAAACTTCTGTTGGAAGTCTGCCCAGTCGTAGATGTGGTTGACCGGTAGACGATCGAACCACGCTCTAGCTGGCCCAACAAGCGTCATTTGGAACATGTAACACCACGTAGGTTCCGTCCAATTACTGACGGTTGCCCCCGCTATGAACCTGTTCAAATGATCGTCTGGATCAGATATACCATCATAAGTGCCGATGTTGGACATCTGTTTGGCACTTTTCGGGGCGATTGCTTCCGCAATGTCCCTTGCAAATTTGGACGTTCCCGCATTTGCCACAGTTGGTCTGAATGTTTTGGAGAAGTCACGTGGGCTTCCACCTGTGTTTTTTGGTTTGAAGGCTCCTCTAAAACGCCTTCTCGGTTGGGAGTCCGTTTCCTTACGCTTCCCTTTTGCCCTATGGCGAGGGTTCGCGTCGGTGTCAGATTCCTCCGAGTCATCGTCCAAGTATTCTTCGAATTCGTCAGCCTGTTGGACGGAACGCAAGCGTTCGTCCAACTCAGCTTGGAATTCCTTCTGGCGTGCCTCCGCCCATGCCTTAACTTCATCGAGTGTTTGGCGGGGGAGTCTTGTTCGTTTCTCTAACTGGGTATCGGTGAATCCCAGTGAGCGATTATTTACTGCACTTGCCCCAGCTTGGGTAATTGGGGTAGTGTTCGTAAAATTTACTTCACTTGCCCCGGCTTGAGTAACCGGGGTAGTGTTTGTAAAGACTGTGTAGCCGGTATTCTCCCCAGTAGCTGGGGTTGTGGTTACCGGAGTTTCTTTAACCATCTTTCCAAAAGTTTGAAAAAACTGAAAAGAAATGAAGTTCTAGCTTTTATGCACGGATGGCGCCAATGAAGAAACACTAACCGGACCCCGGGTAGATTACGGATAACCTGGGGGTTAGATAGATGTTTCCCACGAGGGGTTAGACCCGGCAAAGATGGTTCTTCTGATAACCTGCAAAACAGACACCGTGAGCTCGTCACTGAGAAGGGGGGGGGTTCCTCATTGTGACCACCCTCCGGCGTGAGAATCAGACTAGATTGCTCTTTAAATATAAATGTATATTAAGAGATTGCTAGAGCAGATATCAGGTATAATATGATGATAATGTGATAAGATATGATAAGATGAGATGATCATACCATTTGGGGTATTTATAGCCGAAGGTAGGTTTCCAAGGAGGTGTGGCCGGCTGAATAGTATTCCTGTTCTACCAACTGTGGCCTACGAACGTGCCCTGCTGGTAGTTGGTGGGTAGGCAACGGCTGACATTGACCAGGCCTGCTGTGTACTATTCCTTTTCCACCAACTGCCGGCTATGCACGTGGTATGACAGGAGTTGGTGAGTAGGCAGCGGCTAATAGTGACATACAGTACAAGAGCATGCTGCTCGCCATACTGTTGTCAATAAGCTGTCGTATCTTTAGTCAGATCTTTTGCCCATACCTCGTCAGGTACAGTACAGAAGATCTTCCCGTATCGTACGGACTGGCTTTTGGGCGGGAGTATTCCCCCTCCCGCCTTTGTGCGGGATTGTTCCCGGCTTTGCTCATTACTTCAGGTGACACTGAGTGATTGAGAGCTAAGTGCCTTGTGCGTGTAGCCTTGCAGCGCGGGTGGCCTTCCCTGATGGCTTGTATCCGCAGCTGCGGGAACAGGCAGAGTACTTCACCATTGGGAGGCATTTCCTGCGGGAACAGCTTGCGTACTGCGCGTAAGGACGTCACGTCTCTGAGCATGGTTGGTCCTGCGGATCCAGTTGGTTTCTGCGCAGACGTCTCTCTTCAAGGTGAGTCTTGCGGGTCCAACTGGGCTCGGCTGGGACCTACCTCTTCAGTTCTATAAAAATTTCGAGTCGTATTCAATATGTATAGCTAAATAGTATTTTGCATCTTGTATAAATGCTAAAAGAACTTGAATTAGAGATTTAGACCACATAAAATCCTTTTAATACTTATTAATTCAAGGATAAAAAATTATGTCGTTATTCATATTTTATCGCATACGTAAATCGGTGCGGTTTTACGCCTCGGCTTGAAGCCATGTCGTGTTGGTGAACTCTCGATTGATGTAATTGTGCTATGTATTTATAATTTAACTTGGTTTTATTTTATACTATGTGACCCAACCCGACCGACCCGGCCGACCCAACCCAGCATCAACGAACTGAAAACTTTTAATATATAATGCAATCAATTTAACAAAACTTTCGACCCCCGTAAAAAAGATTTCCTATATATATACAAGAACATACACGGCGCGTATGTTTATACGGCCTGTATGTTGTTTTATACTACATACACGTTATATATACATATACGTTCGCGAAGGTTGACATCCGGAAATGTGATCTAAAACTTTGTATGCAGTGACATGAAGTTTGAACAATTAAGTTCAACAAAAATATGTTACTTTTGTTCCATTAAGGGTTCTGATCTTAGTTTGGATGTTTGTAACCGAATACGTTGGATGGAGACTTGAACCTGGCCGTAGGCTTGGAGTCGCTCGCATCTCCTTCTTTGTTCGTCATGGATGGTAATCGGAAAAGAAAGAATTAAAGCACTGGATTGAATGGAATAACATTTTAAGATGTGTATTTTTAACTTTCAAGTTCCATTATATTAAAAAATTTATTGTAGTTATTATAAAAAATATTATATATTACGTCATCTGGTTCGACCTTTGACACGTCCGACCTGTGATCCGGTAAGACGGCCGGTTCGATGTCGGTGTGGGTCTGAATACAGATAAATAAGAAAGATAATTACACCAGAAAACATAAATCATAGGCTCTTTAGGGAAGTGCAAGACGCCAGTAGATATTGATAATAAGAAAATAGGCTAAATATGACATTGAAATAAACTCAAAATCACAAATTCAAAATAGGGTTGCGGCGCAGCTTGTTGCCCGTTTGTCTGTCACTTTATTGTAGTCGTTTTGAGTTTAATGAGAAATAGAAAGCAATATCAGTGAAGTGGTAGGTCCCAGCAGAGCCCAGTTGGACCCGCAAGACTCACCTCGAAGAGGGACGTCTGCGCAGTTGGACACGCAAGACTCACCTTAAAGAGGGACGTCTGCGCAAAGACCAACTGGATCTGCAGGACCCACCACGCTCAGAGAGATGACGTCCTTACGCGCAGTACGCAAGCTGTTCCCGCAGGAAAAGCCTCCCAATGGTGACGTACTCCGCCTGTTCCCGCAGCTGCGGATACTAGCCATCAGGGAAGGCTACCCGCACTAACAGCAAGGCTACACGCACAAGACACTAACTCTCAAATAATTCAGTAATGTCACCTGAAGAAGGAATGAGCAAAGCCGGGAATACTCCCGCCCAAATGAGCCAGTCTGTACGCTACTGGAGGATCTTTTGTACTGTACCTGCCAAGGTATGGACAAAAGATCTGACCAAAGCTGCGACAACTCACTGACAACAGTACGACGAGGAGCACGCTCTAGTACATAATGTCACTATCAGCCGCTGCCTACTCACCAACCCCTGTCGTGGCACGTACATAGCCTGCAGTTGGTGGAAAAGGAATAGTACACAGCCGGCCATGTCACTATCAGCCGCTGCCTACCCACCAACCACCAGCATGGCACGTGCGTAGCCCACAGTTGGTAGAAAAGGAATATTATACAGCTGGATGTTCCTGCTTGGACACCTACCTTCGGCTATAAATACTCCAACACCTTGGAACGGTATCATATCTTATTATCATCTTATCTCATATATCTGCTCTAGTCATTTCTCTTAATATACACTTATATTCAAGAGCAATCTAGTCTGATTCTCACGCCGGAGGGTGGTCACAAGGAGGTACCCCCCCCCTTCTCTGTGACGAGCTCACGGTGTCTGTTTTGCAGGTCATCAGAAGAACAACCATCTTAGCCGGACATAACCCTCGTGGGAAACATCTATTTAACCCCCAGATTATCCGTAATCTGCTCGGGGTCACTTAGTGTTTCTTCATTGGCGCCATCCGTGCATAAAAGCTAGAACTAATTCTTTTTCAGTTTTTTCAAAACTTCTGGAAAGATGGTTAAGGTTACTCCGGTGCCAAGGCCAGCCCTGACCAAGAAACCCTGGTAACCACAACCCCAGCTACTGGGGGGAACACCGGCGAGTACACAAATTTTACGAACACTACCCCGGTTACCCAAGCCGGGGAAAGTGCAGTAAACAATCCTTCACTAGGATTCACCGATACCCAGTTGGAGAGACAACAGACGAGGCTCCCCCGCCAAACACTTGATCAAGTTAAAGCGTGGGCGGAAGCACATCAGAGGGAATTCCAAGCCGAGTTGGACGAACGCTTACGTTCACTCCAACAGGCTGACGAATTCGGAAGCACTCGACAACAGCTCAACATGAGCAATGAGTGCGAATACTGGGACGATGATCGGGAGGAATCCGACAGCGACGCAAACCCTCGCCATAGGGCGAAAGGGAAGCGTAAGGAAACGGACTTCCAACCGAGAAGGAATTTTGGAGAAACCTTCAAACCAAAAAACGCGGGTGGAAACCCACGTGACTTCTCTAAAACCTTTAGACCAACTGTTGCAAATGCGGGAACGTCCAAGTTTGCGAGGGACATTACGGAAGCAATCGCCCCGAGGAGTGCCAAGCAGATGCCCAACATCGGCACTTATGATGGTATATCCGACCCAGACGATCATTTGAACAGATTCATAGCGGGGGCAACCGTCAGCAACTGGACGGAACCCACGTGGTGTTATATGTTCCAGATGACGCTGGTTGGAGCGGCTAGAGCGTGGTTCGACCGTCTACCGGTCCACCACATCTACGATTGGGCGGACTTCCAACACAAGTTCATCCAACACTTCAGTCAACAAAGAAAGTATACCGAAGAGCAATGGACGATCCTCAACTGCATCCGAGAGGAAGATGAGTCTTTACTAGACTTCATCACTCGCTTCAACTCAAAGAAGCTGAGTCTGGGTACCATAAGAGAGGATCTTGTTCGCGCAGCTTTCATCCAAGGCGCCGAATATCCATAGCTTATCCGCACATTGACGGGTAAAGACGGCATGCCATCCACATGGGATGCCATCATGACAGCAGCTAAACGCTTCGCGGAAACGGAAAAGCAACTGGGTAGAGATCTCCCCCAGAACACAAACCTCTACACTCAGAAAACAAGAGAAAACAACGTCCTTACCGTCCGACTAAACAAAAAGAGGAAGCTAGGTATTTGGCAGTCAAGGGTAAACTTTGACACCTCATCCGGCTCACACCCTCGGTTAGGCGGAAAGGATAACATGCAGTCGTCGAACCGGAACTCCAGATGGACGCCACTCACCAAAAGCGTCACCGAGATATTCGCCACCGAGAGGCTCCCATGGCCAAAGGCTCCAATTATCCGACAGCGTCCAAACGCTGATCAAAGCAAACCCTGTGACTTCCACAGGACAAAAGGCCACACCACCGAGGAATGCTCAGACTTGAAGGACGTCGTCGAAGCATTTGTCAGAGATGGGAAACTCACGCACCTTGTGGCGTAACGAACGCTGAGCAGGCTAATGCGTGTAGAACCCCAGTTGGGGAAAACACGAATGAAACTGCAGCTTCAATGTTGGAGACTACATACTGCGTAAACAACGAGATTCCGAACCAAGTGCATATCGGCTCGAAAGGCTCGATGACACTCCCATCCCAAGAACATGGAAGGGAGCTCAATTACACAGGCTCCATGTAGATCAATTCCAAACTTTTAAAGAGAAGGCCCAGAGCCACTTCTAATGGAAATGATTCTCCTTATCACATTGACGTTGATGGTCTTACATTTATACTTATGAACTTTCCACACTGATATGCCGGTATTCACCGCATAAATAAGTGGGGAAGTAAGTCGTTGCGTGTGGACGGCGGCAAAACCCGCATAAACACAAAAAAAGGCAAAAATTTCTAAGAGATGAGGACAACCTTCACGCAAGTCACTTATAGGTAAAGTTTGGTCATCCCACTAAACGAAAGTGCCGGTCCTACCCGCACAATCATGATAGAGGAAACTGAACATTAACTTATTGACAACCGCGCGTCGAAAGGTTAAACTTATTCAAAACATTGATATGCCGGTATTCACCGCATAAATAAGTGGGGAAGTCGTTGCGTGTGGACGGCGGTAAAACCCGCATAAACACAAAAAACGGCAGAAATTTCTAAGGGAAAGATGAGGAAAACCTTCACGCAGGTCAGTTATGGGTGAAGATTGGTCATCCCACTAAATGAAAGTGACGGTCCTACCCGCACAATCATGATAGAGGAAACTGAACACTAACCTATTGACAACCACGCGTCGAACGGTTAACTTATTCAAAACACTTGGAAAATTGCTAAGTTAAACTAAAGTATGCACGAGCGAATCATATATTGTTTATGAGGCAAAACAAGTGCCAAATTAAATTATAATATGCATGAGCAAGTCATATAACGTTTATAAAGCAAGTCATCCAGTGAAAGTGGCGGTCCTACCCGCACAAACATTTATATTTCATACAAAATTCAAACATTACAAGAATGGCCAGGTATCTACCTGCCTACAGAAATATAAATCTATCCTAACGGTGGGAAGGGATCTCAAGGTTCAAACTTTAGGACCACTCCCTCCAAACCCACTTGTACCCGCACCATCAGTTGGCTGTGGCGGTTCAAGGAAAGTCTTGAGAATGGTTAGCCCATCATCAGCAGCAGCAATTTCGTTCACCTTCTCCACCACCGGATGCGGGAAGGCAGCATACTGATTCACTGCTTGGTCATAGGCAGCTTCAGTGTCCACGTCATAAAGAGGGAAGTTGGACGGCGGGATGCCCTTCTCAACAAACCCCAGACCAAGCAAGAAACCAGCCTTTTCCCCATCCTCATGAGAAGCGTTGAGGGATGCGCTCATGGCATCGTCATAAGATGTGTTCGTGAAGATCCGATGCACAACCTACAACAAGAAAAAATATATCAAACTTTTCTAAGTATAAAGAAAAGCGTAAAGACATTATGAAGCTGCGCATACCTGCGACAACGCTTCTCGTAGAAGCCACTCCTTGGTGACCAGAGCCTCCTGGAGGGCAGCTTGAGCTTCATCACGGGCGCGTTCGGCTTCGTTTTTAGTAAGGTTGGCAAGCAACACATCTTTAGCTGCAGCCTCTTCAACGCCCTTCAGCTTACGCTCAGTGTGGTCAAGCATGCCCCTCTGGTCCAAGATCTCTTGGAGCTTCTTGGCATCTTCCATGGCCAAGGCATCATGAGCCTGCTGGAGCCTCTCTAGTTTGGCTTTAAGCTCCTCATTCTCAGCGCGCAGAGGCTCAGCAACAGCTTCAGCCTTGGTGGCCCTCTCGGTCGCGTTCCGCGCAGTTTCCTTAGCCAACCGAAGCTGTTCGTTAACAGCTTGGGTAGCCTTGGAACGGGCCTTGAGACGGGCCTGAACTTCAACCTCGAGGGCCTGGAAGGCCTTTTCCTTCTCCGCAGCAACGGCGGAAAGTCTCCTGTTCTCCTCCCGGATAGCCCGCGCCTGAGCCACTTCCTGGCTACGCGCCGTCTTTAACTTGTCGTTTTCACGACAAAGCAACTCGACGCGCGGCTGCATCCGGGCAAGGAGTATCCGAAGCTCGTTCGTCAGCCTACCCTCCTGGTAGCTAGACATAGCTTCCCCCAACGCACCACTTGGGGCGGCGTGACGCGCCCACTCGACACAGTCCACAGCCGTCCGAAGGGTTGTTCCTCGGCGGATGTTCCACCGTGGAACATACACCTCATTGGAATCCGACACTGTAAAAACAAAAAAACAGTTATGAAAAGATGATAAAAAAAGGGCCAAAATAACCCTACGCACCTGTAGGGTCGACAACAGGCCGGTAGCCGCCAAACCCATCACCCGAACCTAAGGGATATCCATCCAAGAGGTCAGGCAGATGGGAAGGAGGCAGAGATTGGCTAGAAGCCCCAACCCTGAACATACCTACTGAACCGGCCGGGGACGAGGTAGTCGCCGGTGCCGGAGGCACGGTTGAAGCCGCCACGGTAGAGACCATCGGAGGTGAACTCACTGGAGGTGAACTCACAACCGTGGCCGCCGCTGCGGAGGAACCCGCAGAAACAATCACCGCCGGCTCAGTGAAGGATGCAGTGAATATGGCACTGACAGCCGACGGAGAGGACGTTACAGTTGGAACAGTTGCCTCAACGGGATGAGCAACTGAACCAATGTTGCAAACAGGCGCAGCCGCCTGGGTCATCGCCTCGGGTAGATTGACCAAACCTACCGTCATGGGTCCAGAAACGCTCCTCCCCGCTCCACTCTGGAATGCGGTTGCATCCACGCCTGCATGAAGACAAGATATTAAATACAATGGCGGAAAGAATTGCGGGTAAGATTAATTTACACTTACGAGTTTTCTTGAGCTTGAAGGTTCTGACAGGCGGGGACGAACCCGATGGAGCCGGCCTCTTCACGCCGGTCACCGTCGTCGTACTGGGCGGATCGGAGGTGATAGCTGTCTCAACCTCCGGGACAGTTGTCTCACCACCACCAGGG
The DNA here is from genome assembly GCF_021521415.1 of Bidens hawaiensis. NCBI lineage: Eukaryota > Viridiplantae > Streptophyta > Magnoliopsida > Asterales > Asteraceae > Bidens > Bidens hawaiensis. Next base: position 360,920 of record NW_027492323.1, read on the forward strand.
TTCCCCGCCGCCTCCTCACTTTCGGTCTCCGAGTCAGACCGGTTCCCCTGATCGGCAGTGGAGGCAACCTTCGCCTTGCCCTTCACGCCGGCAGCTTTCTTCTTCCTCAGGAAGAAAGGACCGTCTGCGGATTCCCCATCAGAAGATGACAAAATTAGAGAAATTCCAGCAGAGGTTTGGGGATGAAGAGGGCGAGGGTTAATGAAACCCGTACCTGGCCGCGTGGCGCTCAGAATTTCGTGGCCTAGCGGGTAGACCTCCACAAACCGATCCGCCGTTTGCTCCAAGATGGGCAACTCGTTCTCGTCGAGAGCACGAGTACCCAGCCGAGCGGGACCACCGCTCTCACGCGGTTGCAGAAGCGACTGCAAGTTGTTCCCCTCTGAAAATAAACAGAAACAGTCAGAAGAAAAACCCTAAATCAGCAAAAAGATATGAAGCATACCGTAAGGGATAGAGTTCAAACCGTATTCGAGGATGATGGGAATCTGTGGCGCCTCTGCCCCAGCATCCTTCCATACCCGGCTCATCCCGAGCATCACCATCCCAGACTCCGCAAAGCGGTAAACCGGAGTCTGGATCCGGGAGATCTTGGTAAACCATTCCGCCTCCTGGTAGTTGGAGGCGTGAAGGTTCGGGAGTGCCCTCCCGTTTTTGAATGTCATCGCAATGGGGACGACACGGGCAGAGATGTAGAAGAACTCCCGCTTCCAAGACCGAAGACTGCGCTCGGTAGCACAGATCTTCAAACCCTTGATCCGAGTGATCAAGGTGTACCAGCCCTGGATGCACCTCCAGGAGTAGAAGGTCATCAGGCGGTCGACGCGGGGCTCAACGCCCAGAATGTGGCACACCCATTCAAAGTGGCGAACCTTTGAGATCGCCATCGGGTGCACCTCCGTCAAATGTACACCGTGTTTCTCCAAAACACGGTACACAAACTTCGTCAATGGGAACCTGAGATTCCCATAGATGAAGAATGCAGCATACACTCCTATCTTGCCCTTGGGGGCATCGTACACCGTCTGGTGAGACTCAGGAAACTCAGGCTCGAAAGGCTCGAGCATGAACTTCTTGATGATGTACTGGTACAGGTCAACGGAAAGAGCACACTAGCACTCGCCAGCAGTACTCTTATCGTCCTTATCAGACGCGGACATCGGGTTCTCGGTGTATACCTCGGACTCCTCAGCAGTAGCCTCAGGATCACGAATGGAAGACATGTTTTGGAAGATGGAAAAAAGAACGATTTCAGGAGAATGCTCGACAAAAGTTAGAGTATTCGCCGGAAATCGCTTAAAAGAAGAAGTGAAACTGTGAGTTGAGACGCATCCTCTCCTCCCTTTATATACTCATCGCAATAAATGCGATGAATTTAATGCGGGAGAGAGAGAAAAGCGCAGGTGCAATGAAACTATGACACGTGGAAAAAGCAAGCTGGCAACAGCTGTTGACGGGACGCGCGCCGTAAACTTCGCGCCCACGTGCCATGCTTGCGGAAAGGGATATAACATCCCCGCATAGCGGGAACGTTGAGAACTAGATTGTTGGAAGCTCCAAGATGGAATTGGTTGTTTAACATAATTGATCACTATGTTTAAAACTACCAAAACCCCGTGGAGAATCTACACAAGTGAAACTCAACGCTCCCGACTTGCGAGGAGGTTACACACCTACCCGCATCATACCCAAAGATCAAGCAGAACAGTGGGAAATTCTGCACGTGACATTAGGAAACCCGCGGGAAGAACCCCGCGGAGAACCTTAAAACTAAACCCTTTTCAAAACCCCTTGCTTAAGTCCAAAAGTTCACCTCACTTATTAACAATTCATGAGAAGAACATTGGACTGGGGGGACTTGAAGAGGTAGGTCCCAGCAGAGCCCAGTTGGACCCGCAAGACTCACCTCGAAGAGGGACGTCTGCGCAGTTGGACACGCAAGACTCACCTTAAAGAGGGACGTCTGCGCAAAGACCAACTGGATCTGCAGGACCCACCACGCTCAGAGAGATGACGTCCTTACGCGCAGTACGCAAGCTGTTCCCGCAGGAAAAGCCTCCCAATGGTGACGTACTCCGCCTGTTCCCGCAGCTGCGGATACTAGCCATCAGGGAAGGCTACCCGCACTAACAACAAGGCTACTCGCACAAGGCACTAACTCTCAAATAATTCAGTAATGTCACCTGAAGAAGGAATGAGCAAAGTCGGGAATACTCCCGTCCAAATGAGCCAGTCCGTACGCTACTGGAGGATCTTTTGTACTGTACCTGCCAAGGTATGGACAAAAGATCTGACCAAAGCTGCGACAACTCACTGACAACAGTACGACGAGGAGCACGCTCTAGTACTTAATGTCACTATCAGCCGCTGCCTACTCACCAACCCCTGTCGTGGCACGTACATAGCCTGCAGTTGGTGGAAAAGGAATAGTACACAGCCGGCCATGTCACTATCAGCCGCTGCCTACCCACCAACCACCAGCATGGCACGTGCGTAGCCCACAGTTGGTAGAAAAGGAATATTATACAGCTGGCTGTACCTGCTTGGACACCTACCTTCGGCTATAAATACTCCAACACCTTGGAACGGTATCATATCTTATTATCATCTTATCTCATATATCTGCTTTAGTCATTTCTTTTAATATACACTTATATTCAAGAGCAATCTAGTCTGATTCTCATGCCGGAGGGTGGTCACAAGGAGGTACCCCCCCCCCCCTTCTCAGTGACGAGCTCACGGTGTCTATTTTGCAGGTCATCAGAAGAACAACCATCTTTGCCGGACATAACCCTCGTGGGAAACATCTATTTAACCCCCAGATTATCCGTAATCTGCCCGGGGTCACTTAGTGTTTCTTCAATCAGCATTGAATTCAATTTAAATATTCGGTTTACAAAATTAACAAAGAGGTTAGAGTTACCTGTCAACAGATTCAAAATCAAGTCTGACCAGAAGCAACAAGGAGGTTGGACCGTTGTGCTGTTGTCAGAAAGGGTGACGGTAGCCGGACCGTCGGCTGGTCACTCTCGGAGGTGGAGTGAGATGCTTAGTTGTTGACTCAGAGATATTGTATGCCAACTATTTTGTTACCATCAGATTATGGTATTGATCAGTGACTAAACTTATAGTAGTCTAGATTTCTATTTTTAGAAGTCTGGGATATGTAATGTAAGGAGTTGGTGAGCGTAGGAAGGCCTCACAGGACACAGGCTCATGAAAATATTGTTTTTCTTTTTTTGTATGAATCGTTCGTACACAAATTAAGTAAAAACACTTTTTAATAGATTTATATACATACAAATATAAGATTCGTGAAAAGTGTTTTCGTACTATTGTTTCACATGGCAACTTTCCATTATACATACAATCATAAGTCATCACAAGATGACACTGTGGTGATATTCAAAGATCCTATGTTCAAACATTCCAAGGTAAACATCTTGTATGGTCATCACCATTAAACAAAAAACAAAAAACAAGTGCGTACAATTACAAGATTCATGAACGGCGTTATCGCGCTATAAGTCCAATTGGTACCTTCCCATTAGGCCACATGAAAACAACTAACTTTCGTGTGTGTGTCATGTGTATGCGTGTGTCTATGCGTTATGTGCGTTAAGTTAAAAGATCATAATGTCAAAAAAAGGCTATGAAGAGATTCTAGACTTCTAGTCATTTGATCAAACCTATTAATTGTTTATATTAAATGAAAGTTAAATTGCATCAGGTTTTTATTCAATAACTTTTCGTTTCAAAATTGAAAACTAGCCTTTAGTTCGAGATATAAATCTGGTAATATTTAAATGTAGGATTTTTAGCCAACTAATTGCATAATTAGAGTCATCTTTTAATCATAATAACACAAAAGAATTATAACGCAGTGAACATCCATGAACAATATCACGAACTTAAACACAATATGCTAATTTTGTCTCTTAGGTCCTCCTTTAATCACCATAACGCAAAAGAACTAAAATGCATTGAACATCCATGAACAATATCATAAACAAAACACACAATAATCATTCATGAACAATATAAACTATGAACTAAAACGAACATCAGCATCATGAAAAAACAAAGTGAAGAATGTCATGAAGTAAAAGACAATGAGTACATAGAACCATGAAGAGCATCTACACAATGAACATCCACGAACAATATAAACTTGGATTCTGTGAAGAACACCATGAACTAAAACACAATGAGTAGAACATTATAAGCTAAAATACAGTGAAGAAATCATGAACTGTAACATATAGTGAGTAGAGCATATGAAATTAAACATGGTGCTTAGAATATGATGAGTTAGTACATATTGAGTAGAACATCATGAATTATACATAGGAGTAGAACATCATGCCCTTTGCGTCGCCGAGGTCCGTGCTCAGAACGGCACTGCGGCTGTCACTAAACAGGTAACGCCATAACAGGTTAATACTTATTACTTAGTAGAGTCATAGGTTATTTGTTTAATTGTTTTACACTTTTACATCTTAGTTTCTGAATGATGTTGAGTTTATATGTTTAATATGATTGTTTAGAATCTATTTGGAAATTTGAAGAACCTATATTGATGAGTTTTTTTTTTTAATACTTTTCAGTTACTTTGATGGTGGTCGCTCCATGTTGACTGTTGAGTCAGTTCATACTCCGAACCTGAGGTTTGTAACCGAGCCAACCCATCGATTGCATTCAAACCGATGAACAGCCGACGCGCTTTACCCACAGGTGTTAATTTCCGAGTGGAGGAAAGTGATGGGTGGGACCCACGTGTGCGTTGGTGGATTATTACGTGCAGATTGACGGTTGATATTAAACTTTGAGTTTAATCCAATGGTTGGTTGTTTGGGTTGGTATTATTGTACGGGCCAAGAGTTAGAAAGACGACAAACCTTGATTATTATGTGGGCACACCACATTGGGGGCACTTTTTTCAATTAATTTATATTTTGAAGTGACAAAATATCTTATTATAAAATTGCCGTTTAAAAAAAAAGGTGACAAAATGATTTGTAATTTAATATTATTATATGTTATCTGAAATATCTGTTTAGAGGAATTTTTCTAGAAAGTTAAGATTGATGTGACATAAATCATAAATGTATTTGCCATTTTGGTTTTCATTCTCTCATTAGAGCATGTTATTGTGTATGACTATTTGATTAATTGTATTCTTATAAAAGGCATACATTTGCATGCGAATGTTTATGTTTAATAAGATCATCATTAGTTGTTCACTTGTTACATTATCACTTGTCAAATACTTAAACATAATGCTATTGACTATATGGTTCAATGACATGAGGGTGATAGTTAATTTTTAAATATTAAATTCTCAAGTTTGAAATCGATCACTCACAAATTATAAGATAAAACTCACAATGAAAGAAGTTAAGCCAATAGGGATCACTCACAAATTACTCGCTTCAGGCAGGGTTAACGGTAAAGATGGTCTGAACCAAGGTAAGAGTGAACAGAATGATTGCAGCAACTAGAGAAATGCTATTCCATGGATTGATGAAATAGTTACGCCTCAACCATGCAAGATTTCTGGACCAGTAACTATTGTAGTGGCGATTCATTTCCACCCACTGCTTCGAGTAAAAAAAATCTATAAAGCAAACATCTTTGCATAAGTTGTTTATCATGTCTGCGGCCTCTTCGTTTGAGCCTATATAGTTAACAAGGACTTTTGATTCTACCAGCTTCGCGATGTCCTCTTGAGTATCGATTAGCATATCTATGGCATAGGCATATGATGTAATATATCCAAATGCATCAGAATACTGCTCATACGCGATGAGGTTTCTTAAAACCAACTCAGTGGAATCAGTAATCCACAATACTGGCATTGTGAGAGTAGGCTTACCCCAAGAGAAAGAAAAACATGGAAGCCTACGTGATTTCACTTTCATCATCAATGGCCATTCTGTATGTTGGGCACGCTTAAAGTTCACCCCTGCCCTGTCTAGTTCTACGGCCGAGGGAACTCTTGGTTTTAGTAATTCTAATGACGTATCATTTTCATACTGGAAACATTCATGCAGAAGGCCAAGAATATGATGATGAGTAGTATTTGAGCTGGTCTTAAGTTTGTGTTCTGCAAACGGGTTGACATGCTCTAGAATTGGATGGATCATATTAATAAGAGAGGCTGTTTGATCAAATTTTGAGATAGTGCAGTCAAAGATATGTTGAAGAACAAGGAAGGGGATTTGGTTTTCTAGCAGCACCAGGTCAAAAATTGTAAACTGTACAAACGTCATGTTTCCCAAATTTGATTCTTTAGGTTTCGTAGCCCGGTACAAGTATTCGAGTATGAAGCAACCATCGATAACCATCATTTTGGTAAGTTCAATGTTATTGTAGCTTATTGTCTCAGCATAACAAGACCTGATTTGGTCTATTGAAGCATTCACCTTCTGCGTACACGCTTGCAATGTCTCGTCATGTGTCGAATCTAAACGGCTCAATAGACTGAATACATGATTGACTTTTTCTACTTCACCTGCTTTCAAGTTTTCATCTTCTCTGTGAAGAGGTCCAATAGAGACTATCCGAGGTTTGTAAGAACTTGTGTTGTGATCTTTAAGGATACTACCAACCCTGTGAATTGATGGTGCGAACTGTTTAGGCTGACTTTTCTTTTTCAAACAATCAAGAAGACTTTGGACGGTAATTTCTACATCTCCAAGCCCCGCTTCCATATTTGCCAGTGGAAATGTTAGCTTTGATTCCTGGTCAATAAAGAAAACATAGGAAAGTCACTACTAGATTAACCAAGAACTATCTTTTATATATATTGGTCGCTTGGTTTTTAAAAGCGTGAGGCGCTTAGGTCCTTGAAGCCGAGGAGTGAGGCAAAGCCATCACATAGGCGAGGCGCCTGGTATTATATAATATTTATAAATCAATTCTATATTAAAATTACCACAGTGTTAATCCTTAAATGCCAGAAAAAAAATAGATAATAACAATAGTTACGTCACATTTTAAGTGCAAACAGTTAACACCATGAAAGTAGTAAAAAAACCTGGAAAAAACATTCCAAGAAGCAGTTAACTCCGAAGCCATAACGGCCTTGATATCCTTTGACAGGGAAGATGCTTCAATAATCTTTTAAAAAATGGGAATGAAAAATGAATGATACTGCGTCAAAGAAGAGAGTGGAAGATAAGAAAAAGACCAGATATAAGTGCGATAAAATTCACAAAAGGAAAGTGTAGGGTAGGATCTTTCCCTTGATTCAAATGTGGAAAGGATGTGCACATTGTCGAGCAATGTCCAGAATGGAAAATGTGTTATCGATGTGGAGAGTCAGGACATACGACCTAATTGCCCAAATATTAAAAGGTTATGGAGAGACTTATGAATAACAAGAGCTCTTGGAGATGTTAGACTAAGGTTATAGACTTTTAAACAGTGGGTAGATTTTGTCTTTGTTTTGTGTCTTGCCTTATTGTTGACATGCAGTATAGACTTTTGCAGGGTATATAGGTACCTTTAAGGGGTTAGTGTTACCTTCAATTGTTTATTTGATATAGTATTTGTTGCCAATATAGTCTACATAGCTATATAAACTACCATGACAACTTTATTTGTGACATTGGATAATTAGTGTGAATTCAGTTCAAATGCAATATCTTATATATGAAACTTACCTGGAATATTTGTTTTAACTTAACTAATTTAAAAAGCAATATCAAATGTTTCTACTTAATAAAATTATTGATGGAAGTGAAGAATCTTAGGAATTAAAAGGAGAAACCATTAAGGGAAAGTTAAAAGAATAGCATGTGATGCAAAAGAAGAAACCAGTGACAGAGAAAAAAAAACATAGAAGAAACAATGGAAATTAAAGAAGACAGTCTTTCTCTTAGAAACTAATAATATAATTGAATAATGCTATGGATAACTAAATGGGAAAAGTGAATATGGGGCTGTTAAGCACCTAACCATACATGTGAAACCATCAAAACTACGTAGTTTTGGTTAAAAGGTTTCTAAAAATACTTATTTTATTCTTTCTTTAATTCTTTTTCCTTTCCATGAGTTTATCAAACTTACAGAAAACCTCTACTCATAATTCGTCATGGTAGATGAAAGCATTTAAAAGTAAAACCCAAAAATAATTTGTCAAGAAGATGAAGATGATATGATTAAATATATATTATATTAGCAAGATGGGAGTGGTGTGAAAGTAACTTTCACCTCCTTCATTCGTATTGGAAAACAACAAAAACCAATTCACTTGAAAACCAAGAATAGTTTTGTGACATGAGAATTCAATTTCTTCAGTATTAATAGAGAGTTTTATTTTTTATTGTTTTCATGGATGATGATAAATTAAGAATCAGGCTTACTCTAAATTTGATAAACTGATGGAGAGTAAAAAGAATTAAGAAAAGAATAAAATCAGTATTTTTAGAAACCTTTTAACCAAAACTACGTAGTTTTGATGGTTTCACATGTAAGGTTAGGTGCTTAACAGCCCCATATTCACTTTTCCTTAACTAAATATATATAATTATAGATTAACTAGATTTTATCCCCCGTATTACGGGGGTTGTTGTACATTATTCATTTTTTTAATATTTATATATGTATATTTGGATTTAAATTTTATTTATTGTAAGAAAGTTAATAATTAATATATTTGAGGTTTGATAATGAAATGGTTTCACAAATAAATGATATGTTTTAATCCGGTTTAAAAGTTATCTGGGTTTGGTAATACCCATTACCCGTTTATTTTCTTTATTATAAAATTGTTTCTTAATTATAAATAATATATTTTTTTAAATAAAAAAGGATATTAATTTTTAGTATATCCCTATTTTATAGGATTTTCATATCAAATATTTGATTAGATTAATTTTTAATATAATGAGATGTTATAACCTGTTTAAGAGCAATCTGAGTTTGGTGAGACCTTTACCCGTAAATTCGGGTTAAATGCGTGAAAAACCTTCATTTACAAATAAAGCAATATGATGGCTTGAGAGAATGGTTGTTTTACATTTTTTGTTTTTTAATATTTATTTTTTGGATTTTAATTTTCTTTATTGTAAGAAAGTTAATAATATATTTAGGGTTTGATTATGAAAATGTTTCATAAATAAATGATATGTTATAACCCGTTTAAAAGCTATCTGGATTCGGTAACCCATGACCAGCTTATGTTTTTTACTATAAAATTGTTTATTAATTATAAATAATATCTTTTTCTTTTTAAATTGGATATTAAATTTTAATATATCCCTATTTTATAGGATTTTCACATCAAATAATTGGTAAGATTAATTTTTAATTTAATGAGATGTTATCACCCATTTAAGAGCTAGCTGGTTTTGATAAGACTCATACCCATGAATTTGGGTTAAATCAATGAGAGGCCTCCATTTAAAAATTAAGCAATCTGGTGACTTTCATAAAAAAGGGGAGCGACCACATCGCGACACGTATGATTTTAAGGTTTTCGTTTATATATATTATAGATATGTTAGCAAAAGTTCTTTTACCCAACTTGTCTCCGGATCTAATTATTTGGATCTAAAATGTTCAAAAGCAAGCTAATCAATATCAATACACAATCAAGAACAAAAAATTCCCATGATTTATTATGTGATATTCTTCTAAATCACTAGAACACATAAGGCACAGGCTTCAATATATTAAAACTTCATAAGAAAGAAAAAGTAAAAACTTTTCAAAAATTGTAAATAAGAAAATAGGCCAAATAGATTAATCACATTGAAATAAACTTAAAATCAATAGGTCAGTACTAACAATTAAGTTCACTCACATTCAAGGTTTACAAAGTTCACTCTCCGAAAAATGTCATTTTTAATTATGTCCAACCTTGCGTGCCCAGACATCCACCTTAGCATTCTCATCTCTGCTACCTCTAGCTTACACGCATGCGCCTTCTTAATGGCCTAACAATCCAAACCATATAATATCGCAGGTCTAACTGCTACCCTATAATTGAAATATAGGAAATCAATCCATATTTTATTGTCATTGTGGGACTAGCTCACATGATAAAGCTACAAACCTCTTTCTTAGATGTTAAAATTGGGAGCACACAAACACATGAGCATGTTCCCGCTTGATCATTGCATGTTCCCGCTTGATCACAATGATCGACTCTTTTGTTTTATTGAATAGGAAAAACAAGATACATGAAATAAACCTACCATCTAAGGGTATATATAATACCCATACTCGACCTATATGACAAAACTAAAAATAAGTGAAATATAGGAAATCAAACGATTTTGTTGATGTGAAAGAAGACATAGGAAAGTTGATGATTAAAGAAGTGCTATAAATAGGCACGTTGTCGGAAATAGATTTCCAAGTGACTATTTAACTAACACTGCTACTAAGAGAAGATCCAAAATGATACACGTACCATGAGCAACATCTATTAGATTGTTAGTGTTAAACAAATCTAACATGAAATGAATGAAGGTATTGAGTATTAACTAGTGGGAACTAATTAAAGTCCAAAAGGATTATTATTATTATTATTATTATTATTATTATTATTATTATTATTATTATTATGAAAATAATAATAGTTTAGAGTTTTATTTGTAATTTGGAGTTAGGATACTAGTGTTTTGACGGTAGGTCAAGCTGCATTAAAAGTAGTTGATTAATGCAAAGTGACCAAACACAAACTGTCCCAAACACAAACGCGTGCCTTGACAACTAACACATATTTATACCCTTTCGCATTAATTGATAGTTTTGGTTTCATAGCGCCTAAGGTTGTACGGATCTACTTACTCATGTCCCGGGCCAGCTCGGGCATAGGGCGATGTGGGCAACCGGCCGGGGCACTTAATTTTCAGAGACACAAATTATATATATATATATATATATATATATGTATGTATATATATATATATATATATAATAAAAGAACGTCTTGTTCATTAACATCTCGGAAATATTCCGCATAGTTATGGCAGTCAAACCAACTCTCATACGAGCTCCCGGTGGTTCATTCATTTGACCGTAAACTAGAGCTACTTTTGATTCTACAATATTTTGTTCATTAATTACTCCAGATTCTTTCATTTCCATGTAAAGGTCATTTCCTTCACGAGTCCGTTCACCGACTCCGCCAAAAACAGATACGCCTCCGTGAGCTTTGGCAATATTGTTAATCAATTCCATAATGAGTACTGTTTTACCCACGCCAGCTCCCCCGAATAGTCCGATTTTTCCTCCACGGAGATAAGGGGCTAAAAGATCTACTACTTTAATTCCGGTTTCAAAAATAGATAGTTTTGTATCTAACTGTATAAAGGCAGGCGCAGATCTATGAATAGGGAATGTTGTGCTATTATCTACAGGACCTAAATTATCAATAGGCTCCCTAAGGATATTGAAAATTCGTCCGAGAGTCGCTCCACCGACCGGAACACTTAGCGGAGCTCCCGTATCTAGTACGTCCATTCCTCTCGTTAGACCGTCTGTAGCACTCATAGCTACAGCTCTAACTCGATTGTTTCCTAATAATTGATGTACCTCACAAGTCACATTAATTGGTTGACCAACGGTATCTCGACCCTTAACTACCAGAGCGTTATAAATATTAGGCATTTTGCCTGGCGGAAAAGCTACATCTAGTACCGGACCAATTATTTGGGCTATACGCCCCAGGTTCTTTTTGTCAAGCGTGGCAACCCCAGAACTAGAAGTAGTAGGATTCATTCTCATAATATAATAATAAAGTAAAAAGATCTCATTTTTTTTTTGCAAAAATGAATTATCGCATTCAAAATAAATGTCCGATGACAAGTTGATCGGTTAATTCAATAAGAAATGGGAGTTAGCACGCGATTTTGTTAGTACCATCCAACCGAATCCAATTTAATTGTTTACTTATTTAATTTCAATGAGTGAATTTTCAAGTTCAACCAACCCATTTTCAAAATATCAAGTAGATGAATAAGAATCTTGAGAAAATCTTTCATTTGTCTATCATTATAGACAATCCCATCTATATTATCTATGGAATTAGAGCCTGAACTCTATTTACGATTCAGTATTTCTATATCATCGGCTCTTCTTATTTCTATTGATTTACGTCTAGCCTGTTGTTCTATTTTTTTGATCTTTTCATAGAAATATTCCACATATTTTCAAATCTAGTATTTACATATACAACATATATCACTTACAATATATATCACTGTTAAGGGGGAATTTCTTAGTATTTGGGTGATTTTTAGGTATTTCAATAAAAAAAGAATTGGGTTGCGCCATATATATGAAAGAGTATACAATAATGATGTATTTGTCGAATCAAATACCATGGTTTAATAATTAAACATTCTGACTAGTTGATAATTTTACTATTAGTTGGGAATTTTGTGAAAGGTTCCTGTAAAAAGTTTCATTAACGCCTAATTCATGTCGAGTAGACCTTATTGTTGTGAGAATTATTAATTAATGAGTTGTAGGGAGGGATTTATGTCACCACAAACAGAGACTAAAGCAAGTGTTGGATTCAAAGCCGGTGTTAAAGATTATAAATTGACTTATTATACTCCTGAATATGAAACCAAGAATACTGATATCTTGGCAGCATTTCGAGTAACTCCTCAACCTGGAGTTCCGTCTGAAGAAGCAGGGGCCGCAGTAGCCGCCGAATCTTCTACTGGTACATGGATAACTGTATGGACCGATGGACTTACGAGCCTTGATCGTTACAAAGGCCGATGCTATGGCATCGAGCCTGTTCCTGGAGAAGAAAGTCAATTTATTGCTTATGTAGCTTACCCATTAGACATTTTTGAAGAAGGTTCTGTTACTAACATGTTTACTTCCATTGTAGGTAATGTATTTGGGTTCAAAGCCCTGCGTGCTCTACGTCTGGAAGATTTGCGAATTCCTACTGCGTATGTTAAAACTTTCGACGGTCCGCCTCACGGTATCCAAGTTGAGAGATAAATTGAACAAGTATGGTCATCCCCTGTTGGGATGTACTATTAAACCTAAATTGGGTTTATCCGCTAAAAACTACAGTAGAGCTTGTTATGAATGTCTTCGTGGTGGCCTTGATTTTACTAAAGATGATGAGAACGTGAACTCCCAACCATTTATGCGTTGGAGAGACCGTTTCTTATTTTGTGCCGAAGCTATTTATAAATCACAAGCTGAAACAGGAGAAATCAAAGGGCATTACTTGAATGCTACTGCGGGTACATGCGAAGACATGATGAAAAGAGCTATATTTGCCAGAGAATTGGGAGTTCCTATCGTAATGCATGACTACCTAACAGGACCAACCATGCTCTGAGACGTGACGTCCTTACGCGCAGTACGCAAGCTGGTCCCGCAGGAAATGCCTCCCAATGGTGAAGGACTCCGCCTGTTCCCGCAGCCTCGGATACAAGCCATTAGGGAAGGCCACCCGCGCAGCAAGGCTACACGCACAAGGCACTTAGCTCTCCATCACTCAGTGTCACCTGAAGGAATGAGCAAAGCCGGGAGCAATCCCGCACAGAGGCGGGAGGGGGAATACTCCCGCCCAAATAAGCCAGTCCGTATACTGAAGGATCTCTTACTGTACCTGACGAGGTATGGGCAAAAGATCTGATCAGGGATACGACAGCTTACTGACTACAGTATGGCGAGCAGCATGCTCCTGCACTGTATGTCACTATTAGCCGCTGCCTACTCACCAACTACTGTCATACCACGTGCGTAGCCGGCAGTTGGTGGAAAGGGAATAGTGTACAGTAGGCCTGGTCACTATCAGCCACTGCCTACCCACCAACTACCAGCAGGACACGTGCGTAGGCTACTGTTGGTGAACAGGAACACTGTGCAGCCGTCCATACCTCCTTGGAAACCTACCTTCGGCTATAAATACCCCAATGGTATGAACATCTCATCATATATTACATTATCATATTATACCTGATATCTGCTCTAGCAATCTCTTAATATACTTTTATATTTAAAGAGCAATCTAGTCTGATTCTCACGCCGGAGGGTGGTCACAAGGAGGAACCCCCCCCCTTCTCAGTGACGAGCTCACGGTGTATGCTTTTTTTTTTTATCAGAAGAACCATCTTAGGGTCTAAACCCTCGTGGGAAACATCTATCTAACCCCCAGGTTACTCGTAATCTGTCCGGGGTCCGGTTAGTGTTTCTTCAATAACAAAGAAAAAGAAAATTTTCCTGGAAATTTTTCGGAGGGTATGGAGTTACAGCGGACAGCGTGAAATGGCTTTTGGAGAAGACAATGTTTCTGCACACGTTTTGTCCTATCTTTTCCATATTGACTATTGTTCTCTTTTTTTCCTTTTAAATAAATAATATTGTTTTTATTTATTTTTCTTTTTTATAAATCAGGGTGGTGAAAGGACTTTTAGGCTCAGGGGTGTGGGGGGCTCTAATGGGGGCGCGAGTGGGGGCTCCAGCCAATAATATTATGACGTGTGGCAGAGAGAGAAACTGGATAAGGGGGTGTTGGAGCCCCCGTTGGAGCCCCTGGCCCTGGTGTGGAGGGGCTCCAGCGGATTTTTTTTTTATTTTTTTATAAATATATTCAAAAAACGTATTATTAGAAAAACTCATAAATTATTAAAAAAACACACATTAATGAAAAAACACATTAATATCTAAAAATAAAATAAAAATAAAAGTATTAAAAAAACATTATTCTTATTCTTCGGCTTGGTCTTCTTCGATCAACCTCTTTCGGATTTTTTTTAAAAAAAGTTTGGAATATGGGTTGATTTTGGGTTTTTTTTTGAAGTTGTGGTAATTGTTTTATGTGAAATGGGTTATATATAGGAAGAAAAAACTTTTTTTTTATTAAATAAGAGCCCAACGGCTCATTTTAAATGTCCAACGGCTAGATCACACTTTCCCATGTCTCTTTACGCCCATCCTCACCCGCTAACAGGCTTGCGCCTGCTTTGTTTTTCGTGCTCGCGCCCCGATAGCGCCCCTCTCGCGCCCCCGGTGGTGTGGTGCTAGCGCTCCGCTCGCGCCCCCGTTGAAGCCCCACACCCCTCAGCCTTAGTAATTGTAAGTGGACTTATGTCCATAAGCAATTTAGTAGTCACCTAATTAATAATTGTGTTTTATTTGCTATCAATCCATCATATCCACTTACATGCGTACTATTATATATATATATATATATGTTATTGTTATAATAACTTTATTTTGTTTATTGTTATTAAATTATTGTTGATTTTTTAAAATATATATGTATATAAAGTTCATTTTTTATACTTATCTTGGGCGCTCAAAATCTCATAAACGATCATGAGCAGAGGGAAGCAGGATGGAAAAACTAAAAAGCCCAGGTTTAAAAGAGCATTTTAACTTGGGCTACTAGTTGAGTTACGAGGCTTGTAAGCAGCGAAAGAAAAGGTCTCGACAAGCCATATAATGAGGCAAATAGCCATATACAGTTTGTCCCAACCATCAAAAACGAATTCCAACGGTTAGGGCTATGGTTGTCACCCAAGATTTCCGCCAATAGCATTTTGTATTCTTCCCTTTCTAGTGTACAAGGGGTAATTCACGTATTGCCTACTATGTATGCATATGTTTAGCTTGCGATTCGCCTGGAGCGATATACCAGGACCCTCGTTTTAATCATTTGTTATAATGGCATCACCAGGGCCGGCCGGAGGGGAGGACGAGGAGGGCGACGGCCCCTGGCCCACTCCCTCCACGGGCCCAAGGTTTTTTTAAATATTATATTTTTAACGTGACCGTCTGAACTATGACTGTTAAAGTGAAGATGGAGAAGAAAAGAGTAGATATAAAAAGAAAATGGAGTTTCCGTTAACCTTACACAATGCTCTATAATGGAGAATAGAAGATTGTGTGTTGCTAAGAGAAAGATGTATGAAAAAGAAGATGGTTAAAATTCTTTAAAAGTAATTGTAGACATCTGATCTAATAGACTAGTAAAAACCTAAAAAGCTAACTTGTAAGAAGAGAAAGCAGGTGGTGCAGTCCTGTTTTAGTCACTCTATTCAAATAGTTGTCTTATTATTATTATTATTATTTATCTTTTTAAACTTGTTTTATGAGCAGCTTATTTTTACTATTTTTAAACGGTATTAAACCCTTTTTACATCATAATTCATAAGCTTTTGTTTATTTGATTATTACTCTACTATCATGTTTTAATTTTGAACTTTTCTTATGAGTAGTTTAATTTTTTATTGTTTGTTGAGGACTATTTTTAAACAAAATTAAACCTTTTTACATCATAACATTTATATAGGTTTATCATCATTTTTCTAATACACGTTACTGGAAAAAATTGGGAGGAGAAAACCTTTTTTAGGCCCCGTTCCATCTACGTCCCAGGCCTTGGATTTTTTTGGCATTTTCAGAGACGACCTTGGCATCACTATCTACTTCCATGGATAGAAGGATAAAGAGTTTTGCTGTTTATTTTTTCAACGGAATAAAGTTTCTCATAGCCTAGGATTTTTGCAGCAAAAGAATGACCACAAACTTCAAATTCATAATACAATTGTATATTACATTATTTGAAATGAACTATTATTATTATTATCATAACACTCATAGGTACTACGGCCATAATTTGGAACAATTAACAATTTCAGAAATGAAAGCAAACATTGCCTAGAGGATACTAATAACAATCACAAATTCACATTCTATTTGGCTGGGTAAACGGTGAAGAAAGTCTGAATAAAGGTAAGAGTGAACAGAAAGATTCCCGCAAATAGAGCAATGCCATTCCATGGATTGTTGAAATAAGTACGCCTTAGCCACGCAACATTTTTGTACCAGGAACTATTGTAGTGGCGATTCATTTCCACCCACTGCTCCGAGTAAAAAAAATCTTTACAGCCAACTTCTTTGCATATGCTGTTTATCATAGATGCAGCCTCTTGGTTTGAGCCTATATGGTTAACAACGACTTTTGATTGTACCAACTTGGCAATGTCCTCTTGAGTATCAATTAGCATATCCATGGCCATGGCATATGATGTAATATATTGAGTTACATTTGCAGAAAGCTGCTCATATGCAATGAGGTTCTTTAAAACCAACTCAGTGAAATCATTAATATCCAATTCTGGCATTATGAGAGTAGGCTTACCCCAAAAGAAGGAAACACATGGCAACCTACGTGATTTCACTTCCATCATCAGTGCCCATTCTGTATCTCGTGCATGCTTAAAGTTCACTCCCGCCCTATCCAGTTCTACTGCCGACGTAAATCTTGAGTTTGAAAATTGTAATGGCTTAGTTTTTTTGGACCGGTAACATTCATGTAGAAGGCCAAGAATATGATGAGTAGTGGAATCAAAAGTGCCCTTAAGTTTGTGTTCTTTAAAAGGGTTAACACGTTCTAGACCTGCGTGGATAACTTTAATAAGAGAGACTGTTTGATCAAATTTAGAAATAGTGCACTTAAAGATATCCTCTAGAACAAGGAATGGGATTTGGTCTTCTAGTAGCAGGAGGTCATAAGTTGTAAGCTGGACGAACATCATGTTTCCCGATTTTGATTCTTCAGGTTTTGTAATCCTGTAAAGAAATTCAAGAATGAAACAACCATCCATAACAATCATTTTGGCAAGTTCGATGTCATTGTAGTTTATTGTCTCAGCACAACAAGACCTGATTTTGCCAATTGAAGCATTCACCTTGTGTGCACATGCTTGCAGGATTTCCTCTGGTGTGGCTTGTTTTTCTGCTTCACTTGATTTGGAATTTACTACACGGTTCAATAGACTGCACACATGAGTGACTTTTTCTGCTTCACTTGCTTGCAGGTTTTCATCTTCTCTGTGCAGAGGTCAAATAGAGACCATTCGTGGCTTGAAAGAACTCGGGTTGTGATCTTTAAGGGTATTAGGAACCATGTAAATAGATGGTGAAAACTGTTCAGGCTGAGTTTCTCTTTCTTTTAAACATTCAAGAAGACCTTGGACAGTAATATCTACGTGATCCGTATGTGCCACCTGTGCAATAATAGAAAACAAATTGATTCTCCACATCTAATAAACAGGCACTACACTATCAGTTACAAAATGAAGGATATCATCTTGATTTCACATATGAACGGGCGCTAATATTAACAACCGAGAAGTACAATGGGTGAATCGAATAAAGAGTTTAAAGATAAAAGAAGATCAAGATTAGAGAATAAATTAAATGCTTAATTTATTGTTAGGAGATAATAGTTAGAGATAGAGTATAATATTGTTTATTTTATTATGTATTTGATTATTATTAGAAATTATTGTTGTAGTAGGAAACAAGTTATTAGTATATATAGAGGTGCAGTATTATGTATGATTTTCGTTCTTTATAAAAATACTGAAAAGAGTCAAACAAGTTGTTCAAATATTGTGTTATGTGTTCTAGTTTGGTGCGTGATTTCCAGCACAAAATAGTCATAAATAAAATATGAAAATTAACTAACATTCACTGGATTATAACGAATCAATATAAAAAAATAAGCATCAGATCAGCCAAGAAATAAGCATCATATCAGCCAATAAATTACTCCATGAAAATTAACTAACAACCACTGGATTATTCATCACAAGTTTGCATTTTTGTTGAAAGAATCACATCAGCATCATTTTATTATGAATAAATTGCTATTTTGGCCAATTTGGTTTCTCATCTATAGCTCATTCAGTCCAAAATGCAAACTTATGACGAATTAGCTCCTGACATTTGATTTTGGTTGCGATTTTGGTCACTGAGACTATAAATGAAACTTAACATATATATCCTCAGTGGACAAATTCGTTATAAGTTTGTATTTTGGGCGGAATGAATTATAGGAGAGAAACCACAGTCGCCAAAATAGCAATTTACTCTTATACTATCAACAAAACTGCATTTACATATCACAATAGAAGTATAATTTGACTGTAATTACCTTCTTTAATCTGTGAAATTCGGTTTTCAGGAGCGACCACGCTTGTTGGGCAGAAGTCGCATTAGCTATTATCGGAAATAATGATTCATCCACCGCTTGTTGGATGAAGAATAGAGCTTTGGCGTCTTGCTTCTGATAGTCCTTTTGACGAACTTTATAATAATCACTTGCTTCTGCGTGGTCTGTTTCCACAAAATCCCGAAGGCCCTCTGACTTAAAAAGTGTCTTCATCTTGATGCTCCAGAATTCATAAGAATCTCCCTTGAATAAGATAGGACTATTTGGTTGACTTACATGCAGAGTGCTTGACTTTGAAAACATCTCCAAACTAAAGAATTGAAAGTACACCCAAGGAACCTGAGGTCACCAAGATTGTTGGATTATATGATAAAACTAAAATAACATGAGATTAAGAAAACAAAAGATTTTGCAGGATTGTATGACAAACAACAACAACAATCATGCCCAGTAAACTCCTACCAATAGCATAGCTATTAGCAGGGTCCTGGGGAGGTAGGCAAACCGTACCTCTATCCCGAAGTATAGAAAGGTTGCTTCCAGAGAGACCTCAGTTCAACATCATAGGTATATTACCGTAAAAGGAAACACCAACAATACAACAAATAGTAATAATACAAATAACATCAGTCCTAAATCTAAATTGATAAATAAAGATAACGATAGTAGTAACGAATAGTAGACATACAAGATTATAGTTGAAATATAGAATATTACAGTAATATATCAGTGCTAACAAAGACAAATAGGTAAATATACTTTAAATTTAATTAAGTTGAAGGTCAAGAACAGCCAAAAGACACATCTCTAATCAACACTATACATACTTCTAGAGGTCCTTAACCTTAATTCAACGCCTCCAAAACTTCCTATCCTCAACCATGTTCTTGGAGATGTGCAAATCTAGCAAATCACGCATAATCCTCCGTACTCCCAAGTCAATTTGGGTCTACATCTACCCCGGCCTCCTTCCTTCTATAGTAATGTTTTCTATGGCTCTAACCGGAGCCGTCAGCTGTCTTCTCTTCACATGACCAAACCATCTCAGTCTCGCTTCTCTTATCTTATCTGATATGCCAGCCACCCCGAATCTCTGCCGAAAAACGTCATTTTTTATTCTGTCCAACCTTGTGTGCCCACACATCCATCTTAGCATTCTCATCTCTGCTACCTCCAGCTTACACGCATGCGCCTTCTTAATGGCCCAACAATCCAAACCATATAATATCGCAGGTCTAACTACGACCCTATAATTGAAAAATAGGAAATCAAACCATATTTTATTGTCATTGTGTGACTAGCTCACTTGACAGAGCTACAAACCTCTTTCTTAGATGTTAAAACTGGGAGCACACAAACACATGAGCATGTTCCCGCTTGATCACAATGATCGACTCTTTTGTTTTATTGAATAGGAAAAACAAGATACATGAAATAAGCCTACCATCTAAGGGTATATATAATACCCAAACTCGATCTATTCCTATTACTATTCAAACTAAAAATAATGAAATAAAGGAAACAAAATGATTTTACGGGATTATATGCAAAACTAAAAATAAGTGAAATATAGGAAATCAAACGATTTTGTTGATGTGAAAGAAAAAATAGGAAAGTTGATGATTAAAGAAGTGCTATAAATAGGCACGTTGTTGGAAATAGATTTCCAAGTGACTACGTTTAACTAACACTGCTACTAAGAGAAGATCCAAAATGATACACGTACCATGAGCACCATCTATTAGATTGTTAGTGCTAAATAAATCTAACATGAAATAAAGAAGGTATATATTGAGTATTAACTAGTGGGAACTAATTAAAGTCCAAAAGGATTATTATTATTATTATTATTATTATTATTATGAAAATAATAATAGTTTAGAGTTTTATTTGTAATTTGGAGTTAGGATACTAGTGTTTTCACGATAGTTCAAGCTGCATTAAAATTAGTTGATTAATGCAAAGTGACCAAACACAAACGTGTCCAAAATAAAAGCACGTGTCTTGACAACCAACACATGTTTATACCCTTTCGCGTTAAATTGATACTTTTGGTTTCCTAACGCCTAAGGTTGTACGGATAACGGGCAGGGCCGGCTCGGGCATAAGGCGATGTGGGCGACCGACCGGGGCACTTAATTTTCGGGGGCACAAATTATATATATATATATATATATATATATATATATATATATATATATGGGATATTTCAAATGAGAACCCCTTTGAGTTTTAAGAACTTAGTGTAACGATTTTTTTTTTCGAATTTTTTTTTACACATGCGTAATATATGTAAGTTACATACACGTAAAAAAATTACAGAATTTTTTACACACCGAGCCGACATTTTACACATGTGTAACGGACGTAAAAGTTAGTGTAACCACTTACATCTTTATTCTCTCTCCTACTTTGACTTTTTTGCCAGATTTAATCTCAACCACATATTCCAATCCACCTAATTAAATGTGTGGCCTAGAATAGAGTTCTTAAGTTCTTACAACTCTACATGGTTCTCAAAAGATCTCTCTCCTATATATATATATACATATGAACATAAATATGTATATTTAATGTTTTACTCTAATTATACAATAACTAGCTTGATCTAGTGGCAAATGGGTATGACTAACAACCAAATGATTGTAGGTTCTAGTCTCACTTGAGATATTTTTATACAAAAAGTTTTTTACACAACCTAAATAATAACCAAGTAAGCTTATTTCCAAGTAAGCTCATTTAAAATTTTAATTGTTTAAATAAAACAAAAAACCATTTACATAAGGCCTAATTTTTTTTTTGCTTATATTATTTCGTTATTTATTAGAGTCTACGAGCCTTTTTATTTCGGCTCGGCCGAGGCATATAAATTCTCGGAGACGGCCCTGCCAACCGGTCTTGCATAGTAACATCGTGACTCCACGATCTATGAATGTTATTTTTAAACAACTAAGTTTTGCTATTAAAAAGTGCCAGTGACAGCCTGTTGCTCGTTTTTTCCTTCCGTATTGATATATACACTACCTTTTAATGAATGACAAAAATCCATAATTTAATGTTAAAAAATATTAATAAAATATATATATATATATATATATATATATATATATATATATATATATATATATTTATATATATTGTAGGTCCTCTAGATGGATCTCACAACTTTAATCGGATCATTTCATGTTGTTGGTTAGTGGAAATCACCGACAACACTCGGATCTTGGATCTTAGTTTTGTTTATATAAAAGAGAGAAAAGATGAAGTGTGGAGAGAACTTCTTTTATTTCCAAGAGAGTAGTTTTGTTGAGTTGTTAGAGTTGTTTGGAGAAATGGGTAAAGTGACCCTTTTATAGGGTCTCCATTTCTCCAAAGTTTACATAATAATCGTACAAATAAACGTACCGAGTACGTAATATATCGACTAAAAGCAAACTAAAACGACATATACATTCCTAATAACAATATAGAATATTGGCCCTACATATACATATACATACATATATATATATAATAGGTAAAGTATAGAATGAAAACCAACTTGAGTTGTGAAAACCCTATGTAACATCGTTTTTTTTTTTTGTTACATGTAATATATGTTGTTACATTTAATACAAAACATCGGAAACTTCAAAAAAAATGTTTTGTTATTTTTTTTACATTTTTTATTAATTTTTATTTATGTTTTTATGAGAGAGAAAGTGTAAATTAACTTTAACATTTATTATTAATTTTAATCGTGGACCACAAGATTTAATCTTTAATTAAAAACATGTGGTTAATAATGAGTTTCTAGAGTTTTCACAATTCAAATGGGTTTTTATTCTAACTTAACCCGATATATATATATATGTGTGTGTGTGTGTGGCGTTAGGATCAACTACAAATAGATTTAAGTGGTTAAGCATGCAAATAACTAAAATACCAGAGTAACGAGGAGAGCACTATTTTCCATTATAGTTAATGCTTATGTTTTGTAAACTATGCTGCTTCACATATTTACTTGCAGAAACTGAAATTTATATGAAGTAAACTTGAATACTGTACTCAAAACTTTGGTAGGAAAACTACGCATTATAAATATTACAATCACTCTTTCATTATATTGTTTTTATTCCAATATATTGTCTAAACTATCTCTATATCTTCAGATTGTGATTTATGCATGTGCGAGTTCATGAGTATGAAGCTATTGTTCTTATTATAGATTGAGATGTTACGGTGTTCAGATTGCTTAGAGTTAACCTTTATTTATCATTCAGTGAAAGAGACTGTACTCAAATATCAAGTTTTTATTGGATTTCAAAATGCAGTGCAAGGTATTGTTGTCATCTGTTCTTAGCTATTAAATTACTGATCAGTAGCTCTTAACTTTAAAAACAATAGCAAATCTAATGTAGTCAAGGTTCGATGATCTGGTTCCCACGCTGCTGAAATAAGTTCAATTAGCATTCGATTGATCAATGGTTTCCCGGTTTTCCACTTTAAAAACAATAACAAATACATAAATTGTTGTCTTCTGTAATTAGTTATGAATTTTACTGATGAGAGTGGAGATTCCAGGAAATTATTTAAGGAAATCCTACTTAGAATTCAAACTATGAAAAAAAAAATTCATAGAAGAAATCATGAAATTATAGAAAACAAGTCTTTCTCTTATAAACAAATGATATAGTTGATTAAAGCTATGGATGCATAAATAAATATTATTATAAACTACATGGCCGGCTTGGATAGAAGGGCAGGGTGGTCGACGGCCCTGGTCCGATTGTCGTGGTGGGCCCGAATTTTTAAAAAAGGAAATTTATATATATATATATATATATATATATATATATATTTATGAAAAAAAAAATACGTAATTTTAACGTTTAAACTCAATTACTCAACTCATTTAATCTTATTTTTATATAACAACTCAAATCATAACCAATTAAGCCTATTTAATTTAAAATTTTAATAGTTAACGATTCTTGAAGACGGCAACTTAATCTTGATAACAAGTTCCTTCTTATTGTGTCAGATCCCGATGACTTATTGTGTCTAATCTTGATACCCAAGCTAATCAATATCAACCCACAATCAAGAACAAAAAATATTCCGATGACCTATTGTGTGAGATTCCTCTAAACCACTAGAACACCACAATTACAGGCTACAATGTACCTTCTTGAGAGTGCAAGACGCCAGTAGAAATTGAAATAAGAGAATTAATCACATTGAAAAAAAGAAAAAAAAACTCAAAATCACAAATTGAAATAAGAGAATCAATGGTTGTCACACTCATATTCGAGGTTTACAAAAATTGGTTAGAGTTACCTGTAAGCAGATTCAAAATCAAGTCTGACCAGAAGCAACAGGAGTTGGAGCGAGATACCTACTCGTACGCTTAGATATTAAATGCCAACATTTTTGTTACCGTACATTTTGAAGTCTAAACTTTTATATTTTTAAATTCATTATATGTATGGAATTGGTTCAATAAACTTATAAAAGTGAGAAATTATAAACTTATAAGAATGTCTTATAAGTATATTGTTTTTATCAATTATTTTGAAAACCAGACTCGTTCACAGGACAAGCCGATCGGACATGTTAAACTAGATCGATCGCGTCATACCTATTTAAAATAAATAAAAACGGATAAGTAAAAAATAAAGTATATTTACTAGAATCTTACATATAAATATATTGGTAATTAACCGAGTCGGACCATGTTGGGTCCGGGCCTAAGTATCTCATTATGGTGTGTGAGATTAAGAATATGGTAGTTGGCCATAATTGCAAGTAGTTGCTCATAAATTTAGTGGTCGGACATTTAGGCCATGGGGTATACCCTAACCCCTCTTAACTCCACATAAACACCGCATCACTCATTTTTCTCTCTTTTGCTCCATCTCACTCAAAGGAAATTGCTTAATTCATAATTAATAACAAATCAATTAGTAATTAATACATAATTAATACATATTGTTCCTTTTAACTCGTTAAAAGCATAATCTATGGGCCTTTTTAACAAACTTAACACTAGTGTGGAATGGTTTAATGCATATTTAAAGTGTCATGTCATCTTAACTTATGTTGGGCGTTAGAGTATACCCCATGGCCTTATGTAGTTGGCAAATTGACTATCTAGTATAAATAGATCTACCAAGTCATGTTAGATTATGCATTGTCGTTGAATCCATTTGTGTAGTTGGCAGATTGGCTAACTAGTATAAAACTCACAATCACCATCACTACTACTATCACAATCAAATGTTAGACTATGCGTTGTCGTTGAATCCATCCTATGGATTCATCCAGTAATATTATGTCATCCGGTGTGACTGGACGTTGGTTGTACACTCGTTGAAGCTCGTTGAACCCATTGTTGAAGCCACTTGAGCCTGTTGTGGTTCAAGCGAACAATGGTTTCAACGAATTTTCTTGTTTTTTAATATAAAACAATAATGTAAACTAAAAAGATAATTTGTATAATAAAAAAACATTAAATATCCTAAAAATATTTTAAAAAAAAATACAAATTTATTCCCTAGCTTCGTCTCTTCATCTTCACCTTTGTCTTTATCTTTTTTTATTTCCTCTTGAAGAAGCGTATGTTCTTCTTCAAATACCTCTTGGCGCATAGGATCCAAGTTGCTAAAGTTCTTAGTCTAACTTCTTAAGCCTTTCTTTTGAAATTTTCACCTCCGCCGACGCCTCGATGCTACTTTATATTTTGTGGACGTCCTCGGAAAATTATGGATCGACCTCGGTAGTTGTTCTTTTTCCTCAGTCCCTTTCGATTGGTCGACGTAGCACTCATGGTTGATCTTCTTGCCCCTGGCATGTTTAGATCGATGCCTACATGAGCATCCGAGCTACTATATGAGATATATGCACTGGACGAAGTAGTTTTCTTATGCTTTGGCATTGAGTCACCCTCGTTCGGTGCAACTAACTCGACTCATTTCGAGCATAACCTAAGTATTTTCCACAAGTAGTCCTGCCCCACGTTTTTACCATCCCGTACTTATTCAACACTTCGGCTTTCCATTCATTGCATTTGAATTGTTAAACTTGAAAATCATCACTCCCGCTCGCTCGCACTCGATGACTGTTTGTGTTATGTAAATTCGTAAACAGTCCGACAAATTTGGAAGTTTCGGACCACCTTCCCAGCATCATAATTTCCGTATGTTCTCAACTTCCCACCAACAAGTAGAACAACTCTCACCCGTGCCCCAAAATATTTTACGCTTTTGATAGTCCGTTACAATTAAAAAAAGATTAACAATGTTAAAAATATATTTTTTAAATTTTATACGAAAAAAAAAGGTTAAATAAAATATCGGCATGTCAATCTTAGGATATTTAAACACAAGCACCACACAAAGCCTTTTTCTCCTCTATCGTCCAAGGAGTTAGTTTTCTTTTTGGAACAACCTCTGGACCGTTCGGCTCGTGCCTCCCGCTCCTCCTTGGCTCTTCTTTTTTTTGCTCGTTTGCCCTTGGCGGCCTCCGTGCGAGGCTCTTGCGTCTCCAGAATAACAAAATCAGGAGACTGTGGTGGCATTTGACTCAATTTATGCTCTAACTTAGTGCTATATACGTCGTCATGTTGACCCAAAGACATATACGGTCGGTAACAGCCACCCAATGGATCATATTTTTCAAATAAGTGAAGTAGATTAAGGGTGTAATGTGGTAGTGTTTTTAAATTATAGAGAGAATTGGAGAGTGTTTGAGATCTTTTAGGTAAAATGGCGCTTGAATATGTAATAAGCACAATTCCCCACTGGCCAACGGCTCTTTGCGAGGTGCAACCGGCTTACGGGGTCCGCTCACACTGCATATCACGACAGGCCTTTGTGGTGTGTGCCATCCATGTGGCTCGCGCTACTCGTTAACGGGCCACAACGGGTAGCATTATTGGAATCGGTTTTGAGTTTGTTACATGTTATAATACATGTCGTTTATATATATATTGTTCGCTAATTATCATTTATAATTCTTGAATTGGACCTTGAAAATAGTTATACATATAGAAAAATACAAATCCACACATAATTTGTCATTATATTAGTTAAAATTTAAAGATAATAGAAGAAATATCATGCGTCTTCGGACATGCAATAGCAGATCTTCTTCCCGTGACTCCTTCATTTGCTCTTGAATGAATCGTGCCCCTGTGGGAGTTAGCATCACCCATCTCTAAAGTAGGAGCAGAAACGTGTACCTTGCTTAAAGAACGTGTAATCTCCCGAAACTCCTTCCGGCGCTCACAAAAATCTCTCTCGGGTTCGTCAGAATTTGTAAGCTCTGGTGGTACTAGCGAACGAGTGTGTCACATACACTGAGAAACAGATATAAAGAATGAGGACTCAAACTTACCCCTAAAGCACTTGTAGTATGAGTTTTATAGCAATTAAGAGCAATTATATATAAAAACTAATTAAGTAAACTAAAACTACAACTAAAACAAATAAAAAGCAAATAGAAACTAGTTTCGCTATTGCCAAGTGTCCCAATAATAGTGCCAAAAACTTGATTTGCACAAAGTAGTCTATGGATTTTTATTAAGAACCGGACTAGAAACACCTAGTAATAAAAACCTAGATAACCCTAAACCGGACCACTAACAACAGGAAAGTATACCTATCGGGTGTAGTATATCTAAGGAAAGTCCAGGAGTATCGAACCCTAGAGATACTTACTGAATTGGCAAAACTAGATCTAAAAGCTAATTAAATTAGTAATTGAGAAAAATATTATTTTTAGATTTATATATTTTATTTAAAATTAATATATAATTAAACTAAATTAAGCTAAAAAAAATAGATTACCGAATATAAGATTTTAACGAGTTCAAATATGAGAAAAGGTTGACTAGGCAAGGAATCCAAATCCGAATATAATATCTTTGTTCTAATCCTTGACCCACTTTTTGACAAGGTTTTTCATTTTATCGCACTTCTTAATAATTTTCTTTCCTATTTTCTTTTTGTCAACCCGTTTACTTCTAAGCTCATCCATCACCGCGCTTGGCGGGTTAGGATATCCGGTTGGTGCGGATGCAACAGGCAAAAGATAAGCATTTTCCCTTGGATATAAATGTGGGTTGGCTACATATGTATGCATTTCCTCGTCAGGGATATTATTGGTGTAGAATTCCTCTATTTGTCGACCCTCTTCTCGAATCTCATTAGCTTGTTAAGAGATTGTCGAAATTGGGCTTACATATGGTGGGCAATAACGATTATTCTGCTCATTTTCATATTCCTCTTCAGGTTCGGAGGAATCATCCTTTGGCATTTGAGATTGTACTGGGATATAGTGTCTGGGTTCTGTAATTGTTTGTGCATTTGGAGGTGACGATCCAAAATGCCATCTGCTTTGGTCCGAATGGCAATTCATCCAGCTGGATGAATCCGAGCTGATCTCCTGTATGTATTTTAACACCCTAGGCAAATCTCACATCGCCCGTGGACAAGAGAGATCCTTGGTTCATAAGTAAATGTCCCGCCTCTTAAATCACCAACGCGTTTTAGGCTTAATGGTAGTGGACGAGAGGAGAGCTCCACAGTTAAGCGTGCTCAGGTGGGAGTAGTAGCATGATGGGTGACCTCCTAGGAAGTCTCCACCTAGGCAACCAAAAACAAACCCGTGAGATCTTCATGGGCAAAGCGGACAATATTGGTGGTGTGAGGGGCCGGATGTTACAAGTGGTATCAAATCCACTCCTGTGCCATTCGGGATGGTGGGGCAAAACTCACCAGAGACGGTGAGTCCCCGAGGGTGTCACCGTGATCTAATATAATTTTTTAACAAGTTCAAATATGGGAAAAGGTTGACTAGGCAAGGAATTCGAATTGTGACGGCTCAGGCTTTTATCGGTAATGGAAATTTCTACGGGAACCATGATCTAAAGATAGGAAACCCAAAATGGACCCCTCCCTAATCACTATGAAGGTGTCACCTAAGAGGATATCCTAGAGGTCGTGTAAACCCGCCGGCTTATTGGTTCACCTATCGGTTCACGAACTTTGATTAATTACCCTAGAAGACAGATAACCTGCCGGTTTCACTATCTCGATGCACCTAAGTACACAAGGTGGTCTATGAATAGTCTAAAAGGCACGGGTAAACAATGAAACTAAGGCAAAAATAGGCAAACTTCCTGTCACATCATTTAACCTAAATCCGTAGCAACACAGACAAACCGACAACTTATTACTCGTCAGATATCGAAGCAACTAAAAAAGTATAAACTTCCAATTTAAGCTAAACATAAGTTTCTATGGTAAACGAGCTCAGTAAACCACAAATAAGTCATAAACACACAGTCAACAACCTAACATACGCCTATAATCGAAAGACATTCAATCAAGTAGCATGAGTAACATCCGACTTTTGTTAAATAATAAGTAAAGGAAATTTCGTTAATTTAATGGTGTGTTAGCGTTTGATTATGTTGGGTATGTATTTAAGAATGGGCTAGGGAACGGGTTTGGTCCATATCCGAACCAAACCGGAAATCCTGCAAGGTATGTTTTGATGAAAAGGGCAAGTTTTAGACATCTGTTGGTCTTACGATTTGTTATGAGGGCAAATCGGGCCTCGTAGTGGTAGAAAAACATAAACTTTGTAATAAATGGCTTAACGAGTGCGATATGGGATGAACGAGCAACATCTGGGCCATGTAAAAGTAAGTAGACAAAGTTGTTGCGACCCAAAACCCATTAAAAGGGTTAAATCCGGTCATAAGGAAGGGCCACGGAGGAAAATGGCTAAAAAATGGTAAATAAAGAAAACAAGGATTCTGATCGCATTGAGAAGAATCAAATCGCACATGCATGCGATGCGATTAGTTTACTGTCATGCGATGTGATTAGATTTCATCCATGTGATGCGACTGGTTTGCATCCATGCGATGTGATTAAAATGTATCCATACGAATGGTTTCTTATGCGATCCAAATAGTTTGTATAACTCAACTCGATTCGTTTTTTTTGATGAATTTTTAATAAAGGCTTATTAATGAAAATAAAATTTTTCCAAGCTGACCTGGCAGCTCGACCCCAGCCAGGGGCTCTGCCCCTTGGACCTGCTATCCCGCTGCCAGGGGCGCTGCCCTCGGACCCCCGTTCATTAGGAACTTCACTACGTTAGAATTATAATATAATTAGGAGTAGTTAAGTGATGCGTGTAATTTGTACACAGTTAGCCGTGCCCAGCTGAAGAAAGGCATCACAATCAATTCCGAAAGAAACAGGATTCAGGTGAGTTTCTAGGCCCTTTTCTTTGTTATGTTTTTCGGGACTGTGTGCATACTCCTATGTGTTTAAGTTAATACCTTTACCTTAAGTGGTATGTGTATGCTATATGAATGTCTTGGAATGATTTTTGAATGATGTTAAAGTAATGAATGAATGTAGAAAGGATTAGAAGTACACTAGTAAACGTATAAGAATATATGTGTATCTAATGTATGGTTGTATGGTTATTCGACGCAGAAAAGGAACCTGACCCGATTAATATTCGCGGTAGACGTATGATTGTATGGTTATTCAAAGCAAAAAGGGAACCGGACCCTAATAATATCCGAGGTATGTAGGGAACCGAACCCTAATAATATCCAAGGTATGAAGTGCACCAGACCCTAATAATATCCGATGTAGAAGGGAACCGGGCCCTAACAATACTCGTGGAAGTAGGGCGGAATGCTCTTTAAAATGTAGTACGAAATAAACGAGTTAAAACATGAAAGTACGAAATTATGCACAGTGGATGAATGTATGTATGAAAGAAAGGTGAACAGGTTACGTATGTAATGTGTATCTCCGGATATGTGTAAGTAAGTATGTGAATTTAATGTATGACTGCCTGATTAACTAGATATCACTCAGCGTAACTGACTTTTAGTATGCATGCAGGCAAATAGATTGAAGCAGCTGGCTTGAGGAAGACACATGGCAATGAACTAAAGAAGCTGGCGTCTTGAGAAGAATGCTATGATGTTATTTTTATGACGTTATGTTATGACAAATTGAATGTTTAAGACATGGATTTATGTGTTGTAATATATTGGTTGAAGTTTTAAGTATTCCACAAAAGTTTTAATTAACTCTGATATTTAGAACTGTGCTTATAAGTAAATCAAACATCAAATGTAGGGCACCGAGACCGACGCCTTACAACATATGAAACATTCATTCAAGAAACAAATCAGTAGTAAATACGCATCAATAACATCCAACAAACTAATAAGAACTTTTAACTAATCAAAATCCCATAAGCAAATATCAAAAATACGGTTAAAACCACAAACAATTAACAAAACTTCATTCAAGCCTAGATAGCTAGGGTTTTAGTCAACAATCAGGTTCAACAGTAAAATAATGTTTAAATCAGTAACAAACATGAATGACAACCAAGAGATATTGCAACAGAAAATGTTAAATCAGACCCGGGACTCGCTTAATGATCAAAACCTAGCACCGGTCTTCAACCCCTATTTAGAATTGTCCTAAGGCGGTAGGTTTGATGGCTGGTGGCAAGTTATGACGTCTAGAGTTCATAAAGTTGCTTATATAAGACGTAAACAGACATAAGCCGACATTAAGGTCCCCATGGTGCAAGAGGAGTAACTCTAGTATGAGCCAGTTGGTTTCTATGATCTTGAATTTCCTTTTTGAAGGTGGAAGCAAGATGATCTAGACAATTTCTTAACACAATGAACCCAGTTTTGATTTTAGATCATATGCTTGGTAGTGTTTGCCTTAGATATGGTTCAAGGAATTTTTGAATGAGTAGTTTGATCTCACTATTGCTTGAAATAGAGGTGGCTATAATCTCAACAACATTTGAGCTTTCTGTGGCTAGTGGCTTTTATTGAGTGACTAAGTGATTGATGTAAGATTTAACTCACTCCTTATAGAGTCTAATTGTGATATTCGTTAATTTTCAAACCTGAAAACGTGACCTGTTTTAAAATTTTGTTATTTTTCAGATCTTTTTTATTAATAAAGTGTTGTTTTTATTGAGTATTTATATTTGTTATGATGTTATGATGTTATTTATCCATTCGTAAGTCGTATTTAATGAGTTTCGTATCTTTATCACTTATAATCCAAGTCCAATGACAAAAACTGTCAAAAACCATTCCCGTCTAGGTTCAGTTCTAGGTTCATTAGCAATTCAATCATAAAAATATAAATTTTCTATTTTTTTACGACGTTGACTGCTTATGTGTCTTGCATTTCTTTTTTGAAGGTGGAAGCAAGATGATCATATACTTAGATCATATGCTTGGTAGTGTTGCCTTAGATATGGTTCAAGGCATTTTTGGATGAGTTGTTTGATCTCACTATTTCCCGTCTAAGGGTTCAGTTTTAGGTTCATTAACTCAATCATAAAAATATGAATTTTCTATTTTTTTTTTTGACAACATTGATTGCTTATGTGTCTAAAACATGAGAATTTCTATTTCTCATTAAATTTCTATTTAATGAAATAACATATTTATATTATTTCATTAAATAGAAATTCTTGCTCATTACTATCAAGAATTGATGTGTCATGGTTAATCTTCAACAGTTGTAGTAGTTGTTTCAATATGAAAAATAGAAATTGACGTGTGTCATGATATAACAATTCTTAATGTTAAAAAATAATTCACATATATCAGGCACGTGCAAGGGATTAAGCTGAGTCAGAAGTTTCTTACAATTTCTAAGTCTTTGAGTTTGAATAAGATACGTTGGTCATTCTATGGCCTAGTAATGTTTCCTGGTTTTTCTGATTTTTAGTTTATTTACGTTTGGTTGTATGGTTACAAAAGCCTAGGTCTTTTCCCTTTTATGTATGCGGTTTTAATTGATTTCAATTGAATAAAATAAAACCCTTGTTTGAGAATATTCTTTTTCACCTTTGTTCTTGCTCTTGATCACCAACATTGTGGTATCTAAGCCAAGGTGTGTAAGTGCATATCCCTTCCTGATTGTAAGCCTGTGTGAACCCTATCAAAATGAGTGAGCCTGGAACAACAAATTCCAATTTTCAAAGGGGAGGGTTACGAGCATTGGAACATCCACATGAAGACCATCCTAAGATCCAAGGATCTGCAGAATCTTGTTGAAGCTGTTGTCACTAAACAAGAAACTAATGCACAGACCTACCGTGAAGCCAGAAAGAAGGATGCCAAAGCCATGGCCTTGATCCAACAAGATGTTCATGACCAGTTGTTTACAAGGATAGATGTTGCATCAAGTGCTAAAGAAACTTGGGATACCCTCAAGATCGAGTTCCAGGGGGACTCCCAAGTTCAAGCTGTGAAGTTGCAAGGTCTAAGAAGAGACTTTGAGAATATGCAAATGAAGAAAGGAGAGATGATATGTGATTATTTCTCCCGAGTTATGGCTATTGTGAGCCAAAAGCGTGCCTATGGTGAAGAAGTGACTGATCAAAAGGTGGTTGAAAAAATACTGAAAAGCTTGACCCCCAAATTCGATTATGTGGTGCCCTCTATTGAGGTTGCCTATGATTTATCTCAATTAACTCCAGTGAAGTTAATGGGTGTCACACCCCAACCTAAGGTGGAAATTTCGGGACGTGAGCATGATTGTTCACAGCTCGAAGATACTATCATAAATAAAATGTAACAATATCTATTAAGTTAATTATTTCCAAATACAGTGCACAAATATTCAAAACACAAATAAATAATTTAATACAGGTAATCCAATCAAGATTTAAATAATAATTGTCTTCATTAAAACCCTAAGGTCTTTCTAAGTATCCATCTTCAACTTCAATTCAATGACAACCTGCATATGCGTAGAAATGAAATTTGTCAACAACACATGTTGAGTGAGTTTATCACCAGTTTTTTCAATAAAATAATATTAGTAGAATAAATAAAAGAAATAAGCAAAATGTAATAAATGCGGTAAGTAAATCAAATCGTGAGCAAATAAGGTGTCAATTAGCCATTGCCAAGCAAATCGGGCGATGGTAATCAATTATGAGCAAGTAATAATAAGACCGTTGCCAAGCGAATCGGATGCGGATAAATAGTAATGAGAACCCTGTACAAGAGAATATGTTGGACCTCTCCAAATACGAATGCACACATAAACAAATAAGCACATAACAAATATATTTGATCAATCACGCACAATTACACGTTTGCTATTTTTGAGATATATATATATATATATATATATATATGAAATACGAATAATATGCATATGTCCCCAAAACTTTTAGAAAACTTAGTAAAATAGGGGAATGATAAAACTCACCTTAGATTTAAAGGCAAGTGATTAATAAATATGATAAACGAACTAAGATTTAAACGAGTCGTCCACTAACGTGTTGAACGAGATAAAAAATCAGAACCTGAAACTTTGAGATATGATAATATAAGTAAAAACGAACCCAATGCCACTGGAATCAATCCAAACGGACGTTTAGAACTCCGGTTATGTTAAATTAAAGATTTAAGCGAGCTGATACAGACCAGAATCCGAACAGCGATTCGAAAGTTGGATTTTGGTCAGTAGCCTTAAGTTTTTTTACGAGAATAAAAATCTTCTGG
Organism: Bidens hawaiensis; assembly: GCF_021521415.1. NCBI lineage: Eukaryota > Viridiplantae > Streptophyta > Magnoliopsida > Asterales > Asteraceae > Bidens > Bidens hawaiensis. Next base: position 395,461 of record NW_027492323.1, read on the forward strand.
ACCGAACGTTGAACCTGCCTAGAAATATAAGAAAACGTAAAGTCAAACTTGTTAACTATTTTGCCCTTTAACAAGTTTTAAACGAATTGACCAGTCAACACCCTTCAACCACGAAATTGATTGAAGGTTAATGACTATGGAATATATATGAATGATTTTACAATTTACAACTATCACACCCCGTTAAGCGATTTGCGGAAGCGTAAAACGAAAATGTAACAGACACCTCTGATATCAACCACATTGTTTATAAAGAACAATACAAACTACTTTACAATATTTTACATTGATCTAACTTCATTTACAACTAGGTGATACAAACTAAATCCAACTCGTTAAGCGGCTTTACTTCCTATTAGCACACTTGCATCAAGTCACCCAGCATTGATCGCAAGTCAAACACGTAGCACATTGACTTTCTAATCTAATCCAGTACCTGAAAAACATGTTAAAACGGGTCAACTACCAATAATTGGTGAGTTTCACGAGTTTCAAGAAATCAGTTGTGCGTACAACAATCACAGTTTGTAAATATGCAAGTATATATGTATGTACGTTCACAAGTACGTTTGTTTGTATGTTTATAATGTATTATACTAAGCTATAGTGAAGCCTCGACTGTTTGTGCTACGTGCATCCATTTCCCACGCCCAATCAACCACTGTGGCTCCCCTTCCGCCCACAACATGCCCCGGTAGCTATGTCTAACACTACATAGCCTGTTTGTATAAGTATGGTCATGTGCAAGCGGCGCTATGTGACACGGCAACCAGGCCGATTCCGTTTGGGTTTGTCAAACCAATAGTACTATTCACAAGCCACCGGCTCGAAGTTAATCACTGTGTTCGTGGGGACTTTCGTGTGTTAGCACTTAGATAATTCCAATCGTCAAACAATTCAGAGTTTAAAGATATGTATCAACATGTTTTTAACCCCGAAAGTTCGCAAAAACAGTTTAAAAGTGGGGTCATGAAACTCACGGTTTAGAAGAAAATCAGCACAGCGGTATAGTGTAAGTTCGCAGTTGTTTTGACTCGTTCACTAGTCCCTATAATGAATATTATAATAATATTAATATTTTAATATTATTATAATCATTATACTAGACTGGGATGCATAGCTAATCTGGGTATAGCTGTTACACCCAGAAAGTGTCAGTAGGCTTAAATTGTGATGTTGTTGAATGTCTAATACTTAAAACCGAACTTGGCGCAGTTCCCCGTTTCACCAGCTAGGCCAAGTTGTTCATTTATGCGTTCAGAAAACAGTTATGGGGATGTAAGCTTGGGTAAACATGTTTATTGATAAAATGATTAACTTATAAAGAAAGATCACAATTTGGGGGGTCTGGATTCGCTACGGGGCTCGTTTCCGTTTATTCAGTTTGATTTGGAGAAAATGCACACAATTTATCCATATTGTCCCGGATTTCTCAAAAAAAAAGTTTGTTTTTACTTAATTAATCCAAAAATATGGTTTTTGATCACTCTTGATGTTCTGATATTCCAGAGGTTCGTTAATCACAAACTTGTCAGTTTTTATCATAATTAAATTTGTTTAATCTTCAAATTAGTACAATTAATTATCTGTTAATTATTAAATTATAAAAATGCATCCACTTGTCAATTAAAATATGTAGATTTTTATAAAAATATTTCTGGAATTATTTACTAATTTATTAATTTATAAAAATTCATTTTATCTGCTATATTTAGCTCGAAAATCGTTCGTTTATACCAAAAGATTTCCAAAAAATTCCAAAAAAATTCCTGAGTAATAGAAATATAACCCAAAACAACCTCTAACAATTCCAGAATCTAAAAATCTTGCCAAATATCCTTTTGGAGCCAAAAACGACTACGAAAACTCCAATAAACGTGAATGCACAAAACATATCTAAACTTTTCCAAATGACCCCAAATTTAATATGTGATCATAATATACCAATTATGAGTTCCTCACAAAAGTTCATAATTTTTCAAGAATGTTAACTATTTTTCCCAAATAAACGCCCCAATTCGGTTATAAATTCCCCAAATATTCTTGGATGGGCGAAAAATAACCAAATTTGGACAGGGACTCAATCATATGGTCCCTGATGTCCCTGAAAAATTTTATAACCTAAAAATATGCACATCATAATAGAATCCTAAACAGCCCGTATTCGACAAATTCGACGTTACCTTTGCGGTTTTCGTCCGTTTTCGCTCTCTTAATCAATTTCCGGGTTCTTGTACTCCTGTATAAGCTAAGTAAAGGTCCTGTATTACAAAACAAGCATGTTTTATCAATATGGAAGCCTCTTAAATTAGGGTTTCGGCTAGGGTATTAAACTGAACTTTTGAGCCGTAAAAACGCCGTTTAAACCCTCTAATCCGTGTTTATGGCCAAAAAATATTATGATTCTGATTCCTAACCATATGTATGATCAAAACATGTTTATTTGGACCATTTTTTGGATTTTTGCATGGTTAGAAATGATTTTTATCAATTATACTATGTTTATATGAGATTAAACATATTAAATATGTATAAAATTGATTAAAAATGATGTTAATACCTTATTATTTTTTTTTTGCTTGAGGAATGAAAGAGCAGCTAAATTCGTTCAGGTTCTGGAAATGAGTTTTTAAAATATACTTGGTTTCTTACATATGAAGTTTCATATTAATATTAGATATTTAAGGGGGGTTGGCAGCTGGAAAGGGTTTTGGGACCCCTTGGGCCCATTTTGGCCCAAACTTCTGGATTTGCTAGCCCGTACGTGAAATGCCGAGTCCAAATTTATTTCGGGTTCGGTTTTTGACGCGAAAAATATATCGGGTACGATAAATAGTGCGAACACGAGTGTTTTTCAGCTATTTTTGTGTAAATTTATAAAAACATTGTATTTGTTTGTAAAAATCGAAAATATTTTCACGAATGCTTAAAACATTTCAAATAAGTGTTTTGTAATTCTTTTTCGGCTTAACGGATGATACAATGCTTGTTTCGTAACTATCTTTCGCGTTTAAATATATAGCGGGTAGTTAAACGAGCATGTATTCGTTTAACTGGTTTGCTATCGTGCTAAGGCTATAATATCAATATGTTGGCTTATATTAAACGTATATCACTTATAGATGGCCCCCCGAGATATCTGGGTCACAACCAGACCCGTTTGGTTATCCGTTCGTTCGTTGTGCAATAAGCGGTTAAACGCTTATTCGATTTGTAAATACTGAGGTGTATCCGGTTTTGTCACGAATTTCACAACAACTTACCCGGAAAGTGAAAGGATCAACCAGAACGAAGAGTCAAAGGTTGATGTGTAAGCAAAGTCAACCGATGAAACGTGTATCTTCAACAATAATGCAATAACCGAAGAGTTTGATGATGAACAGAGGAGGTGACGGCTGGGGAATGTTTATTTAGGTTTTAGAGAAGTTTGTGGCAGAGATTATAAGTGTTGTTTATATAGAATAAGCAAAAACGAACCATATTTAGTATATTTACTCGTTTAGGAAACCGAATCGAGTTTTAATGATCAAATCAATGTTACAAACAGTAAAATTCGTTCTTGGGCAAGGGGTAATGAACATGGACATATATCTAGGCTATATTAGTTTTCTTGGGGCTTAAAACACTTGATTTAGTCCTAAAATAAGCGATTTCGGGCCAAAATCGAACTAGGAAACGAAATCAACTATGGATTCTGCCCAGCATCACCATCGCGCTGCACGGCCACATGGGGTGGCTGCCGTCGCGCGGTGCCCCGGCATCAAGAGGGCAAGATTCGGATTTTGGCAACTTTAGTCCTTGTAGTTTATAAAATACCTAATTATTGATTATTTTTTAAGTTAAATCAAGAAATGCCAATTTAAGGAACTTTAAGGGATACAAATTGAAAATATATTAAAGAATAGTTACAAAAGTTTAATTTGATTAATAATAAAGATCCGAAAATGTTCCCGAATCGGCTCATGTGTAAACGAATACGAGTTCGAAAAATCCGAGGTGTTTCAATGGGGTCATTACAGTCACAAGAAGAAAGGTTGTTGAGACGCACTGATGATGAGAAAAGTGATATGAGGATAGATGAATAGGCTTTACAAGCCATGCAGAATGAAAGAAGAAACCCTAATGAAGGTGGCTCAAATGGTCCACGGGGTAGAGGTCGTGGTATGTATCGAGGCAGAGGCCGTGGAAGTCAGAAGTAAGAGATCGAGGCCCACAATGTTACCATTGGAATGGGTTTGGTCATGTAGAAAGGGATTGCTGGTATAATGATGAGGAACATGTTAATGTGGCCGCAGAACAAGAAGACGAATCGATAGAGAATGATGATCAAAGATTGTTTCTTGCCTGTATTGATAAAGATAGTTTGGAAGGACAGTCCCAAGAATTCATACTAATGGCCAACCCAGAGTTACACACCAACAATTCACTATGGTTTATTAACTCTGGGTGTTCCAACCATATGACCGGGGTTAAAGAAGGATTTACAAAGCTAGATCAGTCATTCAAGCTTCATGTGAACCTTGGTGACAAGAAACAAGTGAAAGAGGAAGGGAAAGGCGATATCAGAATCAACACTGGTGATGGTAACTCTAAAATATTGTGTGATGTATACTATGCACCTATGTTAGAGTATAATTTACTAAGTGTTGGACAACTTATGAGAAGGGGTTTTTCATTACATTTTGATGATGGTGCTTGCTCGATCGTGCATAAGGAAACACAATCAGAAATGATAAGGGTTATCTTAGCACCTAACAACATGTATCTACTTGATACGGCAAAGGCTAAACCAAGCAACAAGTTATCTAAGAGTGATCAAGTGTCTACACTTTCGCATTGTAGGTTTGGCCATTTACATCATGAAGGCCTGCAGACACTACATGAAAAAGGTATGGTGCACGGGCTACCTTACATCAAGTCATTTGAATCTGTGAAGGGTGTATTTTGGGAAAGAAAATCAGGCACTCATTTCCAGTTAACACTTAGAGAGCCTCTCAGAATCTTGAACTTGTGCACTCTGATGTATGTGGTCCAATGCAAATACCTGGCTTGGGTGGAAGTAAGTACTTTATTTTATTTGTTGATGACTATTCTCGAATTTGTTGGGTATACTTCATGGAGAGTAAGTCTGAAGCATTTACTAAGTTTAAAATCTTTAAAGATTTTGTTGAAAAGCAAAGTGGCCATCAACTCAAAGTTTTAAGGACAGATAGGGGTGGAGAGTACTGTTCAAGGGAGTTTAACACATTTTGTGAAACTAATGGAATAAAAAGAGAATTAACGGCTCTTTACACCCCTGAGCAGAATGGGGTTTCTTAAAGGAGAAATAGAACTGTCTTAAATCTCACTAGAAGCATGTTGAAAGCAAAACAACTTCCTAATTGTTTCTGGGTAGAGGCTGCTGCTACTGCAGTACATATTATGAATTTGTCTCCAACTAAGTCACTTGTATCAAAATACATTTTGAAGTATGGATGAATTGTGGTAACTAATATGAGGGTGTTTAGGTGTATTGCTTAGGGCCTAGTTCCATCTCAGTTGAGAAGGAAACTTGATCATAGGTCAGTCAAGTGTCTCTTTATTGGATACTCTTCACAGGCTAAAGGGTATAGGTTGTATGATCTTGTCACTAAAAAGATAAGTAGAAGAAGGGATATGGAATTCCTTAAAGATTCTCAAAGGAATTGGAAAGGCAAGATGATTAATGAATCATATCAGTTGTTAGAAAATGATTCTGAAGAACAGTCAGACGATGAAGCAGCTCATGATACACCTTCAAATTCTGAACCTAGTCAAAGTTCAAATCAAAGTGATGTACCATCTCCTTCATTTGTCACTCCAACTAATGCTAGTTCTTGAATTGCTCCAACAGATTCTAGTGCCACGCCATTGAAGATCAGAAACCTTGAAGAAGTGATGCATTCCTGCCAATTTGCTTTAGCCACCACTGATCCTTATACTTATACTGATGCTTGTAAATTGGTGGAGTGGCGGGCTGCTATGGAAGAATAATTGAATGCAATTAACCATAACAACACCTGGAAACTTGTTCCACCTCCTGTCAACAGGAATGTCATTGGTGTTAAACGGTTATACAAGACTAAAGTGAATCATCAAGGTGATGTGATCAAGTATAAGGCCAGACTGGTGGCAAAAGTGTATTCACAAAAGGAAGGTTTGAAACAATAAGATTGATTTTATCTATTGCAGCCTATCTAGGTTGGTCATTGTACCAACTAGATGGGAAATCAGCCTTTCTTAATGGTAATCTTAAAGAAGAAATATTTGTTCATCAACCTGAAGGTTTTGTGATTGAAGGCAAAGAAGACCATGTGTATATACTTTATAAGGCTCTATATGGGTTGAAGCAGGCCCTGAGGGCTTGGTATGCCAAGTTGATACTTATTTTACTCTCAATGGTTATCAAAGAAGTGAGAATGAGCCTACATTGTACATCAAATGAACGAACTGGTAATAATGAAATTATCTATGCATGCATTTATGTAGATGATATATATTATCTATACCAATTCATGCAATGTGCTGGCCGCTGAATTTAAACAAGGAATGATGATCAGTTTTGAGATGACTGATCTTGGGATTCTTCATTTCTTCCTGTGGCTAGAAATCAAGCAAACTGATCAAGGGGTGTTTGTGTCTCAAGAAAAGTATGTTGATGATCTGCTTAAGAAACATGATATAAGTAATTGCAATGAAGAAAGTATTCCCATGAATCCTAATGATAAGTTGCAGACTGATAATGGGGCAGACAAAGAAAATCCCACTATGTATAGAAGTATGGTGGGAGGATTGATGTACGTTACACATACTAGACTGGATATAGCTTTTCCGGTCAGTTATGTGTCATGGTTTATGCAGTCTGTCTCAAAATTGCATATGGGATCAGTCAAACGAATCATGAAGTATTTGAAAGGTACTAACAAGTTTGGTCTATGGTATGAGAAGTCTAAGGTGGCAAGAAGGTTGAACTTGTTGGGTATTCAGACAGTGATTGGGTTGGATGCATGGATGATAGAAAGAGTGTTTCAGCACAAGCATTCACAGTTGGAGGAAGTGAAATAACTTGGAATGCAAAGAAGCAGTCAACAGTGGCCTTGTCAAGCACGGAAGCTGAGTATGTGGTTGCTACTTGTGCCACATGTCAAGTTATTTAGTTAAGAAGAGTGTTAGATTATCTAGGATGGAAACAAGAAGGTGCCACAACTATTTATTGTGATAACAAGTCTGCAATATATTTATCAAAGAATCTGGTCTTTCACAGCAGGTCTAATCACATTGAATTGAAGTTTCATTTTATTAGAGATATGGTTGAGCACATGCAGATCAAGATGGACTATTGTGGAACTAATGATCAAGTAGTAGATGTCTTAACAAAGGCCCTTCCAAGAGCAAAGTTTGTGTATTTTAGATACTTACTTGGAGTTAAAGAATGTGAATTAAGGGAAGGTGTTAAAAAATAATTCATATATATCAGGCACATGCAAGGGATTAAGCTAAGTTAGAAGTTTGTTACAATTGCGAAGTCTTTGAGTTTGAATAAGATACGTTGGTCATTCTTTGACCTAGTAATGTTCCTGGTTTTTTTTATTTTTAGTTTATTTACGTTTGGTTGTATGGCTATAAAAGCCTAGGTTCTTTCCCTTTTATGTATGCAGCTCTATTTGATTTCAATTGAATAAAGTAAAATCCTTGTTTGAGAATATTTTCTTTTCACCTTTGTTCTTGCTCTTGATCACCAACACTTAAGGCATGAGGCAGTACATCAATAGACACAAAACCAGGAGGTACAATAGGAGTTTGTGACATCTCTGTCCACTCATCAAGGTTTTTAACATCAATGACTTGTTCATCTTCTAGTGGTTTGATACTGATATTTGGCTCGCCCATTGGATATTCAATCTCAAAGCCCACATATTGTTTGGTTAAGATCAAATTCGATGTATTTAGATCATTGTAATACAACGATTCAAGGCTGTTTGAGGAGAGATGGAGGTTGAACTATGAAGGATGTCTCAAAATATTTGATCAAATTCAGAATTAAGAGCGGCTATAAACTTTTTATTCTTATCCTCATCATAACTTTCTGTACAATCATTGTGGCTTTCCTCTTGTTACTATAACAAACCATAATAAGAAATAAAATAATCAAAGAAAGAAATGAAGAAATGAGAAAGAAAAGAGAAGAAATAAAAAGGAAGAATGGAAAATATAAAGGAAAATTCCATCCCACATTGGTGAAGGAAAGAAAATGGAAGGCTTCCACCATGGTATAAATAGGATTTCTAACTCTTGTCCCACATCGCTAGATTACAAAACTTGAAAGCTCTTTATAAAGAAGAGAGTTCACATGATAATATTCTTATGTGCCACACCCAGTAGTCCTAGCGGAGGGTGCGAAGCACCTGACGCGCACGGGCTCGGGCGAAGTGCGATGGGCGCTTTGATGGCGCGCTTCGCACGCTCGCATCGCCGCGAGCCGCCTTAGTATTTTTACACCTTCGCGATACGCGAAGATGCTCAATTTCAAGTATAAATAGGGCTGAAATCTGGACTTCACAACTCGTTCAAAAATTTCATATTTTCTCTCTTATGGTTCTTAAAGCTGGTATTATATCCGAGTAGTTGTAACGGTACCTCTCCGATCGAAAGGAACTTATATCACGAATCCAAAAGCTCTACCTTAACAAGGTATGACATTGTGCCATCGTGTAAAGTTTCATGTCTCGTTTTAGTCGTTATAATTATGGGTTTATACTAATATAGATATACTACATTGTGCTTAATCTAAGTGCTTAACATCAGAAGGCTTGTTAAATATAAACTTGCAAGGTGAGACATTCGCATTTTTGCATAACTCACATTTGTGTGAGACAATTGATTTTCCAACACTATCATGATGCTTTTCCAAAACCATCAAACTCATGACGGATAGTTTAAATATTTTCAAAGGAGTTAAACTACATTACAGTGATTAAGTCTCTGTAGACTTACGGGATGGTTACTACTGGTATTGTGAGGTTTTGTATACAAGGCTTGCCTATTGGGCTATTACACATTACTTATGGGACAAGTGTTAGCCAATAAGTAGTATGACCACAGTCACAGATACGGTCGAGTGACAAGTACCTTTCGGTAATTTGTAAGCAGGCAGATGTAAAAACATCTTAATATGTAACTGTAAAATGTGTCATTTATAAATGAATGTACTCACCAGTATTTCCTGCTGATCAAATATTTTTAAACATGTTTCAGGTGACTTGTTAGAGACACATGAATGATGCATGCGGGCTTCCAGCTTAAATAAGTGGCTTGTCACCAGAATAAAGAAACGTGTTTTGTAAATTAGGGTTTTATCCCTATAAAACTTATGTTTGTATAAAAACGGGTTTTTATCCCAGTTTATGAAATAAGAATTATGGTGTTTTTACAACTCTGATCATTTTTCCTAACTACGATTCTGTTAAGATATTTTGCTGCAAATTATTTTAATAAACACCGATACCATCACTCAACGTTCGCGGCTCCCCTCTCAGGGTATAGGGGTCGGGGGCTGTGACAGCTGAAGTGGTATCAGAGCCACTGGTTTAAGCAATATATGTATTTAAACAATACCTAATTAATTGTTAGGAAATAAATGTATTAATCTATGTGTTAACCATATGAATAAGATTCTAACCATACGTAAAAATCAAATTATATGATTTTCTTTTAGAGTTCGTTGTTTTATTATTTTTGATTTACAGCATGAGTGAGCTTATAAAGGCTTTTGAGAATATATCGGTCAATTCGGAAGATATGGAGACCACAAACCCATCAACTGAAGAAAAATTAAATGAACCAATAGTATTCACTGCTCAGTCCTCGACTTCAACGCCAAATCAACCAAAACCAAAAAGAAGAAGACGATATATGGACTGGAGAAAAGGAATGAGAAAACAAAAAAGAAAAGTTATGATTCCAGTACCAAAACCACAACCACAAATTCAACCACCAACTGAACCACAACCCCCTCCAACACAACCCATCGCTGAAATTCCCATGGAAGAAAGGCTAGGCCAATGCCTAGATCAGTGTGAGTTCTTCCAACCAATAGTTAACAACATGGGAGCAGGAACCTCGACCAACCCAAATCAAAACCAAGAAAACCCACTTTCCCCTGATGACCTCATAAACCAATCTCAGTTTGAAGAATGGTGGATAAACGATTGGCAATTCCACATAATGACCACAAACCCGTACGCACCATTTCAGCCGAAAACTGCCAACTAGCCCACAATGACACCGGAGCTGACCACACAACTCCGTCATTACGAGGAAGAACTTAATGAAACCGCCAACCGACTGAGAAACATCCGGGATAGCATAATCTGGAGATTTTACGATAGAAAACCCTATATATAATATAACTAATATATATATATATGTTTATTACCGTAATTCCCTCTTTGTAAAAAAAATATGGTGTGTATATATAAAATATAATAATGCATATTGATGTGTTGTAAAACACTCGTATTTTCTGCACGTTTTATCTACGTATTATATTATATTTTATATGTTTTAACTCGTTTTAGATAGGTTTTACATACATTTATTAATCTTGTAGGTTTTGGGTGAAAGAAAGAAGAAAACCGGGACTTTTCGAGCATTCTACGAGCCTTTTACGCATACAAGTTCAAGACAAAGCTCAAGGCCCGACCCGTATGCATCATGGAGGCCCAAGACCATATTATATTATATTATATAAAAAAAATTAAAACCCTAATCAGCCTATATGGCTGCTGGTCGGATTTAGCAGCAATCAACAGCAAGCAATAGCAGCACAACAGCATCAACAGCAGCACAGCAACAGCCAACAGCAGCACGACAGCAGCCAACAGCAGCACAACAGCTGCTGATCGGAATTTCCAGCAAAAAAAAAGAAAGAAAAAGCTTTTGTGTGCTAGGGTTTTGATCGTGTGATGGCTAGGGAATGAAGAACAAGCAAGAATCAAGCCTCGGGATCATTCACCACTGTTTTTACAGTCGAGAGCAGCCCCGGAACACCTCATATCCTTACCTCTTTTTCATTGTTCATACACTTTTAATTTCTTGCATAATTGTTGAATTGTTTTGCAATTACTTGAGAGAATGAATTGTTTATGATTAGGATTGATTGTTGGACGATTGTTAAGATGGTTGGTATGAGTTTTATGATGATTTTATTGAGTGTTTGCTGCTGTCCAATTAATATGCTTGGCTAATCTTGTTAGTTCTACCGTGGAATGATGATAATTGTTAGGTTTTGATGAGTTTTATGGATTGTTTGATTAATAGACCTTAATTGTTATTGTAAAGTTTGATTTAGACATGAAATAGGTTGTGTTTAAGGGCTGGAAAATTTGGTGATTCATTGCATAAACCCCGTGTGTCGGTTGATTAGTTTTGTATTGATTGATCGGTGCATTGTTTGATTCTAGACTTTGTGTTTAGGGTTTGTTTGCGGTAGGTACCACCGTAGGGTTTTGTTGCGTGATTATTTAGATTAAGTAAAGCGGTTAAACACCTTCTTTGAGACCGAGAGGTGATAGGAAGTTAGGGTTGTCTCATTGCCTTTGCATGCTAGAATAAGGATTGCGCGAGAGCGAGTTCGTTTCTTGTCAGGTTTAGGTGTTTGAGCGACTAGTTGATCTATTTTGGTTTAAGTTGAATTGTTCCTCTATCCTTGGTTGTGTAGTATTCATTACCATTAGGGTCGAGTGTTGGTGAGACCGAGAGGTGATCTAGCATTAGAACACGTTAGCAATTGTTTCCCGGTTTGGTCGTTTTAGGCTATTTTGAGTAGTTAGGGTTTGTTGTGTGAGACCGAGAGGTAATCCAGTGAGCCCGACCGTTCCTTAGTCGTGTCATCTTTAGGGACCGGTGTCTATATATCATTCAATCCATTAGCTTGTTAGGCCTACAATTTGATTCAGACCTAGGTAGACGTTTTTCTCCATCTTAAGTCAACACAGTTAGTTTTCCGTTAAGTTTTCTATTTTTGGTAAGTTTTGTTAGTTAATCCAGTTAGTTCAGTTAAGTTAAAAAAAATCAAAAATCAATATAATATTATTTTAAGGTAGGTCTTGTCTAGGGTTAGTGATCTTTAGCGTTCTAACGTGTCCACGTGTTCGATACTCGGACTTCCTAAGTCTATACTACTTGCGATCGGTACACTTGCCGGTTGTGTGTGGTTTTAGGATTTTCGTTTTAATATTAAAGCTTAGTTGTGAGGGTCATTATTATAGGGTTATTAGACACACACCACATATATATATAGATTAGATATAGAATATAATGACGCATATGTATAAATATATATATAAAAAGAGTAAATGTCGCAAAGCTCGACGATTTTGACATATTCTGTGCCTATGTGTTAACATGTTTTGTGCTTATGTGTGGATAATACCTTGCTTATTTTATTATTTAATTATGATATTAATATTCCTTCTTTTTTGAAATTCAGATGTCAAATGAAGTTTCTGTTAACAACCGTGAAAATAATCATGAAAATTCCAATCAAGAAAATGCTCTGAATATGAATGCTATAAACAATATAATAGCTCAGAGAATTGCTGAAGCAATCCCACAAAATTCTGCAGCTATTAGACAACCAGTAACCGTCATTAGAGATAAAACTGAGACCAATAAACGAAAATCTGACACTGAAGCTAGTAATAGTGTGAATGGAGGAAATAAAAATAAACAACCTAAAAAGTTAAAATCTAATGGTTGTACTTACAAGGATTTCTTGGCCTGTAAGCCAATCGAATTTTCTGGAAATGAAGGAGCTATTTCAGCACTACGCTGGTTAGAAAAGACAGAAGCTGTTATAAAAATTAGTAAATGTGCTGAAGAAGATAAGATATTGTATGCTTCTAATCTCTTTATTAATGAAGCATTAGAATGGTGGAATACAGTCCTCCAGGCAAAAGGAAGCAACATAGTTTACATTATGACCTGGGGTAAATTCAAAGAAATAGTAGAAAGAAAATTTTGTCCTCCACATGAAAGAGAAAAGATTGCTACTATGTTCTTGAACCACAAGATGGAAGGTGTGAAATGTAGTGAGTATACGACAAAATTCTTTGAATATGCAAGAATGGTACCGGCTCTGGCTTCGCCGGAAACAGTACTAATTTCTCGTTATATTTGGGGATTAGTAAGTGAAATCCGTGATCTGATAAAATCAGCTAGACCTCAGACTATTGAGGAAGCAGTTGAACTAGCCAATACCATGACAGACGGATTAATCCGAACACAGGAAGAAAACAAAAGGAAGGATTTAGCCCAGAAGATTTCTCAAGAATTCCGAAAGAAAGGGACAGGGCAATCCTATGCTCAGCCTTTCTGTAAAGTCTGCAGAAAGAGGCATTCAGGAAGATGTGCTTTTAAAAAGACTAAATTCTGCAACTATTGCAAGATGGATGGTCATACGGATGAAGAGTGTAGAAGAAAAGAAACCCATGTTTGCTATAATTGCGGAGAACCTGGCCAAATCCGTCCAGAATATCCCAAGTTGATAAAGGTGTCTGACAACAAAGCTATGAATACAGATGGACCTAAGAGGAATGCACGAGCTATTCAGCTTACTGCACAAGAGGCAGCAATGACTCTGGACGTCATTGCGGGTACGTTTCTTATTAATGACTTTTACGCTAAAGTACTATTTGTTTCCGGAGCAAATCAAAGTTTCATAAACAAGAATTTTTGTCAAGTCTTAAACCAACCATTAACCAAACTTAAACAAGTTTGCATAGTAAAAAAAGCAGACGGAAATTCCACTTATATTCATGAATTACTTCAAGGAGAGAATATAAATTTATTAGGTCACAAGTTTAAAGCAAATTTGCTTCCAATGAATTTGGTCGGATTTGATGTTATATTAGGATTGGACTGATTAGCAGCCAATCATGCTCGAATCCTATGTAATAAGAATTCTGTTGAGATTCGTACGCCAACAGGAGAGAGTATTACAATTCAAGGAGACAAAGTTCTTAGACCTACGAAGTTTATATCGATAATGAAAGCGGCAAATTACTTAACAAAGCAGGGTATAGTATATATGATTTCTGTAATCATTAGCGCCATAGGAAGGGAGCTAAAAGAAATTGCAGTAGTATCAGAATATTCTGATGTTTTTCCAGAAGATTTACCGGGACAACCGCCTGATCGTGAAGTAGAATTCAGAATTCATGTGATCCTAGGAACATCACCAATTGCTAAAGCACCGTATCGCTTAGCGCCAACAGAAATGTTAGAATTGAAAAGGCAATTAGACGATTTGCTAGAAAAAGGTTTTATACAACCAAGCTCATCACCCTGGGGAGCACCAGTGCTGTTTGTTAAAAAGAAAGATGGATCGATGCGTATGTGTATCGATTATAGAGAATTAAACAAGGTCACAATTAAGAATCGGTATCCCTTACCGAGAATTGATTATCTATTTGATCAACTTAAGGAGCTCGATATTTTTCAAAGATCGATTTATGCTCAGGATACTATCAATTAAAGGTACAGGAAGAAGACATTCCTAAAATTGCTTTTAGAATTAGATATGGTCACTACGAGTTTACAGTTATGCCGTTTGGTTTAACCAATGCACCAGCTACATTCATGGATATGATGAATCGGATATGTAAACCGTATTTGGATAAATTTGTGATTGTTTTTATAGACAATATACTTATTTATTCCAAAACTAGTGATGATCATGTCAAACATCTTCATACACTTTTAACACTATTGAGAAAAGAGAAGCTTTATGCTAAATTCTCAAAGTGTGAGTTTTGGTTACAAGAAATGCAATTTCTAGGTCACTTGATTAATCAAAAAGGTATTCATGTGGACCCTGCCAAAATAGAAGCGATCATTAAATGGGAAATTCCTAAAACTCCTACAGAAATTTGAAGTTTCTTGGGATTAGCAGGATATTATAGACGCTTCATTCAAAACTTTTCCCGAAAAGCAGTTCCGTTAACAAAGTTAACATGTAAAAATGTTAAGTTTGAATGGGGATATAAGCAAGAAGAAGCTTTTGTAACTTTGAAACAAAAATTAACAAATGCCCCAATACTTGCTTTACCAGAAGGAACTGAAGATTTCACAGTTTGTTGTGATACTTCGAAGTCAGGATTAGGATGTGTATTAATGCAACGTGAAAAAGTTATTGCTTATGCATCCAGACAATTGAAGAAGCATGAAGAGAATTACACAACACATGATTTAGAATTGGGAGCAATAATTTTTGCCCTAAAAATCTAGAGACATTATTTGTATGGCAGTAAGTTTACTGTATTCACATATCATAAAAGTTTAAAGTATATATTTAGGCAAAAGGAGCTTAACATGAGGCAAAGACGCTGGATGGAAATTCTTAGCGACTATGATTGTGAAATCCAATATCGTGAAGGAAAGGCGAATGTAGTAGCCGATGCATTAAGCAGAAAAGAACACGATAAACCTAAAAGAGTACGAGCTCTAAGATTAGAACTTCAAATCAATTTAATTGATGAAGTGAAAAATGCTCAAAAACAAGCAATGGAAGGAAATAACATTGCTGATGAAAAAAGAAATGGTACAATTGACCAAAGAAAATGATGAGATCCTCCGAATGGGGAATAGAATTTGGATACCAATCATTGGAAATTTACGAGAAAGGATTCTCGAATAAGCTCATAAATCCAAGTATACGATGCATCCCGGAAAAGATAAAATGTATCAAGATTTAAAGAAAACCTATTGGTGGATAGGAATGAAAAAGGATGTAGCTATTTATGTTTCGAAATGTATAACTTGTTCGCAAGTTAAAGCTGAACATCAAAAACCATCGGGATTACTTCAACAATTAGAAATGCCAGAATGGAAATGGAAATTAATAACAATGGATTTTGTTACTAAATTACCTACAACGAGAAGAGGTAATGACACAATCTGGGTGATTGTGGATAGATTAACAAAGTCAGCTCAGTAGTCCTAGCGGAGGGTGTGAAATAGATATTATTATGTGCCAAATCACACCTAGTAGTCCTAGCGGAGGGTGCGAAGCACCCGACACGCACGGGCATGGGCTCAGGCTCGGGCTCGGGCACGAGCTCGGGCGAAGTGCGATGGGCGCAATGTGGCGCTTTGATGGCGCACTTCGCACGCTCTCATCGCCGCGAGCCGCCTTAGTATTTTTGCACCTTCGCGATACGCGAAGAAGTATGCAACGTGTCGAGCCACGTGGCATAGCTAGGGCTGACTCGACAACCCTACTGCAACTTCGCGATACGCGAAAGATTCCTTCGCGATACGCGAAGATGCTCAATTTCAAGTATAAATAGGGCTGAAATCTGGACTTCACAACTCGTTCAAAAATTTCATATTTTCTCTCTTATGGTTCTTAAAGCTGGTATTATACCCGAGTAGTTGTAACGGTACCTCTCCGATCGAAAGGAACTTATATCACGAATCCAAAAGCTCAACCTTAACAAGGTATGACATTGTGCCATCGTGTAAAGTTTCATGTCTCGTGATTATCGTTATAATTATGGGTTTATACTAATATAGATATGCTACATTGTGCTTAACATTAGAAGGCTTGTTAAATATAAACTTGCAAGGTGAGACATTCGAATTTTTACTCACATTTGCGTGAGACAATTGATTTTCCAACACTGTCATGATGCTTTTCCAAAACCATCAAACTCATGACGGATAGTTTAAATATTTTCAAAGGATTTAAACTACATTACAATGATTAAGTCTCTGTAGACTTACGGGATGGTTACTACTGGTATTGTGAGATTTTGTATACAAGGCTTGCCTACTGGGCTATTACACGTTACTTATTGGACAAGTGTTAGCCAACAAGTAGTATGACCACGGTCACAGATACGGTCGAGTGACAAGTACCTTTCGGTAATTTGTAAGCAGGCAGATGTAAACATCTTAATGTGTAACTGTAAAATGTGTCATTTATAAATGAATGTACTCACTAGTATTTCTTGTTGATCAAATATTTTTAAACATGTTTCAGGTGACTTGTTAGAGACAAAGGAATGATGCCTGCGGGCTTCCAGCTTAATAAGTGGCTTGTCACCAGAATAAAGAAACGTGTTTTGTAAATTAGGGTTTATCCCTATAAAACTTATGTTTGTATTATGAAGAATTATGGTGTTTTTACAACTCTGATCATTTTTCCTAACTACGGTTCTGTTAAGATATTCCGCTGCAAATTATTTTAATAAACACCGATACCATCACTCAACGTTCGCGGCTCCCCTCCCGGGGTATAGGGGTTGGGGGCTGTGACAATTACCACTAGTGCCACCTTCATCACCCTTACCATCATCACCTCCACCATTCCCATCGCCATTATCATCATCACTACTGTTATCATCATTGTCAACATCATCATTCGTGTCATCTTTCTTAATCATTCTCTTCATTACTATCATCTTCTTCACTATCATTATTTTCATCATATTTCATTTCACTACCACCATCACTATTATGGTCAATGTCATTGTCATTGTCATCCTCATCTTCCTTCTTAATCAGCGCTGCTATCAAGACCCTTAAGAATTGCTTTTAAGTTTCTTCTTCAAATTGCTAAGTTCTTCACTTTGTGACTCAAAC
This sequence comes from Bidens hawaiensis, assembly GCF_021521415.1. Classification (NCBI taxonomy): domain Eukaryota; kingdom Viridiplantae; phylum Streptophyta; class Magnoliopsida; order Asterales; family Asteraceae; genus Bidens; species Bidens hawaiensis. The sequence continues at coordinate 413,125 of NW_027492323.1, forward strand.
ATTTCATCATACAGCTCCTTCATGGTTTTAATTACAATGATATGCTTCTCAAATAATATAGTATACTGCTGCGAACTAAAACATTTGTTATTTATAACTCTTTTGAGAAAGCGTATTGATTAAAATTTTAAGGGTATTTTCTTGTTTTTTGATTATTTAATTTGTGCTAAAAAAAAGTAAAAACTAAAAACTCTTTAGAATAAAAATGTATTGTTTATTTTAAAATTCTTATAAAGACTATTGAACAATGATTGTATATTAACTGTGTTTGATAGATTTATTGTTTATTATACATTAGTTATTCATTAAATACTGTATTTTCATGAATTACCCGTATAGTATCAGGGTCTCAAACTAATTTTTTTTTTTATAATTAATTATAACACTTGTGTATTTAACATTGCCAAACCATCACATAGCTGGATAGAGTTGCTCCAAAAGCAAGTTTAACAAGTAATCTGAATAATGTATGACACATCGAATTAATTAAGTGAACAATAAAAGGTAGAATGATGTAGAGTTCCAACCCAAATAAACTGGTAACATATAAGGTTCTAAATCTAAAATGATTTCAAATACAACATTACATGTCAATCTTCAAAACCTTCTAGCTAGCATTTATCCGCCTTCTGATTCAACATCATGCCATGTACGGGAAGATGCGACTAAACCGAAGATGACAAGATTAACCGTGCTTAGCCCCGCCAAAGTCCAATGATATCCATCCAATCGGCTTTTATTTGATGTATGCTGAAACCAGTTGGGATTGTTGTTTGTCTCACTCACCTTCCCAGCAACATAGACCAATAAAACACTAGCCATACTTCCTAGTCCTAAGACAAACCTTTGGAAATGTAATAAATATCTGTAAATGGATTGATCAGGAAGCTGGCATCTGAATAAATTCTGCTCCAAGAAGTAGAAACTGTGGAAGCAGACGAAATACGCTCATTGGTAGCAACCCATGATTCCTAATCACATGTTGTCTCTGAGTTTCCACTATCGCAGCAGTAACGCAACATAATACGGAAAGAACAATACCTGTTGCCATCCCAAATAGTGTATAAGATTTTCTTTGTATTGGAGCACACTTGTAAAAACCACTAAATACGCTGGCGGAGATTTTATAAAAAACTTAAAAGACAGGAATCTGGATCTTTATTTTTCCAAGTTTATGGTCCATGTGATTAGCTTGCTCAAGAAAATACGTGTTTCCTAACGAAAGCACCAGGCCGGTCCCAATGAACGTTAGTAACATCGGAACCATATGAATACCGGTCTTGGTGTCTTCTACTTCACGCATGCTACACAGTGTCCAGCTTTTTGATCGTGCCTGATCAGGAAACCTGAAAGCAGCCCTGTCTAAACAACTGCATATATGCAACAAAATCTGTATATGTTAGTTTATGTGTCATGTATTGAGTGACTGCAAACTTAAAGATCAAATAATATATAAAACTAACCTGAGGCTGCCGGAGAACCGAATATCATCGTCATTGTAGTACTCTGTAAAATTTTTTACTTGTTGAAAGCCTTTAGTAGCAGCAGCTACAAAAACTCTAAGAGCAATTGTTAAAGGACTCCCCTCTGGCTTATTATGTTTATACCTAGGAGCTCTAATTAAGAACAACGCGATTGCTGCCAAGGTACATATAGCTGGAATCCCAAATCGGATTGACCATGGCTTTATATATGGTAGTGCAATACCTCCAGTACTTATGATTACAGGTCTCAATATCAAATACAGATAGTTTTCATCTTCACTCTCAGTCTCAGATTGAGCCTGAGCTTCCTTTTGTACAGTCTCAGATTGAGCCTGAGCTTCCTTTTGTAGATCGGATGTTAACGAGACTGCATGACCGGCCATTCCGACTGATATTAACGGTAAGGCAGCAAAAAACAGGACTTTATGTATTTGTCCAATACATTCCTCCTTGTAGTGGTTACATGGGCCAAAGAAGGATGGCGTAGACAAGGACAATAAACCTATTCCCTGCACAAATATATATATATATATATATAGTTTCATTGTTTTATTTGGAGGGGACTACGGTTTTCATCCATGTGGTTTGTCTAAATCTACGGTTTTAGTCCAGTAGTTTCAAATTTGCGATTTTCGTCCCTGTTGTTTCATTTCACTTGTAATTAAACCCGACCCCACTAACCCCGTTAAGTTTGGTCGTTAAACTCATTTGTGTGCCCCTCACGTGAGGGGCAATTTTGTCCTTTTGTTTCTCCCAAAATACACCCCAACCCCTCATGTGAGGGGGGGCTTGCGAATTAGGGTCGGGTTTATTTGAGGAGAAAAATGACAAAACTGCCCCTCACGTAAGGGGCACGCTAATGGGTATAACGACCAGACTTAACGAGGTTAGTGGGGTCAGGCTTAATTGCAAGTGAAATGAAACCTCAGGGATGAAAATCTCAAATTTTAAACTATTGGACTAAAACCGCATATTTAGACAAACCACAGGGATGAAAACCACAGTTTACTCTTTTATTTTTAGTATTGTAGAAAGAAATTGCACACGCTTACGATAGTGTAGGCAATGCTAGAGAATACAAGCATATAGAAGGCACCCAAGAAGGCATCAGCGAAAAACACCAACACAATGGCCAAAGCCGATGTGATTCCATTAAAAATGTTTATGATACCAGCAGCGTGTGCAATGCTTACGTTCCAAACATCAGTTAAATAGTTCATCATCACATACAGCGCAAACGAAGATAAAATATCTGCCCATTTAAGACATGAAATTAATTTACAAATAAAGAAAAATAAGGTGATTATAAGTTAAGTAATGAAATTACTTCAAAATGTGTATAATCTTGAAGGTCGGGTCATGTACGGGTCACTCAATCCGGTCTATCTTCCGATTCTTTAGGCCAAAGTTTAGCTTTTATTATTTTTTTACTCCCACGTTAATGTATGTGTAAGGCAATATAAGGGCTCTTTATTTTATCTAATGAAGTACCCTTTTCATTTTCATTCCCTGCATTCTCTCAAAGTTCATTCATCGTTCATACATACGTGAGCTTTGATCGTGTGTTTGATGGCAAACTTAACAAAACATAAGAACTGATATTTGACGACGATAAACTGAATCTTCAATATGCAGAAAGAATTCTAGATATTGAGGCATAAATAATTAATTAAATTCTGCTTATGCATTTACAAAAATTACAACATATATTTTATTGAAACCAGGGTATTATGATTAAAATGTTTGGTCACTCATGATGTACACACATTGTAAAACGTTATCTTCTAATGTATTTTAGATATTACGTGCCTACGGATTTGTTAGTTGATAATATTCATTTAATTAGCAGTGCAACAAGCTAGGCGGCCATTAACGTTTAAACAGTAGTTATAGAGGGCGCCTTGCAACAAGTATAGCTTATTTCTGCTATTAACAAAAGCATCTATCAATAATCTTTGGTTATGATCAATCACCTGAAACTCGGAAAAGCGTAGGCACTGCAGCTGTGGACCTGCGCCTTGTGCCTGCACATAGATATTCAAAAAGCCAAATCTATCAGCAAAAAATATTAAAAAAATAACCTTATTATAGTTTTCTATTTTGTACATTGCAAAATATCTAAACCAATTTTATATAAGTTATAGAAATAACATAGGAGTCACTAAACTAATTTTCATATATATATATATATTTTTTGAACGGCCAACAAACATAGAATGCTTAGATACTCCATACGGGGTGACCCAATGGCAAAGGCCACCGCCAGCTGGCCCAACCCAGTCGTACGGAGCCTTAAGTGCCTCCAATTTATCTCCAGTTCCGGGGAAAACCCACCCGCCCAAAGGCCCACCCGGACGCCCTCAGGATCGAATTGGAGATCACAAAGATCTCAGTCTTCTGTAATTGATATTAAACTCCTTCAAATAGTTTAGTAACTTTTTCCATATTAATTTTAGAGACTCTTGTTTATTTTTTTAATGCCAAAATTAGGTTGAGAGGCTTTCCCATAAAAACTAATTAATGATGTTTCTTTTACAGTTATTAACCCAAAAAGATTATACAGATTTAGCAATTATAAAGACAAAAATACCATCATTATATATATAACATAAGTTTAATAAATGGACAAATAGACTTTGGTAATCACATCACATACTGCTGTGATTGTGAAAGGAAAATAGTGTATTAATTCTAAATGGTGGGAATGAAAGATCTAGGACTTTGTTTGGTGGGAAAAGTCATCAGTAACTTAACTTCTGTGATGAATTAATTATATACAAATATAAATAAATGATGAAATCTATAGGTTCAGATCAGAAAGTCAACACAGAGGGTGGGAGGAACCTGGATGGTGGATTGTAATTTTACGAATCTGAGACACTGTTTTTTGCATTGCTTCGAATGGACCTAAAGCCATTTTGGAAGGAAGAATGAGAGATGGAGTTTCAGTAAAGAATTCATTCCTATAATGGGTCCACTTAGAGAGTATTCATATCCCATCCTCATTCTCAACCACCCTACATTTAAACAAAAATCACATTTTTCTTTTTAACTGTAACTTTTATTCACAAGCCAAAGACAACCACAAACACACCCATTAACCCAAATTGCATAATGCTAAACTTAAACTAATTAATTCGTCCATTTATCTAAGGACTTAAACTTAGACATGTTTTTAAACCAAAGAAACCCAAGGCGTTTATATCTCCGATGATCTCCTACACTTTGGTCACTTTCCCCTCAAACACCTTTTCCATTTCTAGTCTTTCAAATTCTCCAAAACGCTAAGAGCACAATGCCATGAAACACATTCATTTCATGACCCCCCAAACCCACATTAGAGTGTAACTCCACCAAACCTCTCACCGAGCACGCATAGATCGGGGCCACCTTACACGCTAATGTGATGACAAACCATCGAGACGATAAGACACCTGGTGAATATATGATCCACTGAATCCTTCTCCTCCTCACACAACACACAAATTTCAGAGCCCACATGTATGTTTCTCTCCGTGCAAACATATTGCACTTGGAGGGTAACCACTTGCACCATTGCATGACAAACGGGTTACTTAATTGCATCAATATTATTCTATTAATCTTCTCTTCTTTTTATTATTTCTTCTCTTTCTTTCACCCACATTCACTCATAAAAACTATTAAAAAAATTGGGTGAAAGATGGTTAATTTATGTATATACAATTAAGGGTGAAATTGTGCATACCTATTGCACTTCATGCTTAATGAATTTATTGTGCACTTTGTTGGACCTCGTTTTGTATTTAATTAATCTTTTGTATTGTATCTAGTTTGGGGCTTGTCTTTTGTGTATGATGTATTGGGCCCAAGGCCACTTGTACATAAAGCCCATTAGGCCATATCAATGAACATATCTCATGCCATGCTTCCCTATAAATATAAAGCATGTGCATGAGATACTTAAGCTGTTGTCAATATGACTCTCATCTTATCTTACTTGTTCTCTCAAGCTACAAAATCCGAAAATAAACAAACACACTAACAAGATCCGAGATCTAGGTGGCTTGGTGTGATATTCCGCTAAACACCGAGTTGATTGATCCAAGAATAGTTGTTAGATCCACCCTTAAGGGACCTATAATTGGTAGCAAAGCTTTCAGCTCTACTAGTTGAGCTTCTTGGATCACAACCTTGGATTTTGATCTTGTTTGAGTGTGTGAAGAAGTGTGTTTGCAAAGAAAAGTGTGTTCACGGGTTCTTGTCCACGGATTCTTAAAATTCTTCAAAGTTGCAAAGTTAAACAAAAACAAGGGGTTATGGGTGTTCTTGGTAAAAATATCAAAGATTCAAAGTGCTTATGTTATTATGTGTATGTTTATGGGATGAGAATTCCATGTTATAAGACTCTCATCGCATGACTAAAAGTGGTAGTAGTTGCACTTACCTTTGAAAACTGACAAGAGTTGTTAAAAGTACAAACAGTTTCCAAAAAAGATAATCTTTCTAGAAGTATAAACAAATCGCCTGAAAACTAATCGCATCGCATCACAAAGTTGTCGCTTTGCACCAGAATCTGACTCACATCGCACCATAATTTTGATTTTGCATCGCAACAGCAAACTGTAATCGCATCGCATAGAAAACAATTTGCGTCGCTTGGAGTTCAAATAGCATCGCTTGGGATTTTGAATCGCATCACATTCAAAATCCAATCGCAGCGCATTTTGAATTCTAATCGCATCGCATTTCAAATTTAATTGCATCGCATCCCATGCGATTTGTTTCATCCTGAAATCATTCGCATCGCATACCCATGCGACTTGTTTGAATATAGTCTCTATTCGCATCTCATATGATCCGATTGTTCTGTCCTTGTAAAATTTTCACTTTTTAAGAAATTATGTTGTTAAGAACCGGTTTGTATCATATCTACTGACTCCGAGCTGTTGAAGAGTTACTTGCTACTTGAGAATGAGACAGGAACAACAACTAAGCCTCCTAAGTTCATGTCCTTGGAAAGTAACTTTACCGATTTCAAGTGGAGGTTTAAAAATTTCAGCCAGTTGACTGATTCCATATTAATGAGATGTTTTGAGGTTGGTCCACATGTTCCAATGACATCTACCATTATTGAGCCCGAGCCAAAACCTGTTGACACTTATGATGAGAATAATAAGATACTGTTGGCTGAAGATAAAAGAGCCTTTCTTACACTTACTGTGTGCTTGTCCAATGAGATCACTGAAACTCTTAGAGAGCACACCACTGCTAAAGGCTTATGGGAAGCTCTTGTTGAAAAGATTGAGGGTAATCCTACGATTAGAGACAGCAGAAGGGCAACATTAAAGAAAGAATTTAATATGTTCAATCATTGACAAGGTGAAAGTGTTGGTAATTTGATTAAAAGGTTTGAGAAATTTTTGGCCCATATGAGAGCAGCTTGTCACACCCCAACCTAAGGCGGAAATGCAGTGACGTGATCCGATTGCTCACAGATCAAAGATACTATCATACATAAAATGTGACCATATCTATTAAGTTAAGTATTTCCATACTTCAAATTCAATTCTATGGCAACCTGCATATGCGTAGAAAATAGAGTTCGTCAACAACACATGTTGAGTGAGTTTATCACCAGTTTTTTACACTAAAAATAACGTGTTATGTAAGGCCCCGAACCCGGTGACCCTACTTTAGCGTCGGATTTACTCATAAACACAGTTCTTCAAATCAGAGTTTATTAAAACTTTTCGCGGAATATAAAACATCAATCATTTGTTACAAAACATTAAATCTTTTCTTTGATACCATAACACAAAACTTTATATTTAAAACATCTTTACTTCTTTCTTCAGATGCCAGCCGTTCAATCCATGCCGTGTGTCATCCTCATGCTAACTCTATAATCAGCTCACCTGCGTGCATACTAAAAGTCAGCTACGCTGAGTGAGTTCTAGTTAATCAGGCAACATACAACTTATTCTCATATATCTCTTAACGTATCCGAAGATACATATCTCTATCTTAACCTCGTACAACTATCCAGGAGGATCGTCAGGTAATATCTATTAAAAGAACCTTTGTCATACTATGTAGAATTTCCATAGAAGGAACACTCTGTATACTTTCCATAGAAGAACACTTTACTATTCATAGAAGGAACCCTATACTCTCCATAGAAGGAACCCTATACTTTCCATTGAAGGAACTCTATACTTTCCATCGAAGGAACTCTATACTTTCCATCGAAGGAACCCTATACTCTCCATACAAGGAACACTATACTTTCCATAAAAGGAACATTATACTTTCCATAGAAGGAACCCTATACTCTCCATACAAGGAACACTATACTTTCCATAAAAGGAACATTATACTTTCCATAGAAGGAACATTATACTTTCCATAGAAGGAACATTATTCTTTCCATACAAGGAACATTGTACCTTCCATACAAGGAACATTACACTTTCCATAGAAGGAACATTATACTTTCCATACAAGGAACATTATATATATCCATATAAGGAACACTATCTATAAGTTATTATTTAATATCCATGTAAGGAACGAATCACTTTCCTCGACGATACGTGCAATGTCCGAAGATCGTTCACGTACCGCCAAGCAATCAGTCGTATCTAACACATATACCATTCACGACATACACATAAAATTATATCCTTTCATTCACACTTCCTTACTTCCATACTGTCTTACTTTCTTTTGTATTAACTTACTTCCATAACTTACGTTATAAAGAGCATTACGCCCTACATTCCCCGAGTTTACTAGGGCTCGGTACCCTCTTCGTAACCATACAACCATACGTTATCATTTCTTTCTTCTATTATCTCTATCGTGTTCATACACATAAACATACATAACATACTTACCATATTCTTAGCGCTGCAAACTGAAAGTACGTGCAATATCCGAAGATCGTTCACGTACCATCAAGCAATCGTTCATATATTTCACATTATCCATATATGGCATACACTTATCTCTTAGGATAAGTGTATTAACTATCACATTGAGTATGCACACAGCCCCGAAAACATAACACATAAGTGGGGCTAGAAACTCACCTGAACTCTGCTTCTTCCTCTGGTAGCTGTAAATCCCTTCTTTAACTGAGCTCGGTTAACTGTACAAGTTACACGTATCAATACTCGTCTGATCTAATCTGGCGGCCTAGTATTAGCTTACTTTAACTTATCGCTTTCAATTTATTTTCTAATCAACTTGGCTTAGGCGAAGTTAACCCTCGGGCGAACTTAGCTTTAGGCGAAGTTAAACGTCAGGCGAACTTGGCTTCAGGCGAAGTTAAACCTCAGGCGAACTTGGCTTCAGGCGAAGTTATCCTTAGGCGAACTTGGCTTCAGGCGAAGTTATCCTTAGGCGAAGTTACGCTTGAAGGCGAAGTTACGCTTGAAGGCGAAGTTCATCAGGCGAACTTAATCTTGCAGGCGAAGTTGTCGCGCTGCAGATCTGTTTGCCCATAACTCCTTCGTTTCTTAGCCAAATAACTCGATTTTGGTACCCACGGAATCGTATGATCAGCGCCTACAAACCCCAACCATCAAATCGGCCTAAAATCGACACTTTAGGGGTCCGATTTGGGCAGTTTGGGTTCGGGTCCGATTAACCCGTCAAATCCTAACCATTTTCAGTAATATAGCTTTGTGGGATTAGCTCTTACCTTAACAACTCAGATCTACCAACAAAATCTCGGGTCTCGACTTTGGATCTCGGTCGGTTATGTGTGTGTTTTGAGTGTGTATGGAGTGTGTGTTGGGGAGTTGGTGAGAAATGAAGATATTTTGGGATTTTGGGGGTATTTATATCCCTAAAATTCCATTCTCATTTAACTCATCTCAATTAACCTAAGTCCATAACCCACATCCATTACCCAACACTAGCCCGACCCGTACCAACTCCTATTCTTTTATTGATTTCCCGATAACCCGGGTAAACTTTCCATCTATTAATAAGTATATAATTAATATTACCTTTGAAATTTCGGGATGTTACAAGTCTTCCCTCCTTAAAGAGGTTTCGTCCCCGAAACCTAACCTATTCCCTATAAAAGGAAAACTTCTTATATTTACACGCTATATAGAATTGCCTTCGCTTTCTGAGTTACCCTTCCTACTTCTGACTTTACAGCCATCGAATGGTGGTCATGTGTTTTAGTTATTTAAGGTAGCTTGTCCATGAAGCCCTCGATGTACCAAGTCTCGTTTCAATCCTCAAGAGGCTTTGTCTTATATCATACTAAAGCCTAAGTCGACACTCTAACACAACACAACAATTTATCATGACTAACATGCATTTAAGATAAATCCATAGATCGTTCATACAAAGGCACAAGAAGTCACAAGTACTTCATAACATAAAAGGAAATCATTCAAGCTTGCTAAACAAACATAGGTTCAACTGTAACATGAAACACTCTTTAACTACTAAACATAAAACAACACGCATCGAGTCATTAATAAGTTACACATAGATTTAATACTTATGGCTAGCATCTAGCCTTCTTGAACGGCTTCTTCAAGCATACGGAGGAATCTGTTAAGCCTCAAGCACTCTTCTCTCCTTCATGTCCTCCCTTTGGCTTCTTGCAATCCCTTGCTAGGTGCCCACGTCCCCCACAGTTGTGACACCTATGGTAATCATTACATTCCCAAAAGGAATGTCCTGTTCTTCCACACCTGTAGCAAACACCTAATCTTTTTCTGCACTCTCCGGGGTGTCTCTTCCCACATTTTTCACAAGCAGGGAACCCCTCCTGCCTTGCCTTCTTCTTGCGTGGATCCACCTCATTGGCTTCCCTTGGTTCTGGGATTGGGTTCTTTTTCTTCGGTTCCATACTCTCCTCTTCACAGTTGGCAAGGTCCTCATAAATCATCTCGGCCAATTCCACGGCCGAGTCAAATGTTGCGGGCTTACTAGACTTAACCAAAGTGCGAACATTCTGTGGAAGTCCCCTCACGTAACACTTGATCCTTTTAGCTTCGGTGTTCACCATGTCAGGTACCAACCTAGACATGCGGTTGAATTCAGTAGTATACTCCCGTTGTGTCATCTTTCCCGCTTTCAAGTTCAGAAACTTCATCTCCACTCTTTCAACTTCTGTATCAGCACAGAACCTCTTCATCACCATGTCCTTTAGGTCATTCCAACTCATCGCCTTGATCTCCTCTCGGGTCTTCCTTTGTTCGACAGTTTCCCACCAGTACATGGCCTCATCTTCAAATGACTGAGTGGCATAACCCACTGCTTGGTCGGGACGGCATTCGCTAATGCGGATAACCTTATCCATGGCGGTTATCCACTGAAGAGTAGCGATTGCGTCTCCTAAACCAGTCAGCTTAGGCGGGTCACAACCTTTGAAGGACTTATAGTTGCAACCGCCTCGGCCCCTCTTCCTATCATCATCTTTTACAGACTTTACCTCACTCGAGTCATCCCTTTCTCTCTCGTCATCCTTTCTATTATTACCACCTGCCCCTTCAACGGTTCGTTCACGGCTTCCAGCAGATCCTTCGGGATTCAGGTTCTTCACAGCAGCAACTACAGCTTGAACAATGGCTGCTTGAACTGCAGGGCTAAGTTGAACCTCTTCGTTGTTGTTCTGGTCTCCTCCAGCGGCGCTCCCTTCATCTTCGGTGTGGGAAGCTTCTTCTACCGAGGGTTGCCGGACAAGACGAGGCCTGCCACGTCGTCCAGTGCGACCCCCAGTTCCCACAAATTCTCCAGCTCCAGCCATCAGTATTCTTAAAGGGACAACACAAACATCATCACTCAAGAAACTATTTAGTACAAGGATAGCAATGCTAACAGGTAATAACAGTGGCCAGCTGTGACTAGCTGATCACGTTGCTTTCCGTGTCCTATACACTTCCCTTTATGAGTCTATTTGTGCTGGTTCTACTTAAGCAGTTAGTCAAATCAAACAATCAATTATTCATATCCCTATCGTTCACATATCTTTTCATTCTCATTAACAAATATCATTTAATCATACACTTTACCTTTACTGATCTTGCTTGAGCGACACATGGCATTCTTGAACTGGCATCTTCTTTCCTTTCTTACTTAAATCCCATTTTCTGTTCGAGTCTAAGCATGTAGGATGCTTAAATCTCTCGAACTTATGCTCTGATACCAACTTGTAAGGCCCCGAACCCGGTGACCCTACTTTAGCGTCAGATTTACTCATAAACACAGTTCTTCAAATCAGAGTTTATTAAAACTTTTCGCGGAATATAAAACATCAATCATTTGTTACAAAACATTAAATCTTTTCTTTGATACCATAACACAAAACTTTATATTTAAAACATCTTTACTTCTTTCTTCAGATGCCAGCCGTTCAATCCATGCCGTGTGTCATCCTCATGCTAACTCTATAATCAGCTCACCTGCGTGCATACTAAAAGTCAGCTACGCTGAGTGAGTTCTAGTTAATCAGGCAACATACAACTTATTCTCATATATCTCTTAACGTATCCGAAGATACATATCTCTATCTTAACCTCGTACAACTATCCATAGGAGGATCGTCACGTAATATCTATTAAAAGAACCTTTGTCATACTATGTAGAATTTCCATAGAAGGAACACTCTGTATACTTTCCATAAAAGAACACTTTACTATTCATAGAAGGAACCCTATACTCTCCATAGAAGGAACCCTATACTTTCCATTGAAGGAACTCTATACTTTCCATCAAAGGAACTCTATACTTTCCATCGAAGGAACCCTATACTCTCCATACAAGGAACACTAAACTTTCCATAAAAGGAACATTATACTTTCCATAGAAGGAACATTATACTTTCCATAGAATGAACCATATACTCTCCATACAAGGAACAATATACTTTCCATAAAAGGAACATTATACTTTCCATAGAAGGAACATTATACTTTCCATAGAAGGAACATTATTCTTTCCATACAAGGAACATTGTACCTTCCATACAAGGAACATTACACTTTCCATAGAAGGAACATTATACTTTCCATACAAGGAACATTATATATATCCATATAAGGAACACTATCTATAAGTTATTATTTAATATCCATGTAAGGAACGAATCACTTTCCTCGACGATACGTGCAATGTCCGAAGATCGTTCACGTACCGCCAAGCAATCAGTCGTATATAACACATATACCATTCACGACATACACATAAAATTATATCCTTTCATTCACACTTCCTTACTTCCATACTGTCTTACTTTCTTTTGTATTAACTTACTTCCATAACTTACGTTATAAAGAGCATTACGCCCTACATTCCCCGAGTATTACTAGGGCTCGGTACCCTCTTCGTAACCATACAACCATACGTTATCATTTCTTTCTTCTATTATCTCTATCGTGTTCATACACATAAACATACATAACATACTTACCATATTCTTAGCGCTGCAAACTGAAAGTACGTGCAATATCCGAAGATCGTTCACGTACCATCAAGCAATCGTTCATATATTTCACATTATCCATATATGGCATACACTTATCTCTTAGGATAAGTGTATTAACTATCACATTGAGTATGCACACAGCCCCGAAAACATAACACATAAGTGGGGCTAGAAACTCACCTGAACTCTGCTTCTTCCTCTGGTAGCTGTAAATCCCTTCTTTAACTGAGCTCGGTTAACTGTACAAGTTACACGTATCAATACTCGTCTGATCTAATCTGGCGGCCTAGTATTAGCTTACTTTAACTTATCGCTTTCAATTTATTTTCTAATCAACTTGGCTTAGGCGAAGTTAACCCTCGGGCGAACTTAGCTTTAGGCGAAGTTAAACCTCAGGCGAACTTGGCTTCAGGCGAAGTTAAACCTCAGGCGAACTTGGCTTCAGGCGAAGTTATCCTTAGGCGAACTTGGCTTCAGGCGAAGTTATCCTTAGGTGAACTTGGCTTCAGGCGAAGTTATCCTTAGGCGAAGTTACGCTTGAAGGCGAAGTTACGCTTGAAGGCGAAGTTCATCAGGCGAACTTAATCTTGCAGGCGAAGTTGTCGCGCTGCAGATCTGTTTGCCCATAACTCCTTCGTTTCTTAGCCAAATAACTCGATTTTGGTACCCACGGAATCGTATGATCAGCGCCTACAAACCCCAACCATCAAATCGGCCTAAAATCGACACTTTAGGGGTCCGATTTGGGCAGTTTGGGTTCGGGTCCGATTAACCCGTCAAATCCTAACCATTTTCAGTAATATAGCTTTGTGGGATTAGCTCTTACCTTAACAACTCAGATCTACCAACAAAATCTCGGGTCTCGACTTCGGATCTCGGTCGGTTATGTGTGTGTTTTGAGTGTGTATGGAGTGTGTGTTGGGGAGTTGGTGAGAAATGAAGATATATTGGGATTTTGGGGGTATTTATATCCCTAAAATTCCATTCTCATTTAACCCATCTCAATTAACCCAAGTCCATAACCCACATCCATTACCCAACACTAGCCCGACCCGTACCAACTCCTATTCTTTTATTGATTTCCCGATAACCCGGGTAAACTTTCCATCTATTAATAAGTAATATAATTAATATTACCTTTGAAATTTCGGGATGTTACATGTTAATATATAAGAAATAAGCAAAACGTAATAAATGCGGTAATGAAATCAAACCATGAACAAGTAAGGTGTCAATTAAATCATTGCCAAGTTAATCGGGCACCAGTAATCAACCATGAGCAAATAATAATAAGACCGTTGCCAAGCGAACTGAGAGCGGGTAAATAGTAATGAGAACCATATACAATGGGATATGTTGGACCTCTACGAATGCGAATGTGCACATAAACAAGTAAACCCATAATAAGTATATTTGATCAATCACACACAATTATACGTTTGCTAATTTTTGAGATATATATATATATATATATAATATGATATACGCATATATGTCCCCAAAACGTTTAGAAAACTTAGTAAAATAGGGGAATGACAAAACTCACCTTAGATTAAAGGCAAGTGAATATAAATGCGAATAAACGAGCTGACGAATAAGCGAGTCGTCCACTACACGTCAAACGATATAAACAATCATAATCTGAAACTTTGAGATATGATTATATAAGTAAAAACAAACTTGTTTCCGTTGGAATTAATCCAAACGGATGTTTAGAACTCAAGTTATGTTATATTTAAGATTTAAGCGAGCTAGTACTGACCAGAATCCAAACAGCGATTCGGAAGTCGAGTTTTGGTCAATAGCCTTAAAATTTTGTTACGAGAATAAAAGTCTTCTGGACCAAACGTTGAATCTGATCAGAAGTATGAGAAAACGTTAAGTCAAACAAGTTGACTATTTTGCCCTTCAACCACTGAAATTGATTGAAGTTTATTGACTAGGGAATATATATGAACGATTTTACAGTTTACAAATTACCCGAAAAGTGAAAGGATCAAGAGAAACGAAGAGTCAAAGGTCCTAAAGCAAGCAAAGTCAACTGTGTATGGTCGTATCTTCAACAATAATGCAAAAACCAAAGAGATTTAGGGTGATCAGTGATAGGTGATGGCTGGAGGAGTCTCTTAGGGTTTAGAGTAAAGTTTTGTGGCAGATGAATGAGAGTTGTTTATATAGGAATAGCAAAATCGAACCATATTTGGTTAGTTTACTCGTTTAAGCAAGTAATAAGATTTTAATGACCAAATCATTGAAATAAACCGAAATATTTGATCTTGCTTAGTAAGAAACAAATATATACTTACATTTTTAGTTATAATACCTTTTCTTGGCCCTTAATTCACTCACTAATGCTTAAAATACACGATTTTTATACCAAAAACGAACTAGGAAACGAAATCGAACTAAGGATCTGTGCAGGTACCCCGTCGCGCCGCGTGATGGTGAGGGTGGAGCTGGCCGTGCGGCGCTCCGGCCTCCATAGGATGAGGTTTTGATATTTTGACGCTTTTAGTCCTTGTAGTTTGAGAATTAGATAATTAATTAATCTTTTATGATTAAAATAAGAAATGAACTACGTATGAAACCTAAAGGGTATAAAATGAACAAAAGGAACTTAAAGACTTATAAATATTTGATTTTTGATTAATGTTAACTATTTAAAATATTTCCTAGTCGGGTTAAACGTAGACTAATACGGGTTTAGAAAATTCGAGATGTTACACATCTGAAGTGGTCATTTACAATTCTGAGATAAATCACAAGTTGTTGAATTCTCTACCATTCTCATGGAGTACAAGCACTGTCACAATTAAGAGAACAACGAATCTCAATGCTATCTCAACCCAGGACTTGATTTCTACAATTAAGTCCTTTGATTTGGATGATCAAATGAGAATGAACAATCACTTGAGCTCTTTGAACCAAGCTGGAATAAACACCGGTTCAGCAATGACAACTGCTTTTATCAGTCAATCTCACCAGAACGTGTATCCTGTGACCACACCCAAGACTGCTGCCACTTTGCCTCTTCAGAACACTGCATTCATCTCTGCTGGTAGTTCATCTGCCTCATCAAGCCCAGGTTCAATTCAAGATGTTGTAAACAAGGCCGTGGAACAAGCTTTGAAGGCCCATGGTATCAATCCTTCCACCAAAAGTCAATCCAGTTCAAGCTACTCCAACACCATCCAAATGATAAATGACTCAAATGTTGCATTGGTTCATGCATTCTTGTCAAGTCATGAGGAGTTGCTACAGGGGAAGCTCTTGCCCCCATATTTTAAACAGGGTGATCTCATGGACATCAACAAAAGGGATCTCAAGAAAATAGATATCAAGTACCAGATGAATTGGGGATTTTGTGAATGGTTAAATTGTAGAAATTGGGTATTTGAAAATTGGGGTTTGTGAATGGTGAAATTGGAGTGATTTGAGAGATGAATTGGCTTTTGTGAGGTGTGGATTTGGGGGTATTTGATGCGAATGGGTTGAATTCGATGTTATCGATTAGGATTTGATGAGTGGAATTAGGGTTGAAATCGAAGGAGATGGTGGTGGTAACTATTCTGGAGATGGAAGAAGATTCAAGATATTGTATTAACCCTATTTTTGAAGTCGTTATATTAAATTCTCTCCCTGCCATTAACTCTCCGACGAAATTAGAGCTCCGGTGAAGCCACATTTATCCATTACTAAAGCTGAATGGTGAAGATGATGATATTGGAAAGGGTATAGAAGCTAGTGGGGGGTGGGTTGTGATTTGAATAAACATAATCAAACTTTTAGCAATATTTATTTTTGTCCAATTGCTTAGTGTGGTTAGTCCCAGGTTCGAAGCCGATTGTGGGCAGTTTTGTTATTATTTAAGAAATTGTTAAACAAAACGATGGTCCAAATTGCATTTATTTAAAAACCACAGGGTTGTGATTGCAATGGTATTAATGTATTTTCACATAAGCACTAACGTTATGACTTGATGGTGGACCCAAAATGATAAAGAAAAAAAAAAGACCACCACAGGGCCCATATCTATGAAAATGGCACCATAGGATTGCAACCTGCGTGTTAGGTTTCACCACAGAAACCATAACTACAATTAACTCTTAAAAGAATATTCACTACTTCAACTTAAAATCAAAACTAGCCATTATGCTACACCACTAGCCCACTAGGCTTGCTCTATGAACTTTTGAAAAAATGAGACCTAGGTAGGGCCATTCAAATCGCTTGCCGCTCAAAATCGCTCGTCACTCGCTCCGAAAATGCTCGCTCATTTTTTTGCTCGATTGTAAATGAGCCGCTCTGCTCGGTTCGGTTTGTAAACGAGCAAAGGTCTATTCGGTTCGGTTCGGTTCGGTTCGGCTCAAGTATTTTTAATTTATTTTATATATAATTATATATGAAAAAATATATAAATATGTAGACAACACACATAAATATAAGATACAATTTTTTAAACCCTTTAAAATTTTTCTAATTCCGTCAATTTTATAGTTTTATTTGTTTATTTCAAGTTTTCAGAATACCAGAAGTTTATTTACATGTTCATTATATCTCAGTTCAAATTTATTTCTCATAAAAAATTACAACCTATTACATGTTTGTCTAAAAGCTACCAATTTGTTTACAATATATATTATTTACAACATTCAAACTTGTTTTTTATTGAAATTTTTAAAGTGAAAAATAAATATATAATGCTCGAAAATCGCTCGATGTTCGATCAAAAAATGCTCGGTTCGATTTTGGCTCGTTTCGATTTCCACTCGGTTCGAATTTTAGCCTTTCGGTTCGGTTGTAAACAAGCCAAGCAACGAGCAAGCCTTCTTTCGGTTTGGCTCGGCTCGTGAACAGCCATAGACCTAGGGTTGTTTGGGATTCCTTATTACAACCTCCTTATAACTTATTATCATAAATCATAAGTTACAAAAGTGTAACTTATGGCTTATTCCCATCATAACGTTTAACCTATTCAAACACCTTATAACTTTTTGAAAAAGTATAAGTCAAGTTAAAATAAGCAAAATCCCAAACACCTTATAACTTTTTGAAAAAGTATAAGTCAGATTAAAATAAGCAAAATCCCAAACACCCAATAAGTCCCTAACTACGAACTTTATGGGCGTGATTTAATAAAAGTGGCCTATTAATTACGGTTTCTTTAAAATGAGGTCTAAGTTTGTGCTCCATCGTTGGATATTGATTTCGTTTTAATTTCTCATTCTCGTTCTTAATATCATATATTCTTTTCTTAAATATTCGTACTTCGGTCCTGTGTTACTTAGCCCAACCCAGCTCAGTTAAGCCCAATTCAGCTCATTTAAACACAAAATTTTATTGTTTTCTCTCTTAGTTTTTTTTTTCATTTTTTTGATAATTTCACTGGTTTGGTAAGCTAGTATTCGACTACTCGGGTAATTCGTTGAACCTTGGTAATCTATATATCATGTACTAGATTTTAACCCCGTATTACGGGGTTGTTTTACATTACTCTTTTATAATATTTATATATTTTTTAAAATTTAAATTTTATTTATTGTAACGAATTTAATAATATATTTATGATTTGATGATGAACTTTCCCATATAATTGAGATGTTATAACCTGGTTTAAAAGCTGTATGGGTTTGGTGAGACCCATGGCCCTCTTATATTTTTACTATAACATTGAATATTAATTACAAATAATTTGTTTTTTTAAATCGGATATTAATTTAAGTATATCCCTATTTTATAGGATTTTTGTATCAAATATTTGGTGAGATTAATTTTTAATTTAATGATATGTTATAACCTGTTTAAGGGCTATCTGGGTTTGGTGAGACCCATACTCGTAAATTCGGGTCAAATGCATAAGAAGCCTCCATTTACAAACAAAACAATCTGGTGGCTTAAGAGAATGTAGGAAGCAACCAGAGAGCTTTTAAAAGTTTCGTTTATATATATATACTAACTTTTAGCCCGCGTGTCACGCAGGTTAGTTTTATTCTTTTTTTAAAATTATTATGAATATATGAGTTTAATGTATGATATGTTTATATATTAAAATAAAAATTACATGAATTTATAGAATATGTTATGTTTTTTAGTTTGAGTTAAAGTTTGGTTTGTTTTATTTATGTTTGTATGGAGTTGTTAGGGTTGGTTGTTGATGCGGAACATTATGTTGTTTAATGTATCACCTCAAATGGCCTTTCATGAGTCTATCAATTAATGTGGTCCAACATTTTGTTATTTAATGAATTACCTCAAATGGTCTTTCATAGGTCTATCAATTAATGTGGCCCAACATTTTGTTGTTTAATGTATCACCTCAAATGGTCTTTCCTAGGTCTATCAATTAATGTGACCCAATATTTTGTTGTTTAAGATATGAATTTAGCGAAGCATGTTAGGGACTTAACGCTAAGTGGCCTGTAGCAACCAAATATGTGAAATAGCGAGAAATAGCGACCGTTTGCATTTTTAAAATTTTTATTTTTAATTTTATAAGTTATTTTGGTGGTACTTATTGATTAAAATAGCTATTTTGATGGTGTTTATTTTTGGTGGAGTACTTCAATGTACAATTTTTTGTTTAAAAAGATCTAATTTCTTATCGATAAACATCAAATAGCACCCTCTATTTCATCGATATCACTACAAAGAGCATAGGTAGTCACTATTGACAACTATGTAATAAATTTAAAATCACTAAAGAGTTATAAAACAAATGATTCTTATCATTATTTTAATTTAAATCGTCAAATAATGTTTTGGTGATTTTATTAAATATAATTACAAGTTTTTTTTCAAATTTAACATTTTAAGGGACTTTTATGATTAAAAAAACAAACAACCAGAACGTATGTTGGTTTTTTAAGGGCAAAATATTAAGAGACTTCTTTTGAGAAAAACAATAAGCATTTAGGTTTTTTATGTTAAAAATATTGTTAAGAGACTTTTTAAAAAAATAAAAAAAAGTGTTTTTTTGTATTTGTCTATTAATTTACCTTCATGCGCAATGCTTTATGCCTACAAACACCAAACTGAAGAGACCCAATAGGGACAATAATGGAATTCGCCTTGATTTTACCAATTGAATGGATTTTTCACAGAGGTTATGAAAAATTGCATCCTCGCAGGGCCGTATCCGATAATTTATGTACCTTGGCCGAGCCGAAATAAAAAGGTTTGTAGGCCCTACGAGTAAAAATAAGTAATGTATAATAACTTAATCATATATCTTAAATAATATCAATAATGAAAAAAGAAGTTTATCTATTGTTTTTAGTTTTAAAACGCCAAATGACCCCCTAACTGGAGAAAATTATACCATTAATACATTTCATCTTCTTACCAGTAACCAATAAAGCATCGAGCCAAATCAATATGCCTGAAAATAGTAAAGTCTCACGAATCAGGGCCAAATCGAGCCATTTGCAAATGGCAATCCAAAGTCTAGTTGCAATCCCTCGCGCTCCAAATTAATAATCCATACTCTCCTCCACGTTAGAACATAAAAGACAAATAACCGGAAGAATATCGATTCCCCTACTCACTAAACTAGTGCGAACAGAACACCGTTTTTTTCAAAAAAATCTTTAAAATCAAGTTGAGATTATCGCTATTAAAATTTTCACTCGTTTCACACGCTCTATATGCTTTTCGGTCATCATTGTAATAATTTACAAAATTTAATTCCAAAATCTTTTACTCATACACTTACTCCTTTCATAATTCGAATGAATTATTTGTATCACGATATGTGTGTGTTGTGATGTTCGAAAAGGACTATTCCAATTATGGGGTTGGTTGTCATGCACAATAGAGGGCCCATGGGCCCATGCAATATTTGTTTTACTAATTTGTGGGGTTGTCCTTTGACCTTTCAGATTTTCAAATCCCTTTGATTTCATGTTATGCAATGATCAACTTTTTTTACTTGGTCAATTCCCATCAAATTTGTTACCTCACCTCTTCCTCTTATATGGTACACCAATTTGTCTCTTGTATGAATTAGTTGATGCTACCAATATCTTGGGCGTCACGGTCGATCGCCTTAGACTGCTTAATCAAACGTGTTGAGTGTCACTTGATTTTTGTAACGTGTTGAGACCCTAACGACATGCCATAGGGCAGTCCATAAAGATTATCGTGAGGGTAATGACACTTTCGTAAAGAAAAGTGACTATTGATATTGTTACTATCGGTAGTGTGCAATGGGGAGCCATAGATCGAAGTGTGTTAGAGAGACGGAGTTTTGTGTTGAATTTGACAATGTAACACAAATATCTTTACTTAAAGTCGGACTTATAGAAAGCAATTTGCTACACATCCTATGCACCCATTCGATATGTTACTAAGAAGGGTGACTCCCTTTCAACTATTTGGGACTCCCATGGTGGTAAATTTGGCAATAAACTAGGGCGTGATCGTTAAAGCTTTTGAAGATAAGTTATCAATCTGGAAGGCAAAATCGTTGTCCATCAAAGAAAGACTTACATTACTTAGATTGGTGCTAAGAAGTCAACCACTTTACTACGTTTCTATTTACAAAAGAAAAATTGATTCTAAATCTCAACTATGTCGTATTAGGAAATAACAGTCTCAACTTTACACTTGTCTGATGGCAGTCCCAACTAAAGATGTATCTTTTAACGACGTTATGGATTACCACAAATTCATTGATAGGAATATGTGACAAGTAAAGATAATTCAAGCATTTGAAAGGCAAGAAAATATACGTATTCAATAACACAACCACTATAATTGAAATTGTGGATGGAATAAAGTTGCTTAGTAATCATTTTATGAGTTAATTCAAGATGGAAGAAAAAATTTCTTTAAATGGGATATTGGTGTAACTTTAATGTATTGTATATGTAAGCCATGTATATTTGATTAAATGTTTTTGCTAGCATGTGGCTCGTGTTCTTGATCTAATAAAAATTCATCTTTAAAAAATATTGAAGCTTAGACTATGCGTTGTGGTAAGGTTAACGGGCCCAGACGGGGCTTTTTTGTCACATCATTCGCGAACACCACAGCAGGGTCAGGCTATTGGGTGTGCTATTAGCTAGCCTTCAGCCCACTCATGAGCGTTAGTGGGCAAATTGGAGGGGAATGTTTGGGAAAGTGGCTCGCGAGCAGAGGATTTATCCATAACAGGGTCAAGTGAGCGAGCATGGGCTTTATTCAAAGCCTGTTTAGCGTTCGGTCAACATAATATGACGAAATGTTTTAGATTGAATCCAGGGCCAAAGAAGCTCCGTAACATATATTCTTATAATAACACAATTAAGTGAAGGCAATGACCAAGTCAAAACGTTGCAATTGAGATCACCGACATACCATCATATAATTTTACAATTATTTTCCTATCACATCTTTATGGTGTATTAAATAAATATTATTGAAAAAGTAATAATTTAAAGTGTTTTTGAGGATTCCTATTCTGAAAATACATATCTAATTTCTGGACTTGCAAAATACAAAAACAAAATGGAGGGCCATCACTTCATTTTTAAATAATTTTTTGGTCTCCTGATTTGCGTTTGTCAACACCTTTTTTTCTACATCTACTCAAATTTTTTTTGTTATTTGAATTAATATATTTCTTTAAACAAATTTGTGGAATAATAAATTTAATTCGTTTAATTACCATACAATAATGATTTGTGAATATTATACTTTAGTTTCCTTCATCATTCAATCTACGTAATACTTCATGCTCCGTTTCATTTATGTCTATTATTTAAATACAAAACATGTATATACGTGTGAATGTATATATGTGTGTATAAAGTGAGAATAAGGGACAAAAAGAAAATTAGAGAAAGCTTCATATTAGTTACTGGTCTTTGTGACCATGTTCATGCTTACCCTGTCACTACTGAGATAGAGGGAGCGGCGTGGTGCTTACCTGTAATCATTAATGTCTTGTCAGCACCACTTGTGGTGATCTGCGGTCTACACCACATGGCTTAAGGATAAATTCGTCCGCTACTTTGGTTTCACTTTGGACCATAAATCAAGAGCACATAAAAAATATATATAAGTAGTATAGTTTATGTAATGATAATGTATAAACTTAAGATTTTTAGGTATGGACTATGGAGACTCTATTAAACATGTTGGAGCATAAGGCTAGATGTTGTGGATGAGATTTAAATCTTAAATTAACGTCACGTAGACAGTGTGGCTTTTACTAGCACACTCATAACACCGTGTTGTGGTTTAAAGTTTCATTATCATGTTAAAGGCTCACTATTTCCTTGTTACTGTACTTGGCCCCCACCATTTACTGGTTAAAAGGACGTTGTCAGGTTAAAGTCCTTACACGGCGTTAAAGTCCAGTTACCATGCCACATCACTTTTACAACTCCAGTTAAAGTCTCACAACAACCACTCTAATAAATATACTATGTGGTTTTCCAACTTAATCTTGTCATTTCACTTACTACAATAAAAAATTCTGATATATTAATAACATATTTATATTTTTTTTTTAAACAAGCAACAAAGATTAATAAATTAGAAATAACATATTTATATTAAATCACGGATTTTAATTGAAAAGAAATAAGCTGAAAATCGTGCATATGTCAATTTAATTTACTATTTATGTAATTGCCCTAAATGGGCAACAAAATAAGATCACCAAACTCGATTATAATTTTTTAGAAAGAAAAATACAAAATCTAAAATCATGAGAATAATATCTAGATATGTTATATTATATAGTTGCTACATACGTCTCGTATAAGGCTGAGGGGTGTGGGGGGCTTTAATGGGGGCTCCAACCAATAATATTATGACGTGTGGCAGAGAGAGAAACTGGATAAGGGGGGTGTTGGAGCCCCTGGCCCTGGTGTGGAAGGGCTCCAGCGAATTTTTTTATTTTTTTATAAATATAGTCAAACAACGTATTATTAAAAAAACTCATAAATTATTAAAAAAAACACACATTAATAAAAAAAACACATTAATGTCTAAAAATAAAATAAAAATTAAAGTACTAAAAAAAACATTATTCTTATTCTTCGGCTTGGCCTTCTTCGATCAACCTCTTTCGGATACGTTCCTTTTGCTTTTCCATTAGCATTTGATCGACCAGATTTAGGTTACTGAAGTCTCTAGTAAGAAAGTCCAAATCTCTCATTCTACTTTTTTCCTTTTTCATAAGAGACCACCTCCATGGTTTTGTTGAATTTACTGAGGGATTCAACAAGATTGGCGATGTTTACGGCTTCCCCCTCAGCCGGTTTTTTCCCCTTGGCGTCCCTTCCCAATGGCCGCCTCCTCGGCCGTGAAGACGTTTCCTCCTCCGCAATGTTTAGGTCGAATCCAACGCGGCAATCCGACCCGGTTGAAGTGCTATACGCTCCAGACGAACTAGTTTTAGTCCGTTTCGGCCCTACTTCCGCATCAACGTCCGGCGCCACCAGCTCAACCCACTTGGAACACCTTTTCAACCTATCCCACAACTTTAAATCGTCTCACGTCTTCACCATCCCATACCTCCGCAAACACTCCTGCTTCCACTCTTCGACCGTGAAATTGTAAACCGCCAAATCATCACTGCCACTTGGTCTCATACGCCCGCTGTTCCTGTTGAAAAGATTAGTAAACAAGCAGACAAATTTTATGATTTCGGACCACCGACCCGAAATCATATCGGCGTTCCGCTCTGTACTCCCAACGAGCATGTAGAACGTCTCCCTAACCTTTGTCCAAAAAATCTTACTCTTTTGGTAGTCGGCTGCAAAATGAATAAATAAATTAGATTTCCATTTAACTTTTTTATTTAACTTTTTTATTAAAAATCATTTTTAAAAACGTTAAAACAATTACCGCAACGCCTATCCTCAGAAATGACTATCCAAGCCCGACACAAGGCTTCCTTCTCATCCGATGACCACGGAGTGGCTTTCCGTTTCGTCCTCGGAGTCGAAGCCGGTCCCGACCCGTCCGTTGCAAGTTATTTTTTCCGGTGGACGCGTCTTTTTGGTCCCGTAGCTTCACCGTGTGATTCTTGTGTCTCCGGAACAATAAAGTTAGGAGACGGTTGTGTGTTGGATGGTTGAAAGCCGGATGATTCTTGCGGCTCCGAATAAAACATCGGTTGGTGCGGTGACGACCATAAATCGTCGTCAATATAATCTTAATCAAGGTTTGGGTACCAATTTTCAGCCATTTTTTTTAAAAAAAGTTGAGAAGATGAATTGATTTTGGGTGAAGGTTTGAAGTTGTGGTATAAAAATGGGTGAAATGGGGTATTATATAGGAAAAAAATTTTTTTTTTTTAATTTAATAAGAGCCCAACAGCTCTTTTTCTAAAACCAAGACAAGCTTTTCTCTCTCTTCTCCCGCTAACAGGCTCATGCCTGCATGGTTTTTCGCGTTAGCGCCCCCGTTAGCACCCCGGTGGTTTGGTGTTAGCGCCTGGGGGCGCGAGCGGAAGGGCCCTAGCGCCCCCGTTAAAGCCCCACACCCCTCAGCCTAACCTTTACGTTTGCAATCCATAATTAATAAATTACGTCCATGTCAGTTTTACACGAAAAGGATGTCGTTCCACCACATAAGTAAAAAATTGAAACACTATTACACCAATCCAACTTAAAATAATATTTCATATAGTAGTAATTTTACTGCATATAAGTTTGAAAACTTAAATAAACAATAGTAAATAATATAGTTTTATTTTTTATTATTTATTTCTTTGTAATATATACTATGGCTCTTAATTAATTACCTAAATTTGTTACATATATAAAAATTTCGAACACAGGTTTGGATTCAATCCGTGTAACAATTTTCATAAATGAGACGGGGAGAGGGGGGTCAAAATTTCGACGGAAATGGGCAACCTTACATTATATATAAAAATTTTCAACGTAAACGGGTAACCTTATTATTTACATATAAAACTTTTTGAACGAAACATGTAAATCTAGTCTACTAAAAAAACATAGGGTCTTGGGACCACCTCGGGTTCGCCCATTGATACACACATATATATAAGCTGGTGTTGTTTCTTTTTTCAGATGTAAATGTTTGCAGTTTGCGGATCACATCTACAGATATCTGTAGAAGAAGATGTGGACAAAACCTTTGCAGTATATAAGAAGAATACTTATTTTTCAATGTCAGTATGTTGCTTAAATAGGTTGTTGGTGGTGTACGGACTGTGGTAGTGGGTGGTGTTGGTGGACGATGGTGCTGAACGGTGATAGTGGTAGTGGTAGTGGACGGTGGTGGTGGTGGAGGATGGTGGATGGTGGTGGCAGACAGTGAATGGTGGCGGTGGTGGACAATGGGTGTTTGTTGGTGATGGTGTTTAACACTATGTAGAACTTAAAACATCTTATAAGTGGATTGGCAAAGTCCGTACAAAAAAGAGTTCACGCAAACTTTTTTAGTGAAACATCTTAAAAAAAATAATCTGAAAATAATAATATCTGCGTGTGGTATACTCGAAGCAGAAAAAAAACCCGCACAAACCTTTTTTAGAAAACAAATAGCACCTACATAAAACCATATACGTTTTGTAAAATAAATAATTTTTATATTAAACGTGCTTCCGTAGTCCCATACTTTTTCCATCAAGGATTAACACGTGTCAAAAGCCCTTTTGCCCCATCTCACCGTCTCTTTTTAGGTTTGCTACAATATCTTGAGACATCGTTATTATATACTTTAACTTTCCAACTAATATTTGAATTATTATTATTATTGTGAGGATAATAATTATAAAATTAACCAACAAAAAAAATCAAAATTAAAACACCTGCTTTTCTTGGCATCATCTAATGTGTGCATGGTGTGCTCTGCATGACAGCTGTGTACCCATAAAAAGTAGTGGACCATATGTCACACAACAATTATGAGAACTAGACAACATAAATATATCAAGGAAGCTACTACACCTTTTATATGTTACACTCCCTCCATATATCCCATGAATTTAATTCTCAATATCAACAATAAATCTATGTCCATTGCTAGATAAAGACTTGACATTAGTCACATTACCCAATTTAATTTATCTCACATTAAAACGACCTAAAATCATAGAGAAATCGACCAACCGTAACAACATATCACTACTACAGGCGGTCATTTAACCTATAATTTTAGGGATTGTCTATATATAGTAGTGGACCGTACGATTAATAGCATGCATGCTCGTTACAACTTACAACTACCCTTGATTAACGCTTCTTATAAGTGAACCGAACCCAAACCCTAAGTGTTGATCCATTCTTGTTTTCTTGAATGAAGGCTCGCGGAAATGATGAGCATTGAAGTCCCATGAATCATTTGAACTTTCGTCACACGTGAAATCTATCACGCCAGCTGGACTAACCGGATACGTTGTTGTCTTGTTTGCATCATGTTTACGTTTGTTGTGATTATCGTAAGCTAGCTCCATAATGCGATCGTAACACTCATTTATGTCGTCCTGTGTAAAATAACTATGCGTGTTAGTACAGGTTGTTCATGTAACTATGTAAGTAGTCTAAAATATTATACTGCTTTTTGTGAGAACAGTCTTATCTATTCCGTGATTTTTACTATGCGTGTTTTCTTCGTCTCAACCTTAATTTAGTTTTAGGTTGTTTGTTGGTACAACTCCTAAATGCATGCATTATGTTTTTATAATAACGAAGTTGTGTCAAATCCAAATCCACAACATGATCTTGACCAAATATATTGCAAAGGCAAAAGTAGTTATTAGATTAGATGTACACCAAGTGCATTATGATCTAAAGAAGTAACCAACACAAAAGGACAAAACTACCCTTCTGTTGGACTGTTGGAGTACATCAATGTATGCATAAAGTACATGTTTAAAGCATAATAAACCAGCACAAATGGAGCAGGGTGTTTACTGTGACTTTTTCAAACAAAGTACTTTTGCTACCATTTGTTGGATCACATGTTGTACATATGCAATGAGAGTTGTACATAAAACATAAGGACAAAGAAGACAAACCTTAGTGGGTTTGAGAAGATCCAGAAGTTGACTTTTGTAGTCAATGGAATTGGGAGGATTGATTTCATTTATAACATGAAGCATTGTTGCTGTGGCCAATACTGATGGCTTATAACACATGAATCTTGAATCTTGAACAAAACAACATCAAAATGGAAACAACGTTAGAATTAAAACAACAAGCATACAAGTAAAATCCCAGACGTTGCAAATTATTATTTTTATTTATTTATTCGTTGTATGCATTTTATATATTTATGTTTATCTTGTTTTCCCTAAAATCTCTGTTTGGTTGTACTACGTAACCTATTAATATCCCCGTGTGTTTATGGGTAAAGATATCGAATTATTCAACTTTATAATTTTCTAAATCGACCGATAAATTACCTGCGACTAAACAAAGGATTAGAGCTTCACATTTCTTGAAGAAATCCCAATGAACATGATCGGTTAATCCAAGCCTTCTTACAATGTGATCAAGAAATGAGATTGGTGTGACT
This sequence comes from Bidens hawaiensis, assembly GCF_021521415.1. Taxonomy (NCBI): domain Eukaryota; kingdom Viridiplantae; phylum Streptophyta; class Magnoliopsida; order Asterales; family Asteraceae; genus Bidens; species Bidens hawaiensis. The sequence goes on from NW_027492323.1 coordinate 441,529, forward strand.
GGGTTCATCCTCCACTTCAATGTTGACATCACCAAAAGCTCCATTTTTTGTATGTTTTTGGCCTCAAACAAGAACTTAGAGTCCTCAATCTATAATAAAGATTCAAGAAAACAAAATCCCACATCAATTAGTCAAAGATTTAAAAACGCGTACTCTAGTCCCAACAATATTGTCCGTCTTGTCCATGAAAAGTTTATATTTACTTTATTTCGAGTGGGGACCTATAAGGTGTTTACCCATTTTAGTAGTACTAATCTTACGTGATCACACTTAACAATGAAATTCTCATACTATATAATACCATTGCATCCCAAAACACGTTGATTATATATCTATGGCTGTATTTCCTTATGACCTTTGTTTGGGGGCGCAATGGTTGTACATAAGGAGTAATGCCTCAAATATAACGTGTTTTGGGACGTATAACTGTGAATAAAAGGAGAACTCAACAGTTAAACATGCCATTTAAAATACTATATATAGTGGTGATCTTTAAGAAGTCTTTACTTGGGTAAACAAAAAAATTCTTTAAGTTTTTTTTAAGGTTTTTATGGTCAAAACGGTCAATATTATTGGTACGAAAACCGAGAGGCTTATGCTACATACTTATGGTTTTATCATGATACAAGTTTATATGCAAAAAGTACAAGTGTATGTAAAGGAATCAATGTATCATACCTGAAGATCTAGCAAGAGTGGCACTTGAGTTTCTTCAACTTTAGCAGCCAAAGAGAGACAACTAACAGCCACAAGCTGAATCATCCAAGGCTTATCTTCCTCAAAATGAAGGCTAGACAGAAACCTATCAACATAATTAACAGCCAAAATGGCAGTCAAAGGGGTAAACCCATAACACCCTTTAACCTTCAAGATCCAATCCACAGCCTCTTTCCTAGCATCCAAACCATAGGGACTATTCTTGCCAAGATCAAAACCACAAGGGTCTTGTTGTTGATGTTGTTCTTGTTCTTTAGCTAAAAGAGACACAAGCTCTTCATGTTCCCAACTCAAGTCCACTTGGTCAAGGGGGGGAAAGTGTTCATCACATGAATCTTGGAGGGTGGTTTGTGTAAATTCACCTTCATAATAATATGAATCTTGTTCTTCATTGCAAAATAGTGTGTCTAAGAAAGAAGATGAGTATGGTGATAATATTGCCATTGGGTTTACAAGAATAAGATGAGAAGTTAAGTTTCATCCATTTTGTGTGTCTTAAAGTTTCTCTCTCTAGAAAACTGTTTACTCTCTCTCTATATGTATAGGTTTAGAGAGAGATGAAAAGAGAGTGATGAAATCAGAGCGGGTGTCACGCTTGTCCTATCTTTATATTTATACACACTGTTTTCGGTGGATAATATTATTGAGAATTAATATAGAAACTTATGAAATCACTAAGGTAATTATGAGAGACGTGACTAGCTATAGAGTATTTAATATCACTAGTGTTACATTATTTTAATACTATTCAATGTTACATAATAGTGACAATACCATATATTGGTTTTTATATTCATAAAAGCAATGTAACAAGAGTAAAAGGTGCATAATATCGATTAGAAATTTTTTTTGTTTAAATATGTATGGTGTGAATGTTTCAACTATTTGTATATGATTTCGAAATCTTTAACGCTTTGAATACATATATATTTTAATTATATCGATTTGTATACAGCTTTCAAACGGAGTTAAACAAATCTCTTAAACCCCAAATACGTCAAGGGATATTTTCATCAATTTCAATTAAAAAATTAACCTCTGTCTAAATTTCTAATGGGCTAGGATTATTTTTCAATTGATCTTATATGAAATTTGGCAGGGGTTAATTTTTAATTGAAATTAACAAAAATATACCCCCTGATGTATTTGGGGTTTAACAGATCTGTTTAACTCCGTTTGGAAGTGGTATACAAATCGATCTAATTAAAATATATTTGTATTCAAAGCATTAAAGATTTCGAAATTGTATGCAAATAGATGGAACAATCAAACCACATGTATTCAAACAGAAAATTTTTTCTATCTGTTATTTGTTCTAGCACAATCTAGTTTTGGTATTGTACACTTGAACCCGTTAACGAGAATGTTTTCATAACGTAGTTACGTATAATATTGGTGGTTTTGTGATTTGAACGACACATTAAAAATGAAATCGATAGTTTTGTGTGTTAAGTCAAAACGGTCCGGGTGGACCATCTGTACAAATTTTGATTATGAATTATTTATTTGTTAAACATTACTATAAAATACAAATATTAATGTAATAATGGTGTTTAACGAGACATCTTGATGGTAAAATGGTATGTCCCACAATCAAAAGGTTGGTAGTTTAGATTATGTAAGGTACTTTTTTTGTTGTATTTAACATGGATATCTAGGAATTGCTATTTATGTTTATCAATGGTTTTAGTGTAAACCATGATTGTAATATTTTTCTGGAAAAGATTAAATAGGTCATATGTATCAATAGTTTTGAACCACTTTAAACTTGTTCAATTCATCTAATAACTTTTTTTGACCTTTTTTTAACATGTTTATGAAAGTCGAGTTATTCATTTGCTAAACATTATACATAAACTTGTTATTATATATGTTTTGATAAATATTATTTCTTTTGATGGTAACTAACTTTAGATCTAAAAGTTACATGAAAATATTCATTTTAATTTTTAAGAGATATAAATAAATACATAAGATATGATAAGATAATCGGTTTTCTCTTTTTCTTTTTGCATATTTTTACTTTTGTGGCTTTTTTAAATTTGGAATATATTTTTGTGTAGAGATTTAATCATTTTACAATTTTGTTTTTTTCTGTTTGGTATCATCCATAAATTTGAAACATGTCATTATAAAATATATTAAACTTGCAGAAAAAAATCGATTTAGGTGGAGTGAATTGTCAATTCTCGGACTAAAATACATTTTTTTAGCTGACAAATTTCTTTTAACAAATAACAAAGCTCTAAATTAATATATATAATCTGACTAATATAAATTCTTATACCGGGATATACATAAGAACCCAAAAAAAAGAACAAAAAAGAGCCAATGAAACACATAAATATAAAATCACAAATATGTAATTAAATACGTAAATCAAATGTTACGTTAGAAAGCAAGACGACACCTCTAATAGTTATTCGGTTTAACTAATCGATCCATCTAATCTCAAAATATAGCACATTTACGATTGCCATTGAATTTTCACATGTTTTACTAGATTTATCCTAAAATCAACGATTATATTGTTTCTAGTCCGTTAGCTATTAATCAAATTGATGGCATCTGATAATTTCAATTTTCGGTTAGTGGTAGAGTGGTAAGGGAGAAACTTGGTATTTCATGTGACCCAGGTTCGGTTCTTGCCCCTGGCATCTAGTTTCAGAGGCACCAGGGTGATGATGAAAGACTAGATGAGTAGGTGGTTTTCACTAGGTGGATCCTTGAACTGAACGGTGTTTATCTCACCGCACTGTCGTGCCTTCGGACGAGTGTTCACAGGCGTTGACCTTATGCGAGGGTTTTTCCTGAATCGAAAGACGAATATATCCGATGTGGTGAATTTAGCTAGTAGCCCATTAGGAGGATTCGTTGACCGTTTAAAAAAATTGCTGAATAGGAATTTAATGTTCAAATTTATATTTTTAGTATTGTATTTAGGATATTAATTATTAAATGCTTATAACAAAGGGTAAGTACTTGATGGGTGTGGGCTTGGTGTGCATTTCGTTGGCGGGTCGAAACCTATATTTTCATGAAGCTTGGACCCCACGAATACGACCTTTCATTTCTTAGTTGTTTCTTTTACCCGTAACCAAAAACATTCACAAATAAAGAAATTTAGATAAAGTCCGATTTGTCTACCCAATTTATTTTTCATTTTCTATATATATTAATAGCTTTTGAACCCGTGTATTGCACAATATTTGTCAAATGATAATAATAAATATGGTCTGTTATTTCAATTAATGTGATTCTCATTGTGAAATTAGATTTAGGTTTATCTATAAATATGCTACCGCGTGATTAGATTTTGAAATTGAAATTGAAATTGAAATTGAAATTGAAATCGTCGCTCAATATTCTCGTGTACGTAATGTAATTATAAGTGGTTATTGTAAATTAACCCACCCTTACACACACACACACACACGTTTTTGAACCCGGGATTTGTCGAATGATAAAAATAAATAAGGGTTGTTATTTCAGTTAATGTGATTCTCAAAATGCTTCTGAATTAAGGTAATAAAGTTGCGTAGTTGATCAAATCTCAGGTGTGGAAACAACACTTAACTTAATAATGAATAAAATCCACACTATGTTATATCCCAATTGACAAGATGATTTGACACATGGCCCATGGATAGTTAGAATGAATTAGATGAGATATTAGGAATTAGGAAGTGCAAGCTTGACACCTAAGCATCAACAGTTATCAACATTTTCTTTTAGTAGTATAGTAAGATAAGATAAGATGGGAGACTATATTAGTCTTTATGAAAATCATGTTTAAGTTTTAAAACAAACAAGTACTTTTATCCGCTCGTTGTAATACAATACATGCTCGAAAGCTAATGTGCGTTATGGAAGGTACGTGGCGGGATGTCGGTGGGTATGGTTTGATTTATTACTATAAAAGTTTTGTGACAAAAGTTTCGTTACCGAGGTTAAGTGGCCAAAAAGTAAAGATGTAAGCTAATAGGGCAAAAGTTTCATTGTAAAATTTAAGAGGTAAAAAAGTAAATATAAGAAGCTAAAATTGATAGGCCAAAAAGTATATATATATGTGAAACTTTTGTGGCAAAAGTCTAAAAAAAAGAAGATGGCCAAAAAGAATATATCAAACTTGTGTTACAAGAGCCTAAGAAAAACAAGTTAACAAGTTACGCTTTCTTTTTAACCTCTAATTTTTTGTTATTTTTGAGATTTGAAACCAAGACATCTCAACCTTAATGCTTTTAAAGGTTTTGCCTTTTAATAATACATAAAGTATTGTTCATTAAAAGTTTAATACATCTCTCCGCGTGAAAATCACCGGAAATCGGCTCATGGCGAAATAAGTCGAGTTGAGGTGAGATGACTTTGCTCATTTGTGATTTGTATAGAATAAAAAAAAAATCATTGCCATTTTTCTTTTGTTATACCGGTCTATGTATGTAAGAAGTATTAATATTTGTTGTTATATATATCCATACGTGCAAGAAATACAAAATCTTTAATGCAACTTGGTGGTACTAGGCTAGAAGTTGTTTCAACAGGATTGAAGCTTCTTGTTTATTGAAGCAATAGAAAGACACCCTACTATCATTTTAGAGTATTATTTTCTCAAAGTACCGTGATAAATAAAAATATAAAGAAATTATAGAAAGGTGAGTTAACAGATGTTATTGAGATCTAAGTTGTATATTAAATTTGTGTTTTAATAAATTAAACAATATTGAAAGTGTTTACTAATTATAATTCTACACGGGAACTACTTATATATTGCGGGTTAAGTGAAAATAGCATGAAGCTTTAGTGTAATTGGTTGATATTTTCTTAAGTATATAATATCATAGAGGTCATTTAATTATCATTAGTTTCATTAAATGCATTTATGAATAGATCAAATTTTTATCCTATTACACTAAAAACCACTAAAAATCTATCATTATACTAAAGTCGATATTTTTTTCACTCATTTTCAATTAAATAATACTTTTTATACATTTATCATTACATTTTATCTTTCCTCTACTCGTAACCACTTTAAAAAATTATAGAGGGTAAACAATGTTTCTCTAAATCTAACCATAAACAGTAACATTTTATCTTTGAAAAATTGGTTTTAAATAATCCTAACTATCACTCATTGGTAAATAACAGACCCAACTTTGCACTTGACTGGTGGCGGTCCTAACTAAAGGGGTATTTGTTCTTAACGGGCCGCGACTAACGGATGTTAACCCCGTTAGTGATTTGCTGACGTTGACCTTCTTCTCCGGCCGGAAACCTGCAACTCGCCTCCATTCTCTCTAATATCATCACACCATCTCCCTCCCTTTTCAAAACACATCGAAAATTTGAAAATGAAGTACATTACATCTTCTTCCATGGCCAATCCCTAGATACCAAACCCAATCTTATTTTCAAAAATTCGAAATCAATGTTACACGATCTACAAAATAAGCATAGGGCTTCTGTTAAGGGGGTCAAAACGAGTCGAAAGAAGTGTCAATTACCTCGAATGACGCACTATTGATGAGGGTGGACTTCGCCGGAGATAACAACGGCGACACGTCGGTTAGGTTTCGTATGAGGGGAAAGATTGAGAGAGAGACGGTGTAACGATATTAGGGAGAATGGAGGCGAGTTGCAGATTTCCGGTAGGTTTCCGGCTGGAGAAGAAGGTCAACGTCAGCAAATCACTAACGGGGTTAACATCCGTTAGTCGCGACCCGTTAAGAACAAATACCCCTTTAGTTAGGACTGCCACCAGCCAAGTGCAAAATTGGGCCTTTATTTACTAATAGGTGATAGTTGGGATTATTTAAAACCAATTTTCCTTTATCTTTTATACACTCACATTTACTCCAATGACAACCTAATAAAATGAAGAACACACTCATAATTTGAAGAACCCATCATTCTCATTCAGTTCCCTATCCCTATATCCATATATATCATATAATTACACTAAAAAGCACTACACTTCTCTCTCCTGTTCAATTAAATAATATTTTTATACTTTTTTCATTACAGTTTTCTCTCTTCAACCTATAATTTACAAAAAAATCATTACCTTTTCTATCTCCACCCTATAATTTACACTCACAACCACTCATAACTCCATCCTATAATTTACAAACCCTCCTCACATAATTTTAGGGGATGGGTTGAGAATGCTCTATTATGTAGATTCAAATTGTCAAAACATAGCAAATTTCTAGTGAGTGTTGCCTTGGGGTTGTGGAGACTTGGGCGGCTTACATTAAATCACGATTTTATTGGGCTTAATGAAGAACGAAGACATGAAAGGTTTTTAACCGGCTCCATATATCTTATTGTGGCCCATTTATGGTTTTTTTTTTGTTTAACATGGTTAGATCCTAATTAAATATGTATCTATTTATATAGAATATCTTGCACTTGTAATTCCTTAATATACAAGTATGGGAACGGTAATAATATATCTTGGTTGTAGCATGTAGATGTAGGTCAGTCTAGATCAAACCATGTAAATTCTTGTGTTCTTACTTGTTTACCGTCAACATTAGGCCAGTTTATTTGGGTCCTGTAATGATTTTGTTAAATTCTAAGTCTGATAAGGCATATTTCTGATCTTGCTAACTTGTGTGTCGAATAGTTTTATCTTAGACTATACATAATCATTTTTAGCCAAAAACAAGTGTAATGGTTAATGCCCTTAATGTGCTTCAATCATTGTCACCTCACGCCACAAATGTCGTTATTGTAGAAAGGCTCTTGTAAGGCCCCGTTACCGGTAACCCTACTTTCGTGTTGGATTTACTCATAAACACAGTTCTAAATATCAGAGTTAATTAAAACATTTACGCGGAATATAAAACTTTCATAAAACATTACAATATTTCATAACTTGTCTCAAAACGTCCTTTGTCTTTCACATTAAAACATTAAAATTAAAACATCGTAAGTCTTCAGATGCCAGGCTCTTATTCTTCTGCCATGTGTCCCCGCTCAAGCCAGCTGTCTCATCCTACTCACCTGCGTGCATACTAAAAGTCAGCTACGCTGAGTGAGTTCTAGTTAATCACATAATCATACAATACATTCTTTATACTTCATACTTAACCTCTTAACTTTCTTTCATACACACTTAAGTGCTTTTACTTTCATTTTTACCTTCATACTTTCTTTACATACATAATCATACGTTTTAAAGAGCCTTTCGCCCTATAACCTCACAGATATTATAAGGGTCTGGTCCCTAGTTTTCGAATATTAGAAGGGTTCGATTCCCTAACATCACAGATATTATAAAGGTCTGGTCCCTACCATCACAGATATTATAAGGGTCTGGTCCCTAGTTTCGAATATTAGAAGGGTTCGATTCCCTAACATCACAGATATTATAAGGGTCTGGTCCCTAACATCACAGATATTATAAGGGTCTGGTCCCTAGTTTTCGAATATTAGTATGGTTCGATTCCCTCTTCGTTCCATACATTATACCCCGAGTATTTTTATGGCTCGGTACCCTTTTCGTAACCATACAACCATACATCATACCTCGAGTATTATTAGGGCTCGGTACCCCTTTTCGTAACCATACGACCATACATCATTATTTCCTTCTTTTATTATCTCTATCACGTTCATACGCATAAGCATTCATATTATACTTACCTTATACATAGCATTACAACCTGACAGTACGTGCAATATCCGAAGATCGTTCACGTACCATCAAGCAATCATTCTTACATAACACATATATCACATAGGGCATACACTTATCACTTAGGATAAATGTATTAACAACACATCAAGTATGCACACAGCCCCGAAAACATAACAAGGAATGGGGCTAGAAACTCACCTGAACACGGTTACGTTCACCGTTAATCGTAATTCCTTTCTTCAGTTGTGCACGGCTGACTGTATAACAAGTATACGTATCAATTAACTATCACTTCTCATAATGTATGTCTATCTTTATATGACCCACAACGAACGGGGGTCCGGGGGGCAGCGCCCCTGGCAGCGGGTCTAGGGGCGGCAGCCCCTAGCAGGGTCCAAGGGGCAGAGCCCCTGGCTGGGGTCGAGCTGCCAGGTCAGCTTGGAAAAATTTTATTTCCATTAATGTCTTAACACATTTTTCATTAGATTTTTAGTTTACTTCCTAATCGAACTTGGCTTTAGGCGAAGTTAAACCTTAGGTGAACTTAGCTTTAGGCGAAGTTAAACCTTAGGCGAACTTAGCTTTAGGCGAAGTTGTCATCAGGCGAACTTGGCCTCAGGCGAAGTTGTCATCAGGCGAACTTGGCCTCAGGCGAAGTTGTCATCAGGCGAACTTGGCCTCAGGCGAAGTTGTCATCAGGCGAACTTAGCTTGCAGGCGAAGTTCATCAGGCGAACTTAGCTTGCAGGCGAAGTTCATCGCTTTGAAGGCGAAGTTGCCCAGATGCAGGCGAAGTTGCCCAGACAGCCGCTGTTCGGTTTCTTTCCAGCATTTTGAGCGATTTTAACACCCTTGCTATGGTTCAATATCACCCACTACGCTTCCCGACCATTTTCGGTCGCTTATACACTAAAAAAGCTTGGATCTTTAAACTTCAAAGATCAAGAATCATACCTTTTTGGGCTTGTTTGGATCTCGTTTACTTGCTAGTACACTAATCGCTCTCTCTCGGACCTGCCCGACTCTTCCCTTGGCTCGGCCGGCCGGCGGCGGTATGTGTGTGGTGTGTGTGTGTTTTGGGGTGTTGGGGAGTTTGGTGAAAATGAAGATATTTTGGGATTTTGGGGGTATTTATATCCCTGAAATCCCATTCTCATTTAACCCATCTCAATTAATCCACGTCCAAGACCCGCTCCCTACCCGATATTAATTAATTACGCGAAATCACTAAACATAACTTCCTTTATTCATCATTAAAATTTTTTAGGATGTTACAGCTCATGCCCTTTCACGCCCCTATAAAGCATGAGGTGATGTAGGGGCTTTATCCGTACATATAATATAATGCCCCATTACGAATGGTCCGATGAATTTGCTAGCATTTTCATGTGCATCTATACTCTCTTTTAAGGTATATACTATTATCACAATGACATGTCTTGTAGAATCAACTTTTTTATTTTTTATTGTTGTATTTTAAGCCGTTAAGTCTTCCGAAGTTCTTGAGCATTTGACAATGATTAAAAAATAGTTCATGCCATAATTAAGAAAAATTCGTGACCAGATTTGTCATTATTGTTGTTTTTTAAAAAAAAATATTCAAACACCTGACAAAATATATTTGATACAGATCTAAACATTAAAATTAAAGCATGATAATATAAATTATAACGAGGAAGATGAAGATCCAAAAGAAATATATTATAGAGGGGTAACAAGTAACAAGTAACAATTTTGTAGTTCAGAGGACATAAATGGGCCTTAGTTTGTGGTGTGCATTGTGAACGTGTATGAGTGTATGACTCATAAATGCTGGATTAAATTAATTAATGTATCTTAATTGCTAATTGCGTCACCAACGAATCTTTGTCTTACGTATTTGGTTAAAGTTTCTTTTGTAATAATAATAATAATCTTAATCTTAATGTGAGTGGCGGATCTAGAACCAAATGTCAGGAGTAACGCTCAAAAATATTTTTTTAACCGTATTTCATACAATGTAAACTAAACAAAAATAGAAACACGATGATAAATAAATTTGAACACATGGGCTGCATATTTCTCCCATTCGGTTTTTGAAAGCTTGAAATCAAGCCATCACATCCTCTTCTTTTGCTTTATCAAGTGTTTCTTTTTCGATCAAACAAATTAAAGCATTGTTCAAATACTCATCACCCATTCGATTGTGCAAATCTGTCTTGATAAGCTTCATTTTAGAAAAACAACTTTCAACGGTTGCGGTTGCAACCGGCAAAACCAACGCTAGCTTCAATATACGATAAACCAAAGGAAAAGTGGTGTGTTTTCCAGTTTCCACCATTACACGAGCAATGTCACCCATTCCACCAAATTTTACAAATTTATCATCTTCCTTTAAAGTGTGATAAAATGGCGTAAGATCACCCAAAATACACCATCTTTCTTCATTACTAAAGTCATTCGGATATATATCAGAAAATGCCACTATATTCGATACGTCAAACCTAGAAAACGAATCACAAGGATTTAAACCGGACATATTTTCTATCAAACTAGTTGAGATCTCACTAAATTTATTTCCAAGTTCTTGAATTTGCAAATCCAAACGGTATTAAAAACTCGGTTTCGTTGATTACCATAACTTTCCGTCATATAACATCTTAATCTTGTTTTTTCCACAAAAAAAAATATCACTCTAGCCAACATCTTGTCAAACCCGTTTTGTCTTAGATTATTCAATGCTCGGTTTGTCCCACTTATCAACTTAGGCGCTTCTAACAAGTCTTGACTTTTTTGTTTGAAGATGTTTTGATAGAGCATTTCTGAGGCCTAAAATATCGTCTAACAAGTGTATATAAAACAAAAAATCAAAACTCTTAAAATACTTAAGAATACTTTTCGCATTAGTTTATCGTTGCACACTCTCCCCATCTTCTTTAATAAAAAGAAAGTACCTCAACAACTTTCGGGAATAATTTTAAATAACTTACGATAGTTCTGTACTGGCAAAGTAGCGTGATAAATAAAAATATAAAGAAATTATAGAAAGGTGAGTTAACAGATGTTATTGAGATCTAAATTGTATATTAAATTTGTGTTTTAATAAATTAAACAATATTGAAAGTGTTTACTAATTATAATTCTATACGGGAACTACTTATATATTGCGGGTTAAGTGAAAATAGCATGAAGCTTTAGTGTAATTGGTTGATATTTTCTTAAGTATATAATATCATAGAGGTCATTTAATTATCATTAGTTTCATTAAATGCATTTATGAATAGATCAAATTTTTATCCTATTACACTAAAAACCACTAAAAATCTATAATTATACTAAATTCGATATTTTTTTCACTCATTTTCAATTAAATAATACTTTTTATACATTTATCATTACATTTTATCTTTCCTCTACTCGTAACCACTTTAAAAAATTATAGAGGGTAAACAATGTTTCTCTAAATCTAACCATAAACAGTAACATTTTATCTTTGGAAAATTGGTTTTAAATAATCATAACTATCACCCATTGGTAAATAACAGACCCAACTTTGCACTTGACTGGTGGCGGTCCTAACTAAAGGGGTATTTGTTCTTAACGGGCCGCGACTAACGGATGTTAACCCCGTTAGTGATTTGCTGACGTTGACCTTCTTCTCCGGCCGGAAACCTGCAACTCGCCTCCATTCTCTCTAATATCATCGCGTCTCCCTCCCTTTTCAAAACACATCGAAAATTTGAAAATGAAGTACATTACATCTTCTTCCATGGCCAATCCCTAGATACCAAACCCAATCTTATTTTCAAAAATTCGAAATCAATGTTACACGATCTACAAAATAAGCATAGGGCTTTTGTTAAGGGGGTCAAAACGAGTCGAATGAAGTGTCAATTACCTCGAATGACGCACTATTGACGAGGGTGGACTTCGCCGGAGATAACAACGGCGACACGTCGGTTAGGTTTCGTATGAGGGGAAAGATTGAGAGAGAGACGGTGTAACGATATTAGGGAGAATGGAGGCGAGTTGCAGATTTCCGGTAGGTTTCCGGCTGGAGAAGAAGGTCAACGTCAGCAAATCACTAACGGGGTTAACATCCGTTAGTCGCGACCCGTTAAGAACAAATACCCCTTTAGTTAGGACTGCCACCAGCCAAGTGCAAAATTGGGCCTGTTATTTACTAATAGGTGATAGTTGGGATTATTTAAAACCAATTTTCCTTTATCTTTTATACACTCACATTTACTCCAATGACAACCTAAAAAAATGAAGAACACACTCATAATTTGAAGAACCCATCATTATCATTCAGTTCCCTATCCCTATATCCATATATATCATATAATTACACTAAAAAGCACTACACTTCTCTCTCCTGTTCAATTAAATAATATTTTTATACTTTTTTCATTACAGTTTTCTCTCTTCAACCTATAATTTACAAAAAAATCATTACCTTTTCTATCTCCACCCTATAATTTACACTTCTCTCTTCAACGGTAATAATTTTAGGGGATGGGTTGAGAATGCTCTAAATGCTCTATTATGTAGATTCAAATTGTCAAAACATAGCAAATTTCTAGTGAGTGTTGCCTTGGGGTTGTGGAGACTTGGGCAGCTTACATTAAATCACGATTTTATTGGGCTTAATGAAGAACGAAGACATGAAAGGTTTTTAACCGGCTCCATATATCTTATTGTGGCCCATTTATGGTTTTTTTTTGTTTAACATGGTTAGATCCTAATTAAATATGTATCTATTTATATAGAATATCTTGCACTTGTAATTCCTTAATATACAAGTATGGGAACGGTAATAATATATCTTGGTTGTAGCATGTAGATGTAGGTCAGTCTAGATCAAACCATGTAAATTCTTGTGTTCTTACTTGTTTACCGTCAACATTAGGCCAGTTTATTTGGGTCCTGTAATGATTTTGTTAAATTCTAAGTCTGATAAGGCATATTTCTGATCTTGCTAACTTGTGTGTCGAATAGTTTTATCTTAGACTATACATAATCATTTTTTAGCCAAAAACAAGTGTAATGGTTAATGCCCCTTAATGTGCTTCAATCATTGTCACCTCACGCCACAAATGTCGTTATTGTAGAAAGGCTCATGCCCTTTCACGCCCCTATAAAGCATGAGAAGATGTAGGGGCTTTATCCGTACATATAATATAATGCCCCATTACGAATGGTCCGATGAATTTGCTAGCATTTTCATGTGCATCTATACTCTCTTTTAAGGTATATACTATTATCACAATGACATGTCTTGTAGAATCAACTTTTTTATTTTTTATTGTTGTATTTTAAGCCGTTAAGTCTTCCGAAGTTCTTGAGCATTTGACAATAATTAAAAAATAGTTCATGCCATAATTAAGAAAAATTCGTGACCAGATTTGTCATTATTGTTGTTTTTTAAAAAAAAAATATTCAAACACCTGACAAAATATATTTGATACAGATCTAAACATTAAAATTAAAGCATGATAATATAAATTATAACGAGGAAGATGAAGATCCAAAAGAAATATATTATAGAGGGGTAACAAGTAACAAGTAACAAGTAACAAGTAACAATTTTGTAGTTAAGAGGACATAAATGGGCCTTAGTTTGTGGTGTGCATTGTGAACGTGTATGAGTGTATGACTCGTAAATGCTGGATTAAATTAATTAATGTATCTTAATTGCTAATTGCGTCACCAACGAATCTTTGTCTTACGTATTTGGTTAAAGTTTCTTTTGTAATAATAATAATAATCTTAATCTTAATGTGAGTGGCGGATCTAGAACCAAATGTCAGGAGTAACGCTCAAAAATATTTTTTTAACCGTATTTCATACAATGTAAACTAAACAAAAATAGAAACACGATGATAAATAAATTTGAACACATGGGCTGCATATTTCTCCCATTCGGTTTTTGAAAGCTTGAAATCAAGCCATCACATCCTCTTCTTTTGCTTTATCAAGTGTTTCTTTTTCGATCAAACAAATTAAAGCATTGTTCAAATACTCATCACCCATTCGATTGTGCAAATCTGTCTTGATAAGCTTCATTTTAGAAAAACAACTTTCAACGGTTGCGGTTGCAACCGGCAAAACCAACGCTAGCTTCAATATACGATAAACCAAAGGAAAAGTGGTGTGTTTTCCAGTTTCCACCATTACACGAGCAATGTCACCCATTCCACCAAATTTTACAAATTTATCATCTTCCTTTAAAGTGTGATAAAAGGGCGTAAGATCACCCAAAATACACCATCTTTCTTCATTACTAAAGTCATTCGGATATATATCAGAAAATGCCACTATATTCGATACGTCAAACCTAGAAAACGAATCACAAGGATTTAAACCGGACATATTTTCTATCAAACTAGTTGAGATCTCACTAAATTTATTTCCAAGTTCTTGAATTTGCAAATCCAAAACGGTATTAAAAACTCGGTTTCGTTGATTACCATAACTTTCCGTCATATAACATCTTAATCTTGTTTTTTCCACAAAAAAAAATATCACTCTAGCCAACATCTTGTCAAACCCGTTTTGTCTTAGATTATTCAATGCTCGGTTTGTCCCACTTATCAACTTAGGCGCTTCTAACAAGTCTTGACTTTTTTGTTTGAAGATGTTTTGATAGAGCATTTCTGAGGCCTAAAATATCGTCTAACAAGTGTATATAAAACAAAAAATCAAAACTCTTAAAATACTTAAGAATACTTTTCGCATTAGTTTATCGTTGCACACTCTCCCCATCTTCTTTAATAAAAAGAAAGTACATCAACAACTTTCGGGAATAATTTTAAAAAACTTACGATAGTTCTGTACTGGCAATTTATATAAACAATTTATATAAACAATTATAATTTTAGTTAAAAGTTGAAGAATACCTAAATTGAGAAACTATAGGTCGAACAGTGAAAGAGGGTTCGAATCGGTGAACCACCTCTTCTCGGATGCAGCGTGGAGCGGTGGAGGTCACCTGGTCAGGTAACCAGAGGAGGAGAAGGGCAGACCTATAGAGGGCAGCCCGCAACAGTGCAGTGGTGTTTGGTCACGGTGGTGGCAGTTTTTGATTAATTAAGGACCAGCATTTTTGTTTTAAGTGTAACATGTATTATTTTAAAGGTTAAGGAGTTTTATTGGTTTGGGCTTTACACCTTTGTTTGGGCTTTAGTTGGGTTGAATTTTTAAATTGGTTGGGATTAAAACGCACAGGGGTAACGAAACACGGAAACTGACCTAATTTTTTTATACTATTGACGAGAAGTTGAGGAGTAGCGGAGGCTACCCCTCCTATTACTATGCATCCGCCACTGCTTAATCTTAAATATATATATAAACGAAACATTTAAAAGCTCTTTGGTTGCTTCTTACATTTTCTCAACCCACCAGATTGCTTTATTTGTAAATGGAGGCTTCTCATGCATTTGATCCGCATTCACGGGTATGGGTCTTACCAAACCCATAAGACCCTTAAACGGGTTATAACATCTCATTATATTAAAAATTAATCTCATCAAATATTTGATATGAAAATCCGATAAATTAGGAATATATTAAAAATTAATATATGATTTTTTAAAAAATATATATATTATTTATAATTAAAAACAATTTTATAGCAAAAATAAAATAAAATAAGCGGGTCATGTGTCTCACCAAACCCATAAGCTTTTAAACGAGTTATAACATCTCATTTACTTGTAAAACTCTTTCATCTTCAACCCTAAGTATGTTATTAACTTTCTTACAATAAATAAAATTAAAATTCAAAAATATATATATATTGGAAACGAAAAATGGAAACAACCTCGTAGTATAGGAGATAAAATCTAGTAATAGTAATAATAATAGCCCTCAATTGTGTGTATGACGTATATATAGTTACAGATTTTTGATTTTTTACCCATGTTATTTTTTGAACTATTTACTTATAATTGTCACTTGAGGGTGGAACAAAATATAATACATGAAAAATATCAAATACTACATAACACATTCATCGATGGATTGAGGACACATACAGCTAGAGGTGCATAAATCAGGTTTTCTAAATGTTCAGGTTTGGGTATGGAACCGGGATCGGGTATGACCGAGTATTGGAAAATTAGGTATTGGTAATACCCGGGTTGGGTTCGGGTCCGGGTATTATCTCTAAAAACCATACCCTATGCATCGGGTTCGGGTCGGGTATAGATTCGGGTATTCTAAAACCAGGTATTTGAATACCCTATTTTCGGGTATTGAAAAACCCTATTTTTGGGGTTTTTTCCCTGGTTTTTTCGGGTATAGATTGGATTTTTTTAAGGGGCCACAATTTTTAGGGATATTTTCAGGTATTTTTCGGGTATAGATTGGATTTTTTTAAGGGGCCACAATTTTTAGGGGTATTTTCAGGTATTTTTCGGGTAGAGATCGAGTATTTGAAAAACCCGGTTTCGGGTAATGGAAAAACCCGGTTCCGGGTATGGAACTGCTTCTGGTTTTCGGGTATTACCGGGTATAAATTGGGCCCGGTTCCGGGTACGGGTTTTGGTACTGAAATGCATACCCTATCCGTACCCTACAGGTAGGGTCGGGTACGGGTTCGGATATTAAAAACCCGGGTATAACAAAAACCGGTTCCGGGTATTTTTTTCAGGTATGGTTTCGAGTTCGTATTTTTTTATGCACCTCTACATACAGCTAACATGCTTTAAGACTGTTTGTAGTGAAGAGCTAAGGGGTGTCAACCAACGGCCACATCAGTGTCAATGGGTTATCGGCGCCAACACCACTACGGGATAGCTAACATGGGGCGCTAATGAGAGCCCGCCAAAGCTTTCACGGGGTAAAGATGGAATTTATACGGGGTCCACCACCTTCCACCAATAACAACATATGCATTAATTTTAACTATTTAATTTTGTTTTCTTTAATCGAGATTTTTTATTAAAAAAAACTGCACGTCTACACCTTTGTAAAAGGTTACTAAATTAGAGTCATAACGGCGTGTCACTTTTAACATACCCTTATGATAAAACCGCTAGATATAGTCTTACAAATAAAATTTTAAAACTACTATACAAAAACAAATTTGAGATATGAATCATGAAACTAAAATAGTTAGTGAGAATTGTTTTGTGTTCATTGGCCCATTAATAATACAGAGTTAGCCCATTTTGACATATGGGCAACTTCTTTAAATAAAACACATTATTTGAACTGCATTTAAATTAAAATTTAAAAATATATAATGAAAATTTTCATTTAAACAGTTTAAAATACCACTATGTTACAACAAAATACAATAATAAATACGCGATATTTTATAACAAAATACAATAAAACAAGACCTACAAATGTTTATTGTATACAAAAAATTTTAAACCTTCAGGCTTTAGATCGTCGTTATGTAAATTAATAAAACGTCGTGATCAGATTTGTCATTATCGTACTTACAAGCCTTTTTAAATCATCTGACAAAATTTATTTGGCATAAATCTGAATATTAGAAAATAAAACATGATAATATTAATTATAACAAGAAACTGATAAAGAAAATACGAGGTAGATCCAAATCATATTATAGAAGGTCTAACCAACTTACGTTGTAGTGTACACACTATGAACGTGTATGAACAATAAATGCTGAATTAAATTAATATATTCTTAATTAATTACTAATGACGTCATTAACGAATCTTTGTCTTACGTAATAATAACTTTGTCAAAGCATGTGTTCACTTGCTATTTACCTTATACTAGGGGTGCAAACGAGCCGAGTCGAGCTTGGGTTCGACTCGTTTAACTTACACAGAGCTCGACTTGTTTCGAGCTTTAGTTTCAAAGTTCAAGCTGGGCTCGTGAGTAGATTTTCAAGCTTGAGTTCGGTTCGGGCTCGACTCGTTTACTATTTATCAATTATTTTTTGTGTAATTATAATTATTTTTATATATTTTCTTCTATTATAATTGTATGTATAAAATAATATGTTATTTAGTTATGTTTATTTTTTCCGGGTAACATTATATAAATTAATTAGTAATTATTAAATATATATTTTAAAAAATTATATAAATGGCAGACCCGTTTAGGTTCGCGAGCTGGCTTGAGCTTGATAATTGAAGCTCGGGCTCGGGCTCGTTTATTAACAAGCTTACTTTTAGGCTCGAGCTTGAGCTCGGGCTCGATCGAGTTTTTTAGCGAGCCGATCTCGAGTAGCTCGGCTCGTTTGCACCTTACCTTATACTATAAACGCGTGGGGGTAGTGATTAGATTTTCTCAACAGGGTTTTATTCCGGTGTTAGATTTTCTCTTTGATGGTGTTATCGAGTTAATTAGGCAAAAATATAAAAATCAGTATGAACAGTTAACATCCCGTCTAAGAAAAACTTATTTGAGAATTTGAGGTAGTTGCAAACGCTGCTAAAAGTTCATGTTCATTTGGCCCCCTTAAAAATCAATAGCAAAATTATAGATTAACTTTGCACTTGCTATGATTTGAGCCGACGCATCATAATTGTGAGTTGAACTCGTACCAACGACCAATAGGTCATAGGTGCCAAGAAAAATAATAATGACATTCAATAAACAATATTTTGTATATGTTTAAATTCAAAATTTCTATTTTATTTGTTACAACTTAAAACTTAAAAAAACAAGTACTGACTGCTATATAATATGTATTGTTTTCTTTTTTTTACTTTATCAGATGGCGTAGGCGTGTTTTCTCATTAGACTCGTTCCCTTATACACACACACACATTTACAACACTCCTCGTATCTTATATGTACAATAGTTTGACCTTAAATCGAATTTGAAGTATATTTCACTTCAAGACTCCAATATAACTTTTTGTATATCTCGTTTGAATAGTATGCTTTTCAAAGGTCGAGCTAAAACAAAGTAATAAGGTATTCCTGTATTTTTAGACGGGCTAACTCACACATCATATAACTTACTCTTAAATTAACATATTTGTCCACAATTAGACTAGAATGGTCAAATAATCAAGTAAAATCAGACAATTGTATTGCATTCATTGGGTAGCCCAATCCAACCTATCAGACAAAGACCAGTTTTGGCCCAAAGAATAGCCCATTTAAAATGTTTTCCGCAGAAGTGAACAAATTGAATTTTTGGCCCAAACCAAACAGCCGGTTCAGGTTGTTTCAACAAAAGTCAAAACCGGGTTTGGCCAAATCAGGTCGGGTTAGAACCAGTTTTCAAGGGGAACATGATCAAGTTTTACCGACTTGAAACCAAGCTTTATCTACTTCGGCCCTTCAGGTTGGTTTGGCCGGGCAAACTCTTTAGTAGTAGCTCACTTTGAAACAATGTTGCAAAAATCCCGACTAGACGCCGATTAATTCTCGATTTAATAAGATTCATAATGACACTATTGTTTTACAACATAATACAATAAATGAAATCAAATAAATAACTACATCATATGACAAGTGACAATAACATATGCCAATGGCATTTGGTAACTATTTCAACAATTGTAATGAAATTATATTATTTTGTGATTTTTCAACAAAGAAAAAACATATTTGACAAAATTTTAAAACGTCATGATCCAGTTATAAAATTCTAAACATCAAATGATTTTGTCAAACATCGTTTTTAAACTTTTGTTTTACATAAAAAAAAAATTGACATCATTCGAAGATAACAAGACGATTCGTTACCGGATATGAATTTGTCACCGAACTTATGTATCAATAAGGTGGCGGAGGATACAATCCAGGGAACGGAGAACCTGATAATGAAAGCAAATTAAAATACAAAATGTTAGTTTCGTTATCATAATAAATTCTTTTAAGAGCGTTAAACGTGCAATTTTAAAAGTAGGAGTTTCAAGAAAAAATCGAAACGTAATAAAAAATTCCGACTTAGCGACTTTTATGATTCAGTTATGATTATATATAAATAACCAAACCGATTATTAAGTCAACTTATATATATTTTGCCTTTTGTAAATTGGAAAAGTTTTTATTATCACGTTTTATAAATACACATATTAGATGCCATTTATTTTATATGTTTAAAAAAACTGGTTATAATTTATTTCAACTAAGATATTTTCAGAATTATTAGTTAAAATTAGTTTGAATTACCGAACATCTTCAATAACCGAATTACTCGAACCATTTTTAATCAAAACGATCGTTTATGAAAATATAAAAACCATAACATCGATTCATGTAAATGAAAATTTATCATTACCAGGGGGATAATGTGATCCATAAGCTGGATTTGGTGGTGGTGGATACGGCTGTGGAGGATAAGCACCACCAGGTGGAGGATAAGCGCCACCTGGTGGAGGATAAGCCGGCGATGGTGCATACGCACTAGTATTATGTGGGTAGGTGGAGTAGGGTTGAGGATATGCGCCACCTGGTGGAGGATAAGCCGATGGTGGCGCGGGGTACATGGCCGCTGGTGGTGTGGCAGCGTACATGGGCGCTGGATGTGCATGTTGTGGTACATGTGACAGTGCTGTTGGTGCATAACCCTTTGATGGTTTCTGAGCATAATCTTTTGATGGTTTCTGCGTAAGGAAAACAAATTTACAAAAATTTGTTTAGTTTTAGAGAAATATTATTCACAAAAGAGTACTTTTTTTATTATTTTTTGAACGACAAATTTCTTTTCCTCCTTAAATCCATAAAATCTTGATTTGTAAGGATTTGAACACACTATCATACTTATAAAGAGCAAACATCTTACTATACGAATAGGCCCCGAGTACAAAAGAGTAATTCTGAAGCGTTAATATAACTTACATTGCCAGTAGTATAATGCATTATTATTCGAACCTCTCCGGCATGCCTGCATATCATCAAAATACGAAATAAGCTTCTCTCTTTTATATAAACAAAATTTTAATTAATTTCGTATTTTTTTTCCTGGTTGGATCTTTCTTTTCCTTATAAAAATGTTATCTTTTTTAAAGACTTAATGCAAATGATTAATTACATGTAATTTGGTTGTTGGCTTAATTAAAGAATTATATAACATTACAAATTTATACCATTTCTTTTTTCTTTTTTAATTTAATTAAAAGTTTAAAACGCATTAAAACGCAAACCTGCCGGTTGTACTTTGTAAAGGCCAACTACTATCATCAAACCCTTGAGAAAGAGCTTTTGCTAATGGAATCCTGCAATAAAATTGTCAGTTCACTTGAAATCAAACTGATGATGCATCAACAAAGACGAATAGAAGATTATAAGATGAGTAATTACTTTCCACCGCCGATGAAATCATCGTGTGTCACCGTATTGCTATTCCAAACCGATACATTCATCTCTTTCAATCCTTCGATTAGGGTAAAAACAAACTTCTCTTGAAATGTAGGGTTCTTGCCTCCATCTATACCACGTAAAACAAAATTAAGAAACGCATCTTCATGTAGACATTAAAATTTTTTAGTTTTAAGCGTAATAGGTTCAAGCCAATGTAATGGTTGAATAATGTTCGCTAATTAAACAAATAAAAATTTAGAAGAAAAAAAAAACAAAATATATATGTTGGCCCTCTTTAATAAATACAAAAAAAAGGTCACATAATGGACCCGCACACGGCAACATGGGCAACGCCCCATTTACACAAAAGTCGTGGTGGTGTTAAGGCATTTTTGAGCCTATTTGGCCGTGGATTCACGCCCTACTACAGATGCTCTTAGAAGAGAATGAGAAAGCTAACCTGTACAGGTACGAGTGGTCGATTTACTGCTACCGTATTCGATACAAACATAAGGGTCTTGCCTTGAAATCCATTCCGTATCCTTCAGTTTACAGCAACTAACAACTAAAATCGCATATGAAAAAACAAAATTAGTTCATGATTCATGAATCTTAAATTAAATACAATTTTAACACATCCAAAACAACTTATTACAATCAGAACAAATTTCATGATGTTTACAACAAGATACAGTATTCCCCAGTAAATCCCACAAATAGCTAAACTATTAGTAGGGACGAGAGCTGGATGCTTTCATGTTAACGGAAATAGCGTACCAGTTACTTCAAGGAGATTGCCGTGAATGCTTTGACTCATCATTGAAGACTAATAACACTTGAAATGTGAACAATTGAGAGTGCATTGTATGCAATTCCTTATATATGATTCGAATTCATGTTGACTTTAATCAATTTGAACATTTAAACGCGTTTGGCAGCTAATTATTCATTTATTCCAAACAACTTGCTAATTTTTAAGATTTATTATGAGTATACGAGACTATATTCAATCTATGGTCATATGGCATTACCATCTTCTGCTACTTGTATTTTAAAATGGTTTTTTTTTTATTAAACGAGTGAAGCGTAAAAAACAATGTGTTCAAAACCAGACCGAAATAGTCTCGCATAGTTGGTGTTGCCTGGTTGGTTTTGAACTAATCGAATATAAACCCGTTGCAAAGTGTGGGGCTGTTCTTCAGTTTGGTTTTTGGTTTATTCGATTTGAAGATTTTTTAGGTCGGGCCAAACCGAATTCAGTTTTTGTTTTGGCCGAATAAAATGAATATTTTTTTAAGTACCGTTATTTGTTATTAGATGGTGTTGCGATTAATAAGATTAGTCTTAAATTTAATATTTGTTTTCAAAACGACGACTTTCTTGTATTTAGGCCCAACACTTCTTAAATTTCGAGAACTCCATTGCCCACACTCTAGCCAGACAATGTTGTCTTAACCGGGCCCACGCTGGCTTCAGAATTTGGCTTGAGGGTTCCCCCGAGAAACCTTACCGCTGGCTGCCACAAGAGCAGAACTCTTGGGCGTAGCACGCGGTGGGACGAAAACTTGGGTGGGCTTGGGATTTGAACTGACAACTTTACAAGATCTAACTCAAATCCTTTATTGCCTTAATACACCAAAAGTTACACAAATAGGGATCCAATTTGGGTCTCCACCGGAGAACACAAGCCTCCTACCACTAGGCCACGAGTGATGGATGTCTAAAATTTAATTTGTTAGAGCTAAATAACAAAACCTAAATAACTACTACTTGTTATATGGTTTATTCATGTTATTCGGTTTAAACCGAATTCAGGTTTTGGAACCAGAAACCAAATCGAACACCAAATTAACCAAATCGGTTTCGTTTATACTAGTTTAGGCTAATGTTCGGTTTTTGATGTAATCAGTAACAAATCGAATAGTGAACACCCCTTTATTAATTATTATAATAAAAATATGTTACAATTATCTTTTTAGATTACGAGACGACCGATTCAACTGCTGACTTTATATAGCAATGATTGTTTATATAGTTGACTTTTACATTTTCAACGGCCTTTTAGGTAATTTGGAAATTGCGGTTGTTCTTTTCACGATTTTTGTTCTTTTTTTTAAATTGTATTAAAATAGACCAAATTAGCGGTTCGATCGGCTCACTAGACCATTTGATCTTGTCGATTGGCTTATAATTAGCGGTCCGCTATAATAGTGTGAAGCTTAGACTAAGACTCTAAGGGGGCGGACTCAAAATGTATACAAAACTTCACAAACGAAAGGCTCAAATTTTCAACCGAAAACGAGTAAATTTACACTACGAGGCCGAATTTGAATAGTCGTCCACTATGATGAAGTCATAGCCCATAGGCCCACCTTAATCAAACATTTAAGTAGAGAATATTTCAAATCAAGTATTGTGTTTTATATTTTATATTTAAATGAAACGAAATAAAAATGTACGATTTTGACTAGGGGGTGCAAATGAGATGAGTCGAGCCCGAGCTCGGCTCGTTTAACTTACACAGAGCTCGGGCTCGGCTTTGTTTCGAGCTTTATTTTCAGAGCTCGAGCTCGGCTCGTGAGTAGATTTTCAAGTTCGAGCTCTGCTCGGGCTCGTCTCGTTTACTATTTATTAATTATTTTTTAAATAATTATAATTATTTTTATATATTTTTTATTATAACTTTATGTATAAAATAATATATTATTTAGTTATTTTTATATATTTTTTTCATAGCATTATATATATTAATTAATAATTATTAAATATATTTTTTTAAAAATTATATAAATGAGAGGCTCATTTAGGCTCGCGAACCGGCTCGAGCTTGATAAGTAAAGCTTCGGCCCGGGCTCGTTTATTAAACGAGCTTACTTTTAGGCTCGAGTTAGGGCTCGGGATCAATTAAGCTCGGCTCGATCAAGCTTTTTAACGAACCGATCTCAAGTAGCTCGCAAGCAGCTCCGCTCGTTTGCACCCGTAGTTTTGACCTTTGAATTTATAAAACATGATTGAAAATATTTCAAAACAAACATCTAAGTGTTGTTATAATAATAATAATAAATCCAAAAACATTTAAGTTGAGAATATTTCAAATCAACATTGTGTTTTATATTTTATCCAAATGAAACGAAATAAACATGTACGGTTTTGACCTTTTATAACTTATAAAACATGGTTGTAACTTGTAAGTACGATTTAAAAGATGAGACTTTTTCTTATGTACTATACAAGTATACATATTGAAATCCTAATTCTAAACAACTAATATTGGTAACCTAACGTTAGCTGCATATTCTTTTTATTATTATTCTTGGTAGCGAGAGGCGTCTTGACTCATCGACTGATAAAATTTTTGCTAACTTGGTATTCAACTTTGTCAGTTGTTATAGTTTAACCTTTTAAATTGTCGTTGAAAGAGTAAGTGATAATATAATGAATATATATATAGATAAGTAAATAATAAAAATAAAAACTAATTGTGGCGTTGTCCTTGAACACTTCTTATAACACCACATTCTGGATCTAATACTTTATTCTAATTTTTATTTCACATCTTACTCAAAAATTTTAGAAAGTAACAATATGAGAGAGAGAGAGAGAGATATTGTCGGTTACCTAACGTTAGTTGCACACACATTTTCTTTTCGTTAGATAGAGGTGCATAGACTCGTTGCTAATATGGTATTCAACATTATTAGTGTCTTTCTAGTTTAACCTCTAAATTGTCGTTGATAAGGTAGCTGATAATGAATGCGGAAAAGAAAATTACTAATTATGACGTGTTGTTTAAAACTTCCTATGACACCGCTCTCTGGAGTTAATTATTATTATTTTTTTTCAAATTTCTATTTGAAAGGATTTAAAAATTTAAAGTGTGTTTCAAGTAAGAAAATTAGTAATTTCCATGAAAGAAAAGACCAAATGAATGTGTTGAAAGTTGAAACAGTCGCAAAGGTATCAAACATTGGGCAGCACGTTTAGGAGATGATTAAGGCAAAGACTAATATATGAAAGGAACACATTGTATATATCCCAACTTGCCATGCAGCACATTATTATCAATTGACTATACTTTCATTATAACCACTAGCCAGCGGTGGATCTAGTTACCCAGGAAAAATTTTTACACAGGGGTCTTAAAAGGGCCGGTATCAAAATTTTATAGGGGTTAATCAGGTTTTTCACACACACATATTATCTACATATTCTAATAAAGTAAAATAATTGTGGACACATGTTATCTTTTTGGTTAATTGTCACAATTCTTTTCCCTCCAAAACTAAAATCTTAATTGACCATATATGTAATAGATCAATAATTATTCACTTTTTTTATACTCTATTTATATTATATCTATACATTTTTATAAAATAAATATTAACATTATTTTACTATATATTCCAATATACTTGGTGAAATCTAAAAATCAACAACAAACCATGTTCGTCAAAGATTGAAAGAATATAATTTCAAATGTTATAACTAACATATTATACTATGTATATCATAGAAGATAGTAAAGAAAAAACAAAACCTGAATATGCTTTCATTTTAAAAAGTAATTTTTTTAATCATTAAATTATAAATATATGCTTAAAAGTCGATCCATATTTTTAAAATCAATCAATTTATCTATTATTATTATTATTATTTTCAATTGTCATATAAATTTATAAATTATAAATATATGTTTTAAATATATCCATTTTTTTTGGTTAATTTATTAAACTTTATATATCTGTTAAAATGCAAGGATGGTATATACCAATCACTTTTAGATATAACAAAGTTTATCATATTTAATTTATTAGTTTTTTTTATCAAGGATTGTTTTGGGTTTTTTGTGAAACTTTAATATGATTTTTATGGGTCAAAAGTTGGTAAAGTGATTATTTGGTACAGTTAACTACATTTAGATCAAAATTTGTTACGGGTCAAAAGTAGGAAATCTGAGTATTTTTAAAAGTTTGATGATGCAAATCATCAAATTTATTACGGGTTCAAAGTGTTGGTTTGAAAATGTCAAACGGATGAAAGTTAGAATTTTAAACATGATTCGGGTTTCTAAATTATTTTCAAGGGCATTTTTGGAAATAATCAAAAGGTTCGGGATTTGACAAATTGACTATTTTTTCCTCGGCTATTAAAATTTAAGAAAAATTGCGAACCCCCAGACCAGACATATAAATGCTTCTAACTTGTATCAAATTTTAAATATTTGTGTAAGCATTAACTTTTCCTTCAATGGTGATAAGAACGTTGTATGGGAAACATGTCATGCAAACCTATGCTTAAATGAAGCAAAATATCTACAAAATTGAATGGGTTAACATGTTATTTTTTATGTTGTCGTTATGACAGTCGATAAGCACCTAAAACTTATCAAAAAAAATTTCATGGTATAGCTCAGAAAAACATAGTTCTTGAAGAACATTTGTCGTTATAATTTAATGTTCTCCTTTCCTTCAATGGGTGGTAAATTGATAAATATATCAACAAAGGTAACACTTATTATGTATTTTTTTTCATATATCTACTATTGTATGAAAAGTCTTATTCTTGAAATTTGTTAATAACCAAAATTCTTTCAATTATAAATATGAGACAGGGAATGAAATTTTCAATTATACATATGAAAAGTTTTTGAGTTCATTTAAAAAGATCAATTTGTGATATAAATAAAATTAATTTATGTCTACATATTATAGATACAAGCATAGATGTAATACATTTTTGCATATACTTTATGTAATTATTTAATTTACTTGTAATTTTATAATTTGGTTCATCCCGTATGTGACACAGGCTCTAAAACTAGTATATATATATACACACCCATTAAAAAGAATTTCACAGGGACCGGCCAAGGTGTATGTCTACCACTATTTATAACATAAATACATAATCATTAAGTTTTTATTTATGTTTTAATTGACCGTGTTCTTCCGGTGGGTGAGATAGTTGATATGCGTAATAGATTTGTCCTAAGTGAAAATCGAGTGTTGATTTCTCGTTCTAACTTTATCTTCGAAGGGATAGACGTCCCCTGTTCTGTTGCTGGGAAAAACTTGGGAAACGATTAGTAGATGGTTGGGCTTGGGGCTATAGAAATAAATCGAGTTTTTTGCTTCATGGTATATACTCGACCAGCATGTACAAACCAGGTTTCAGTTTCTCAAAAAAGCCCGTATCGAACCCACCAGAACCAGTTCCACCTCTACCCCATCAAACCCCAATCCGAACCGGCTAAAACCCAATAAAAAATGGTCAAAAAACCCGACTATAGCCGGGACCGGTTCCTACCAGCCCGGTTCTTGACTTTGTTGACCAAACCCGAAACAGTTTCTGGTTTGCCCACTCTAGAAAATTATAGCATTGGGATAATATAGTAAGCCTTTCCTTTTCGGGCGTATGGAAGAGTGCATCGCTATTTTACATAAACAAACAAAAAGAAAAAAAAAACAAGAAACGAGAAAACCTGTACCATCTTCGGATCTTCCTAACCTTTTACAAACTCATATTCACACATTATAAACTCACTCAAGTGCCACCAGAGTTAACTCACCCCTCAACCGGAACAACACGTCTATGCCTCAAACCGACATCAGTGTCCTGTGGATCCAACATATTCGCAGTCTCAACCTCACGCTTATCATCTTCCCCAAAGTTATGAAGCCTTCGACCAATCAAATACCGGTCGTCTCTAATCGAGTTGTGGAGGTTGGTGAACCACACATGGAACCGTTTGACACAATAGCACAACGAGCTCAGACCAAGGCACCCGAGCCATGCAAACCTGTAGACAGCCGAGTTAACTACTAAAGGGTACCCGAATACAGGAAACACCCCACGGGCTAGCACATAAGGGACACAGAGAGCCGTAAGGAGTTTAATGATGATGGGGACCACGATCTCTCGTAGGACCCAAAACGCTTGTAGCCTTGAGAAACCGTCTTGCCTTACTCTCTCGAATTTCACTCGCCAACTGCCATCCATTAGAGGCATCACGTGATCCAGCATTACCTGTTTTTTAATATTCCACACAAATAAGTATATTTAGGTTATGTTTTATATCTAAATGCTCAAAATTTAACCATGAATTTGCACAAAAGTACCTTGATACCTTTAAATAAAGTTTATTAATTTAAATCAGTTGATCATATTTTAAAAAAAAGGCAAATTGGATTTTAATAATCCCAGCTTAACGCAGTTGGCCGACAATAATCCCAACTTATAAAATAGCTGTCACCCGGTCCCAACTTTTACACTGTTTTCATTGGACCCCAGTTATAAAAAACTTAACGGCGTTAAGTTCTTTCAAAATTTCAAATTGATGTTTTAGGGCTTTCGTTCGGAGTGAGGATACGAGTCGATTTATGTAAAACTTATGTCAAAACGGTGGTCCAAACGTCTAAAGGGTGCTTCAATTATGGTGTGTAAACTTTTAATTAACAAAAATCAACTTGTTTGAAGCACCGTTTCGAGGTAAGTTTTACATCAATCGATTCGTATCCACATTCCGATCAAAAGCCTTAAAACATCAATTTGAAATTTGGAAAAGACTTAACGTTGGTAATTTTTTTTTAACAGAGGTCCAATGAAAACAAATTGTGTGAAAGTTCGGACCAATGACAACTATTTTTTAATTTGGGATTATTATCGGTCAACTACATTAAGTTGGGATTATTAAAATCCAATTCGCCTTAAAAAAAATACCTACTTATATGAGTTTTTGGCAGCGCTGGTTAAATTAGCCAAACAACAGGGAGGAAATAACGAACTTAACTCTAAATTTAACGACATACAAAACTACGGATACAGAGAGCACTTCCTATCCTCTCTTTAAAGTCTATTATTATCTTAACGAGCTAACACGATTACAAGCAATTTATTTTGCAATTATAATCTAAGGCTTCTTGTAACAAGTGATTTGGGAAGTTTTCTATGCTTTTAAGATACAACTAGCGACTAGCCCCCTTTTTCTCAAATACCTAAAATGATAATTTCTCTAAACTATCAGTTCCACCTGGTTAGAACTGCTAGTCCAACTGTTTATAATGTCAGCCGGGTGTTTATGCTGCCACCCACATCCCGACACATGTACTCGTAATCTGCCAGCCCCGACAGCTTTTTAAAAAACCAACCATTTATTGGTCGGCCGACGAAATAGAATTGGGGGATGGCATAATAGAATTTGAATTTCAAAAAACGTTGGAAGAATCACCAAAACTTAATTATATTATATACACACACGCACACACACTACATGTCAAGAGTTAATTAACACACAAGAGTAACTAAGTATTAATAATTTTTTTAGTGAAGTTAGTTACTTGCCCCTTTAACTACCTTTCACTAAAAAATTATTAAAATTTATGAATAGTAAGGTTTTGTGACACAACTAACTCTTGACATTTAAAGTGGCAATTAACTAACTTTCACTAAATAATTAAGTTATAAATAGTAAGGTTTTGTGAGATAACTAATCTTTGACATTGAATTTGACATTAAAAATTATTAGTAATAATTAAGTGCAAAATGAGTGATGCAAGCTTACCAATCGAGTCCAAATCTTAAGAAAAACAAGTCCAAGAGCCCAATCCTGATACAAGAGAAACACCGGGCTTTCATCCACAGGAACCCTCATTGGTACAATAACCAAAAGTTCAAATAGCAGGCCAATCAACACCGGGATAACAAAAACCTGTAAAAATAGCGTAAAACATGAACGGTTTTGTTTTGTCTCAAGGGATAAAAACAGAGTCGGTGAAAGCGAGAAATACGATATTTACCCAAATTGATAATAGTACAGTACTCTTGACAACAATCGAACACCATATCCAAATTTGACTTAGTAAAACTGTAGCTCTCTTTGATCTAATTTGGTCAATGTAATACCTTATGCCCGCCACTGCTGTCCAGGTAATATAACTTCCAATAACAAAAGCATATATGTCTGGAACAATGGTAACAAATGCAGTCAGTTATCATATCTCAAAAGCAAAAAAAAATAAGAATATACATCAACACCAATTCGTCCGCCGCAGATTCCACGTCTCACCTGTGGCATTCTATAAAGGTTCTCAAAATGGTTTAGGCTCGAAAAAAATGGCTTAGTGGTTGTTACATCTCTGTCCAGCAGATAACTAGTGTAGCACCTTTGATTTATTTTGTTTTGTGTAAATTACGATTTCAAACTTTAATGCATATTTATGCGCATTTGAACTAAAATAAACAATTAGAAAGATTTCAACCCGGAGTCTGGGACTTGTTTTAGAACGTTACCCAACCTGCTCAACCCATGCTAAAAATATGGTTGATTCGTTTAGAGCCCTTACCCAACGTTACCAAACTAGCCAAGCCGAGCTCGTCTACGCTCAAGACCGGCTCGTTTAACTCACGAGAGCCTGAACTCAGCTCATTTCGAGCTATGCTTTTAAAGCTCAAGCTCGGCTCGCTAGTAGATTTCAAGCTCGATCTCTGCTCGCTTATTAGATAATAGTTAATTTATACACACTTATAACTATTTTATATGTATTTTAATTAAAATTTATATATAGGGTGTAACACAATATATATTATTTAGTTATTTTTACATTACTTTATGCATAATAACTATTGTGTGTGCGCATACATAGTAATAGGCTTTAGTTGGAAGTGAAGCTCGGGATCAAGCCCGTTTATTAAACAAGCTTATATATAGGCCGGAGCTCTTTAAGCTCAGCTTGATTCAAGCTTTTAGCAAGCGATCACGAGTTGCTCACAAGTGGCTTGGCTCGTTTACACCCCTAATAATTCCCAACCTGCCTAACCCATTCATCCTGCCCATTTATTATCAATAGAGGCAACTTTTAAAGAAGTAAATGAAGAACACCCGTGCTTATGAACCAGAGTGACCTAAAAGTCGGGAATCAGTTATTTTACCATTGCATTTGATACCATGTGTGATAGGAATAAGGGGAACTGCATTGAACAGCACTCGACCAAGCGATACAGGCACCACAATTAAAGCAGAATTGAAGATCAGCAACGTCATCCATGCCGCCAATAAAAGCAGCACAATACACACAACAAACATATACCTCCTACAAAAGTAAAATAACAATCAACATTAAATAAGCCTGAAACTTCCATAAGTAAACTAAAATATGTTTAATTAGCACCATTCAAAACATTGATTTCCACTTGTCACTAAAGAGATGCATTTCACCTCCCGCTCACATCTAAGGTTGTAGTTACTGAATTTTAACACAGAATTCATCATCTGATAAGATTATTTTCATATTTATTCTTCTTGAAGTTCAAATGTTAATATATGTTCAAAACTTCATAATATCATTCTCCTTCTAACAGTCCAGTCTATCTCACTAAATAAATGAATAGGAAAACAACGTTCTGCATTCTGTCTCACTAAAGAAATGAATAGGAAAACATAATTAATGTTCTCTTCATTTATTCAGTGAACCCCGCTATCAAAGCAAACAGTTTTACGAAAATTACATTACTATACAATAAGTTGACAAAATATATTCAGCTTATTGAAAGATTAAATATGATATTACGACTTTGCAACAGTCACACTAGAACTTACTCTGAATCAGACTGCTCATCATCATTATCTTCTTCTGCAAAACTAGCACGATTCAATTCTTCTGGGGGTAAATATCCAACTACAGCTCGATGTTGAACCGCAAGTTGATCAACTAATTGACCGTGTATCATGTCCTGCCTTGCTGGGTCATTCCCATTTATTTGTTCACCATTGTCTTCAGGTCTGGGCAATAAGTAATCTGTTAAACCGAGGGCCCACCCTACTGCAGTAAACCAATAGTGCAGAAGCGATTTAATTGTAGCCCGCAGCTTAAAATGCTCAACAGCAAATGGAATAAAAATTTGGAAGAGAAGCATGTCAGCAGGAATTTCAGTGAACGGGTCAGATACTCTGCAACAAACAGTAAATTAGATGGTTTAAGTATCATTATCAATAAATGCTTGTTAGGCGTATCAATAATCCTACAGCTTATTCACTTTACTAACTTTAACCTTATTATAGCAATACTTATGAACTCGATATTCTGGTCAATGATCAGATTCAACCACTTTCAGTTCTCATACAAAATCAATATTCATACTTTTCCTTCAAATTTTCTCACAATTCACTTTCACCTATAAAAGTTGCATATTTTTATCGTCTTAGGCTTTTAGAGAGAGAAAATATTCATATTTAGTTTATCCATTTTTTTTTTGGCAAACATGATATAAATTCTCTGTTTGTATTTTCTGCAATAATTCATAGAAAATTTGCACCGCTTTCTTACACAGAAATTTAATTAGATATCAAACAGAACTCTTTTATGCATCATTTCCGAAAAAGCCAAACATGAATATTTTATTTTTAAAATATTAAACTATAAAAATATCCAAAGTGAAGGTGAAACTAATACAGAAAATCGAGAGGAGAAGATCGGTAGGATGCAAACTAGAAGTTTATCAATAACTAAATCAATAAATAGAAAGCCATCATCAAATTATCATACTAAAATTCTTTAAACATGGTTAACATAGAGCCCAAGTTTGATTGTAATAAGTATTATCTAGATTCTAGCCTATAAAATTCTCGTGTAATCCTTACTCTATTCATAACCAAGGTACAAAAACCATATCGTTACTTGGTTTAATAACTCCATTGAAGCAGAGTGCCAGAAGAAATAAAAAATGGAAAGTCAAAGAAAGGAAACTTACGATATATCAAGTGGGAAGACAGAAGGAGCCACTCGCATAGCAAGTTTAACTGGTAAAAATACCAGCATTACAATTAAGCTCCCATAAACAGCAACTGACAAGAGCACCCTGCGAGCGTGCTTATACACAGGATCATCAATTAAATCCCTAAATGGATTGTAATTAGGATCAGCTGGATCCCGCAGAAAATAAAGAACTCCATTCCGCAAAACCTGCAATTTACATGTGAAATGTTCACAAAAATATGAGATGGTAAATATAAACTGGAATTTTAGATACAAATAACATATGTGAAGACTCAAGAGTCAAGTATTCAATTTTTTTTACAGGTCAGACTCATAAACTGTCCCGCTACCCAAATATGGATATGGTTTTTATTTCACAGGGAACATATTTGGGTCAGTAACCTATAAAGCAGATTCAATATAATGGCGACCTTAATGAAACTGAATATTTTCCCTTTAAAACAGGGCAGCTAGAAAAATAATGCTACAACTTATTTGCATGAATAAATTCCTAGAATAATAAAGTTTTATAAAGTTTTATGAGAAGGTCCTTTTAATGAAGTTCAGGGATTTATCATACAATAAAGAAGATGATTTGCCTTAAAAGAAGAACGGAGTCTATTAGTCATACAAAAAAAGTATTTTTATGTTATTAGAAGAAAGTGCAAGAACTTTATCGATATGCCATGGAATTTGAACTTAATCATGCATAAACAAAGTCTAGGGACTTCGGTGCAAATTCATCACAAGGTCCACAAGCCAATAAGTTTTTTCAGCCATTGCACATCAAAAATATAACATATTATTCAGGTGGAAGATTACATACCCCACGAAGAAGACTAACAAATATGGATATCTGCAGCATGTAGGCAATCCCAACAACCCAATGAAGCAATGAGCTTGCTAGCGGAGAAACCGAAAAGAAGTCAACTCTTTGACCAATCGACTTACCAAACATCCTTATAGTACAAACATCTAACCACCATCCACACATAAGAGGGAACACTCCTAGCTCAACGACCAATAGGAAAGCAACCTTTATCATAGTCATTAAATGTCTCATTGCAGCTAAAAACTGCCTAAAAAGAGACGGGATTGTTTCCGCAATTGAAGTAATACCATAAAGCCTCCCCACGGTCAAAGGCTCGCCCCTGGCATACCTAACAAGTGCTATAACTCCTAAATAAGAAGAAATCAATGTGAAAATGGATATATATCCAACCGCAAGAGTTGCAGCATCAGATAGTCGGGAATTCCCTTTTAAAAAATTAACTGAAGCGAGAGCTGTATCAATTGCATTTGGATTATTTTCGGACGTAACATTTGTTACTGCAGTAAGTGTGTTTTTTAATGTAATATTGGCTGATGAAAGGGCTTGTTCTGTAAGTGGTACAACGGTTGAAAAGATTGGGCTGATGGCAGAAGATAATATAAACGATAACTGATGAATGATAAATCGTCCCAAGTGAAAAGGCACGAGTACTACAACACCAAGAAATATCATATTGCTTGCAAGAACCTGCAGGGTAAAAACAAAGATTTAGAAAGAACTAAGCAAAGAAAGAATCTATTTGGGATGAAATATTCCTTTCGGGAAGAAATATACAAGTACGTAAAAATTGTAGTTGTGTAGCAATATATAAAGATTTCACAAACTGTGTTATTGCTTACTTATATGCACCCAAAATTTACAATATTTGATGTAAAGAGAGCATATTCTAACAAATATGTTATGCACAAAAAATGTCCATCATTATTCTCACACCAGATAACTTAAGACTTGCACACCTATTTTTCAGTTAATTTTATATTATAAATAAATATTTATTTCGATCTCATAATTACTCAATTATTTTAAAATGTTATTCGTACACAATTTATTGATAACAAATTAAAAAAACATAAAAACATAATACCTATATTCAATATGGTACTCTTTTTAAAGGTTTCTTATGAGATACCTCAATACTATCTAGTTCATAAGTCAATTTTCACTTTTCTTATTGAATATTTAATAAATATATGAATTCTAAAAAATTTGGTGTGATGAATACAGTGTTACACCAAAAAGTTATCATGTGTCTTGGTTGGAGATGTTATACACCATTTAAAGGTTTTAGTGTATACATTGGTGATACTCTAATAAATGAAGTAACTAGCACTATGCAGTCAACTGTAACATAATTGTCTGTAACAGTAAATATACTCACAGTAAATGCATTTTCCACCAAGTGAAACACGGGCCCCTGCATACCAACCAGTTCATCAAAAGGAACATCCTCTGCACCATCACCATCATCCAAACCATCAAATATCTGTTCTACATGAGCCTCGAGTCGAGCTGCTTGCATCTCCCACCTGGCTGCAACATTTTCTGCGTTCCTTCTAATCAACTGACCGGCTCCACCAATCCCGTGGGCCCCACCAACATCTTCATCATTCCCTTCACCAGCAAGGTTTCGGTTACCTTGTCTCCTTGCAAGTCGAGCGCCGTTTCTATCTAATTCTTCCTCTCTGTCCTCTTCCTGCCCTCCAAGTTCTCTTAAATGTCGAAAATAGTCCCTCAAAGATGTGGCGCCAAGAAAAATAAACACGATGCTTGCTGACAGTAGGAACCCATGAAGACAGTCGGTGAGAATGAGTGTAGTTGAAATATGACTTGAGAAAAGTCTCTGTGCTTGACTAAAACTCCTAATGAATGAGAATCGCCATATCCAGAACGTGATAAAAGGTATGATTATAAGCCATATGGATATCACAAACATGAAACGTATAAAGAACTGCATCACACTATAGGCCTTCATTGCTATCCCAATAACAAATTCTTGAAAAGGAAGCCTTCCAGGGGCATTTTCGGCATATACAGGAGAGAATGAAAAGGGGTGCTTGCATACCTGCAGTACATGATGTTATTATGAGAAACCAGTATTAACAAAATTCCAAACTCCTCAAGCTAGTCTTTCTGAGTTTCATAAACGAGATCAGCAGAATCACAAGTAAACGTCAACAAATCTCCTAATTGTTACACTAAGAACTTGATAAAGGATGCAGATAAATCCTACAATAGTAAGAGTAATATGAACCTCGCACAAGTTATAACTTAGGGTTCTATCAAATTCACAATAAACTATCCGCATAATTGAGCAATTCAATTCATCAAACCATTTCTTACACATCATAATCAACCTAACATCCTAATGCACTGTGTTCAAAATCAAGAGTAAGAGCAAAATAAACCTCGCAAAAAGTTACAACTTAGGGTTTCATCAAATTCACAATAAACTATCCGCAAAAACTGAGCAATCCGATTCATCAATTCATTTGCTAATTGCTACACGTCATAATCAACCTACTATCTTAATCTACTTTGCACTGAATTAAGAGTAAGAGAGAAATGAACCTCGAAAAGTTAGAACTTAACTTCGGGTTCTGTCAAATTCACAATTAACTATCAGCATACATGTGCAATTCAACATCAATTCACTTGCTCCACATCATAATCAACCAAACATCTTAACATTTTTTGTACCAAATCAATTCATTTGTTACACATCATAATTAACTTCACAATTAACTATCCGCGTAATTCAGCAATTCAATTGTTACATAAAAAATGCTTCAACTAGCTAAACACAAAACGCTAAAAATTAGGGTTTCAGTTCCATCAAAATCACAACAGACTCCGCATAATTATGCAATTCAACATCAATTCATTTGCACCACATCATAATCAACCAACATCCTAATATACTCTATAAATAAATCAATAGTAACACAGAAATGAACCTCACAAAACCTTACATACTTTATAATGAATCAATAGCAACACAGAAATGAACCACACAAAACCTTAAAACTGACCTATCCGCATATTTGAGTAATCTAAAATCAATTCATTAACTACACATCATCATCATCATCCTAATATCTTAACCCACTTTGTACTGAATTAAGCATAAATTTAGTGTTTCATCATAACTAATCAATTCATTAGCTACACATCATTAGCAACCTAATATCTTAATCCACTATGTACTGAATCAAGCGTAAGAGCGAAATAAACCTCAATCTAGGGTTTCATCAAATTCATAATAAACTCTCCACATAATTAAGCAATCTAACATCAATAGTAAGACAGAAATGAACCTGGCAAAACATTAAACAACCTCAATCTAGGGTTTCATCAAATTCATAATAAACTCTCCACATAATTAAGCAATCTAACATCAATAGTAAGACAGAAATGCACCTCGCAAAACATTAAAACCTAGAGTTTCATCAAATTCGAATTATAATCAAGCAATTCATTAGCTACACATCATCATCAACCTGATATCTTAATCTACTTTATATTGAATCAAGCGCAAGAGCGAAATAAACCTCGCAAAGCATTAAAACCTAGAGTTTCATCAAATTCGAATAATAATCAAACAATTCAGTCACTCCACATCATCATCAACCTAATATCTTAATCTACTTTATACCGAATCAAGCGCAAGAGCAAAATAACCTCGCAAAGCATTAAAACCTAGAGTTTCATCAAATTCGAATCACAATTAAGTAATTCATTAGCTACACATCATCATCAACCTAATATCTTAATCTACTTTATACCGAAGCCTCGCAACAAGTTAATACTTAGGTTTCATCATAATTAAGCAATTCAACATCAATTAACTTGCTCCACATCATAATCATCAACCTAACATACTTGATACTAAACCAATAGTCAGTTCAATTAGCAAACAAACCTCACACTGCCGTGCGTTGCTGTGATTGAGCCACTGAAGCAAACAGTCCTGGTGCACGAACTTAATACTGCCGCTACACGCACACGGATACCGTAGCGGATTATCCACGTCACCGGTGTTCCGGCAGATCCGGCACACGTCATCTTCTTCTTCTTCATCGTCAACGTACCTGCTGTTATTATTATTATTATTATTATTATTAATAGAGGGTGTGGTTGAAGAATCCGGTACGAGATCCATGGATTTGAGGTGTTGGCGGTGGATATGAAAGGAAAGGAGTTGAGTTGAATGATATGATAATAATTGATAAGAGTGGATGGTTGGTTGGTTGGTTGGTTGGTTTTATATGAGAGAAAGACGGTTAACGTGACTGGGAGCTTTAGCTTCGTGGCAAGTAGAGGTGCGCTACACAATCCGGTTTAGAACTTAAAACTAGGGGTTAAGCCTGAGCTCGAGCCCACGCTTGATCAGGCTCGAGCTCAGCTTGTTTAACTTATACGAAGCTCGAATTCGGCTCGTATGTGGATTTTCAAAGATTGAGCTCGGCTCGTGAGTGAATTTTCAAGCTCGAGTTCGGCTCGGGATTGGCTCGTTTACTATTTATCAATTATTTGTATATATATTTTTCTATACTAATTTTATTTATAAAATAATATATGTTATTTAGCTATTTTTATTTATTTTTTGTAACATTTTATATATTAATTAGTAATTATTAAGTATATATTTTAAAATTTTATATGAATGGCATGCTCGTTTAGGCTTGCGAGCCGGCTCGAGCTCGACAAGTGAGGCTCGGGCTCGTTTAATAAACGGGCTTACTTTTAGGCTTGAGCTCGATCGAGCTTTATAACGAGCTAATCTCGAGTAGCTTGCGAGCAACTCAGCTCGTTTGCAGTTGCACCCCTACTCAAAACTGGTTTGGGTTGAAACTGGTCGGTTTGGTCAACAAAAGTCAAAATCGGTTTAAGATCGGTTTTGGCTGGGTTGAAATCGATTTATTGACCAAGTTATAATCGGTTTTGGTTTGGGTTTTGATCGGTTTTGGTTGGGGTTTTGAAATCGGTGTAGTATATCAAAAGTACGTTGAAAAACCTTTTGTGGGAAAAAATTGAAAAAGTTTGCTTCTTTTACATGTATGTATCATTTATTATAGGGCAGGTATACTAACAATTATATATTTTCTAAAATCATGCTTGAAGAACGTTGTACGTTATACAATAATAACTTGCATATACCCTCTATAAACTTTAAACAATTTTTTCAAACCATGCATTTTTTACTAAAATTTTTAGACAAGTTGTAGTGGGCGAGAAAAGGGGGGACAAGGGGTGATTTAGGGCGAGAACACCGCCCCCACGGGTTACAAATGTGCGACAAGTGGGGGGGGCGACAAATCCATGTCGCCATGTGTGTTAGCTGACATGGCGATCAACTATAGGTGGGGGACGATTTTTGGGCTACGACACCGCCCCCGGGCTACATATCCTCTCCTTGCCCACGTGCAGGGCCGGCCCTTGGGGGTGGCAGGGTGGTCGACGGCCACAAGCCCGACACTCCGCTAGGCCCGAATTTTTATTTTTTTTAAAAATTATATGTATTTTTATTAAAATCAATATGTATACTTAATGTTTAAACACAATTACATAACCACTAGCTTGGTCTAGTGGTGAATGGGCATTATTTACAACCAAGAGGTTGTGGGTTCTAACCTCACTTGAGACATCTTAATTTTGTTTTTAAATAAAAGTTTTTTACACAACCCAAATTATAACCAAGTAAGCCCATATAAAAATTAAACTGTTTAAACTTAACAAAATACTCATTTTACTTAAGGCTCAAAAAACCCAGGCCACGTGTTAAAAATACTTCTTATTTTATAGTTCCTCCAACACATAGCCTTAGTATATAGTAATGCATTGAAAATAATAATCAAAATGTTTTTATATATTTTATCATATATACTTTAATAATACACTGACTTAAGTAACAACAATTTTCTTTGATTATGACTTATCACCGTATTACATTGGCAGCCTAATTCGGTAATTTAAAAAGTTTAAATATATAAAATAACTAATCTAATCCGTGGCATGTGTTTTAAATGTAAGCATGAGTTTAAAAACCGGTATTTTACTTATACCGGATTAGATTAAAAAATAGTATAACCGGTTGAACCGGATTGTACCGATAAGTTTTAAAATGGTCAAATTCAATGTTTTAAAAACCACTAGTTTGACTTGAACAACTTAACAGTTTGAACTTAAAACAAGTTAACTATCAAAACCGGCTTAAAACATTAAGCTTTGTTCCATGTTGATATGAGCCAACTTGCAACTAAGGGTATCTATTGAAAATATGTATTCGCTATAAGAAATAAGGATTTTCACAGACAGAAACTTATCTAAAGAATAAAGATATAACCGTTGGTAGTTTTCAAACAACTGCTTATATTGAATAAAACATGCTCTAAAAGAAACAAGTGTTACCGAATCATAATCATAATGTCATGTGGATAGGTATAGACACGACGGGGAAAAAAACAAACAAGTCAATTAGATTTGATCATTTTTTATATTTCAAAGATAATTAAACCAAATTTTCTAACATGTTTTTACCGCGTTTTCTTTCATTTCGAGTAGTGCATCTTCAAAACATTTTGCTAACTTTTCAGGGTCTGGAATAAGGTCTT
Source organism: Bidens hawaiensis (assembly GCF_021521415.1). Taxonomy (NCBI): domain Eukaryota; kingdom Viridiplantae; phylum Streptophyta; class Magnoliopsida; order Asterales; family Asteraceae; genus Bidens; species Bidens hawaiensis. Next base: position 482,313 of record NW_027492323.1, read on the forward strand.
TAGCATCCAAAATCAACACAACCCGTTAAAACACTCGATTTGCTTACAAATGAATGGTGGTGGTGTTTGTACTTAGAGCTTGGAGACTTATACGTGGGGTAAACCCGATGATGTAGTTCTGAAGTATTTAACCGGAATGCCCGCAAACGTCATCTCTTCTCTAGGGCCCACCACATTTGAAATCGTGAAAGAGGTGTTGCAAAGTACTCGGTAATTAAGCAATCTTGCAAACTACAAATACAATTCGTTGATCATTAGTTAAAAACACAATAAGACAAAGGATGTAAGCGAGCTAGCTTGATTAAGCGGGCCAAGTTTAAGCTTAATTAGACGAGCTTGGGTTTGGCTCGTTTACACCCCGAGGTCTTACACTATAATACAAACAATAAGACAAAGTGTGTAAACGAGCTAAGCTGATGCTAGGGTTGCTCAAAAAATCTGTGGCTTGCGGCTCGCTTGAAAATAGCTCGAAAAAAGCTCGGCTCGAAAAAAGCTCGATTCTAAATAAGCTCGGCTCGATTTCTAAATGAGCCGAGATCGAGCCAGGGTAAGCTCAGCTCGTGGCTCGGTCTTGGCTTGACTCGTTAGCTCGGCTCGTTTAGATTAAACCCTAAATTTTAATATCTATAAATAATAATATCAAACCAAAAAATAAATAAATAAAAATTATGCTTATGCCACTCGATCCCTAAAACCTTATAAAAGAATAACAAAAGTAAAACATATAAAGTTATAAATTCTCTAGTTTATAAATTTCATATAATATGTATGTTAAAATTATAACTTTCGTCTTTTATGTATCATTGTAACATAAAAAATAAAAAATAACAAATAAAAATTAAAGGAGTCTGGCTCGAGCTCGGTTTTTCAGCTCGATAAAGAAAACAATCCGAGCTCGAGCCAACTTGAGTAAGTTCGAGCTCGAGCATGAGCACACCTTGGCTCGACTCGACTCGGCTTGATTACAGGCCTAGCTGATGCTATCCTGACTAACAAAATAATGTAATGTCACCTTTGCCCCAAAGAATTTCATAACAAAGCATCCAATTTGGTGTGATAAAAAACCCTCCGTGGACAACTTCTTCTTATCCATCATCATTTTGGCTCTTTTCAAATAATGAAGTGGATCATACTCATTTGTGTGATAGTAAACTGGTAGGAGCATAACACCAAGTTTGTTTCCCCACCTTGTCCATGCATTTTTCTTCATCAATTCTTTTATATCCTGATTAATTAACAAACTTTATTTAGAGTTTAGACATATAAAATAATAAAAACTTAGCCATATCGTTGAAACCGACAAACTAAACCAAGACCAAACTTGATTGGACCAGACATGTTACGCACGGTCTAGTCATGGGCGAAGCTTCATAGGGAATCGGGGTTCCCCCCACCCTCTTTTTTTTGCTCAAGAATGTTTCTCGTCAGCCGGTGGATTTTTCTAGGCGTTTGGTGGTTTTCTCTAGGCGGCTACCAGATTAATCTAGGCACCGTCTGGTTTTTCAAATTCAAATTTTTTTCACATTATAAAAATATATGATGTTATATGAAAACTTATGTATATACAAAAAATAACCAAACAATTTTCATAACTTACGTTGTTAGATCTTTTAGTAATAAGGATTTTTTTTTATTTAATAATATTGGTTTTTATGAAAAAATTCAAATTTGATATTATAATCAATTTTATGGAAAAAAAGTTATAAGGGATTTGAATTTAAAAACCAAGTGGTGCCTAGATTAATCTAGTAGCCGTCTAGAAAAAAACCACCCGACGCCTAGAAAAACCCACCCGGCACCTAGTTTTGAAATAACCGCGCGGCGTCGGGAATATTTTTGTCTGGCGGTCCCAGGAAAACATTCTTGACATGTGGCACTCAATCATTGGTGTAGAATAACTAGACGGCCTGATTGGTTTTGGGCTGTAGAAAATAGAACCAATGGGATTGAATGGACATTTTGAGAATTATAATAGTTAAAATGGACATTTTGGTCATTATTCCTAATTTTATTCCTTTAATTATAACGAAATACTTCACTTAAGCAAATAGGTTGGTTTGAATCACTATTGAAAATGATTAATTGATTGAAAACTAAAAAAAAAGAACAATTGAGTCCCTTAGACTTTTAGATATAGTAAGCGTTTCGGGTGTTAGTAATCACTTGTGAATATACCCATCCATATACAAACGACCTCATTCACATGTGATTATGAAATCTAGATCAAATCTGACTCTACAATGTTTCAAGAATCAAGATACGTAACCTGGAGTCCTGGTGATGGTCTTAGATTAACGAGTGTGATGCCAGTGATTTGAACTCCCTCTTGAAGAGCTAGGAATTAAAAACAAGTAAATATTCCGATAAGCCATACATTAACTTAACTTATTACAAATTTATGACGAATGTAAAGAAGCAAAAAACATACAGTCTGGCGATCGGTTGTGCAAATATTTTGATAGCCCAAATGATATTACGCCAAAAAGAACATCATTTATCGTCCGCATGATATTTATATCCTTGACAATTGTTAGTCTATGATCATTACTTATAAAATCTCGTACATAATGATCATGTACACAAACGCAATGTTTGTATGTTTTCTTCAACTAGTATGTTTACGTTGTGATTTCATCTACTAAAGATTTTTTCAAGCTCGGGATCGACCCATCTAGTATTTATTAATTAGTGTATATACATTTTCAACTATTTCTATATATTACGAGAAAAACTTTACACAAGCCAAAGCTCGGCCGAGCTTATATAATACCTTAAACAAGCCAAAGCACTGCCGTTGCAATGTGAAATTAATACAAGTCCAAAAGAAATCAAACTTTAAAATATACAAGGCTCGACGAGCCTCAACGAGCTTCCCATACTAATTGATCTCGAGCTCGGGCAGCTCAATAACTAAACGAGCTTGTTTGAGACTCAGTTTAAGCTCGAACAAGCTTGACTCGTTGCGAGCCTTTTGAAAATGAAGCCATTTCTTTTATTTGTTACAATGCTTGAACACTTCTAAGAATATTATAGCTTAAAAGTACTAACAAAACACTACAAGATATTTAAAAATGTAACATAAGTTTTAAACTTACCGCGTTGGCAACTTTACTCTTAACCATTTTCATATTTTCGAGACTAAACTTGGACGTTACAAGCTTTCTCGGCCACAACGCCACCCCTTCGCCGCCGTGAACCACCGTCTTTTGGTCTTTAACCCATAGTCCCCTCATTATAAACTCCATCACATATTCTAAACTAAACCATATCATTTTCAACACTTTAATAATAGTATCCACCCTTCCTAATTTTTCTTGTCTTCGTGTTGAACTTTGTTGAATCGTCGGTATTTGTTTCGGTTCGTCGAGTTTTCTAAACATGTTTAGCATAAGCGACATGAGCGAGACTCCGTCGCCAAGTGCGTGATGCATACGCAACACCAAACCGTTATGTTTCACCAATAAGTGGACCTCCCATAATGGTTTGTCAGTGGCCAACGGACACGAGACTGTGAGGTCAGCCACGTATCCGTTGACCACTTCCTCATCGGTGCAGGTGTCTCCTGCACCGACAGGGTCTGGACAAACAATGATGTGGCGGTTGATGTCCACTTTGGTTTTCCGCTAGTATTCACGGCCTTTAGTGTCCGTGACTAACAGGCTGGAAAACCTGGGGTGGTTGATCATGATGGAATCGGTTACAACGGTTTGGACCGCGTCGAATCCGACCGGGTGTTCGAGGCCAAGAATGCAGTTTATGATTTGGTGAGTTGCCGGTTGTACGAAAAACCGGCCGCCCGGTGAGAGTGGTTCGTCGTTGTAAATATCCATTTTCAGATGGAGATCGATAAAAGATCGTTTTTTTTATCGAGAAATGTTACTCATACTATGCCTAACGTAAATAATTCCAAACAATTCTTCGTGACTGCTTGTGAACTTTATAACTCCCCTATGGGAATGTAATGATTTATAACTTGATATAGTTGTTCTTTTTAAAATAATAATATTATCGTACCTTAAAACTCGAAAAGTACACCGAACCAAACACAAAAACATGGTCCGAGGAAGAGAACAGGTGTCACATGGAACTGACAAGATGAATACTAGTGGCAAATATACCATGACGGCGTGGGACCCATGCCTAGGAACTCGTTATTTATATAAGTAGGTAATAATTACAATTCAGACTTTGTTGTATATTAGACTATCAGGTGTGGATCACGTTTTGCTGCTTAAATGGTGACTTGGCGGGCGGTGCTGGCGGCGAACACCGCCCCAGGCATGTCGGGGTCGCCCATTGGTGATTTTATTGGTGAATTTTTCACAGCCAAAACGCCGCTCAAATGTGAGAGAGGAGAGAATTATAGAGAGAGGAACAAGTGTGGAGCGTATTTGCTGAATTTTTTCAATTTTGTTAGATTTTTCATATTTGGATCATGTGCAGTAAAAATGTTAGACGATGTCTGAATTTTTTATATTTTTCTTCCGTTTTAAATTTATAGATAGGAACCCACCCACTTGAATAGTCAAAATTGAATATTTAAATTTGTTTGTTTCTTTTCTTTTCTTTTTCTTTTTTTTAATTTTAATGTTTATACTTATTAGGATAAATTAATGCTTTTATTTGACTAAACGGTAATATTTGATATGTTATTAGTTTAGTTATATTAAATTTTAATTTAATTTTAGTTATATGAATATTATTATTTTATTAAAAAAAGAAAGAAGTAGTAAATTGGTGAATTGGTGACCATTTCATTGATATTGTGACAGAAAGTGAAGTTGAGTGAGATATGACATGGCGCTTATGTGGCAATTTGAAGTGGGAAGCAAAGAGGCATCCATACCATATAGTCTTAGGGTGCTGTATCCTTAAAATTTAGAGAACTTCATTATTTTATTCTAACCAGATTATATTATTTTAACAAGGTTTATACTAACTTCATAATTTAGTTTAGACGTTCTCATAGAAAACCGTATCGCCGGCTAACACTTTACAAAGAGATCCCTACATTATATAGTATTTATTCGTAGTTAATGGGCGAGAAAATAAATGCATTTTAACATCTTTTAGAACTCGCCTTCCTTCACAAACACTCTACAAACATAAGAGCATAGGACCCGTTCCCGAATCGAGTAGCCGGAATAGGTAACGCTCGTCGAATTACCAAGAAAAAGTGACTTTCGCAAAGGCACGAGTCTTTATTTCCGAAGACCATGACACTAAAAACCAACTAAGAGAGCTTAGTTTTTACAACATAGTATTCACTTATTTTGTGCAAGAAAAGGAGCAAGAGATCGTACCGTCCATCAAGGACAATCTAAGTGGAGGACTATTTTGAGAGAAAATTGACATTATTGGTCTTATCGGTCGTGAAATGCTACAAATGAAGGTTGAAATCGCAAAGTGATAGAATCGAAAATAATTTCATTATTGTTTTATTAAGAAAAATATAATTGATAACTTTTTCTTTGGGCTGATTTAATGTAGAGGTACACGAAATACCCGGTTTCAGACCTGATCCGGTGTACTCGACTTGGAACCGGTTCTTACTCGTAGCCCGTAGGTACGACCTGGTATTGGGTTTCTCCCAGGACCTGGACCCAGACCCGACCCGGACCCGTTGGAACTGGTTCCACCTTTACCCGGTCAAAACCCGACCCGAAACTCAAAATCCCGGAAAGCCTGGAATATTGCCCGACCATACGTGAAACTGGTTCCTGTTCTAGTTCTTACAAAATACCTGATTTGTGCACCTTTGATTTAATGCATGGAATATTGTTGGGCCGAAGTACACAATAGAATATTCCAACTTCCAAGAACAACTATCTTAAAAATACACACCATTAGCCCAATATTCAAACCCATCAAAAGCAAGTAGACATATCCCTTATGTGATTTATCTATAAAATTCATTTGTAAATAGATCAAACTTATGTAATTTTCTAGTGTTAACCCTTAGTCGTAGCTTCAATTAACTAAAGACTTTCGAAATAACATTAAATTGCCGAGAACACGTTATTAGACTAAAATACTGCCTTCGATTTCTAAACCGCGGTTGTGTGTTGATCATAAAACTATGTATGACCATTTGACGGGTAAAGCGATATCATGATACTGGCTCGATTAGGGTGGTGGTGGTTCGATTACGGTGTATAAGGGGATAGCTGGAGAGGATGGGCGACGACGTTTATATGCAAGAGGGATGGACAGTTGAACACTATCATTTTCTTTTTTTCTAGTTCAATACGACAATAAAGTATTAAGTGTTCAGACATAAGTAAAAGCAAATTGGTATTTCATGTAAAGCACCCGATTTATAAAAGCATCAACTATTTGTAATGCAAATTAACATAACGATAATGTGTTACATACTTACACAATCATAATGTCATGTCATGTCCGTAGGTATAAAAGCAATGAGATAAATACTAAGACTTCTAGGTTGGATCATTTTTGTGTATATTTCAAAGATATTTGAATCTAAATTTCTCATATTTTTATCGCGTATTCTTTCATCTCAAGTAACGCATCCTCAAAAAATTTTGCTAACTTTTCAGGGTCTGGAATGAGATCTTTAGCAACCAGAATCTGCATATCGGCCTTTCCTGCATAACTCACCATATGCATTGTAATTGCCTGCATCCAAAATCAACACAACTATTAAAACACACAAGTTGCTTACAGATGAATGGTGGTAGTGTTTGTATTTAAAGTATAGAAACTTGTACGTGCGGTAAACTTGATGATGTAGTTCTTATGTATGTGACTGGGATGCCTGCAACCGTGATCTCTTCTTTTGGGCCCATCACATTTGAAATCGTGAATGAAGTGTTACAAATTACTCTGTAGTTAAGTATACTTGCAATCTACAAATACCAATTAATGACAATTACTTAAAACTCAACTTCATTAGCAAAGTTGTAAAATATGATACTTCTAATCCATTTAATTAAGCAAGCATGGTATATTTAAGTTGTAACTTGTAACATGGGTTAACATGTAACATGTAAAACAATAAAGACAAATACATTGTACCTTAAAAGACATTTAATTTGTAAAGATGGTATCATATCATATCTAGTTAGCCATTTATAATAAGGTAACAAAGTGTATTTAGAAAAAAAAAATATCCACTTAAAAAAATTACAAGCCTATAAAATTGCTATTCTATGATAACATTCTATTTTATTAAATTTGATATTCTATAATATTCTGTTTAAGCATTCATAATGGATTATTCATATTATGTGAGTGTGTTCTTCATTTTTTAGGGTATGGTTGGAGTGTTTTTGAGTGAAATAGAGAGAAAATGTTACTGTTTATGATGAAATTTGAAGAAACATTGTTCATCATTCATAATATTTTTAATATTTTTTGAAAGTAGTTGTAAGTGAAGGTGAGAGAAAATGTAATGATAAAGTATAAAAAAAGTATTATTTCATTAAAAATAAGAGAAAAATGTAGTGATTTTCAGCTTAATTTTTAGATTTGAGATGGAGAATTGATTGGGAATGATCTTAGTTTTATATTTACAAAAACAAAGTTTTAACATAATAAGTCAATTGTAATATAAATATATTTTTTTATATAAAATAATTATTTACTTGTCTAAAAATGATAATTTGTAACCTTTGCACCAAAGAACTTCATAACAAAGTACCCAAGCTGGTATGATAGAAAAGCTTCCAAGGACAACTTCTTCCTATCAATCATCATTTTGGCTCTTTTCAAATAGTGAAGTGGATCATTCTGATTTTTGTGATAGTAGAGAGGCAAGAGCATAATACCAAATTTATTTCCCCATCCTGCTGTCCCAGCATTTTTCTTCATCAATTCTTTTATATCCTGAAAAATTCATAAATTATCTTGAAGTTTAACCAAATAAAAATTTTAAAACATGACAACTTGGTAGAAAGGTTTTCTTTTCATCATGTTGTAATGAAATAAAAATTTGACATAGTGTAAAACTTAGTCCATGTTGTTTGAAACCGGCTAAATAAACCAAAACCAATCTTGACTGAACCAGACATATGTAAGGACCGGTTATTGGTCTATGATATTGGAATGTATGATCAAATTTTGGTTAATGGAATTATTAGGGCCCGTGGGCCTCTAATCTAATCTGATTATACATTCCAATACATGATACAATAAAAAACTAGTTATAGATATAGTTTATTCACATTTTTTTTCCTTTCATTATTATTATTATAGCGAGACTTGTTTAAGCAAAGAAATGGGTTTGAATCACTATGCAAAAAGTTTTAGTTTTGTTACCTCTGTGGCCGTATTGGTTCCAAGTTGCGTCGAACTTGTATTTTCAAATATTCAGTTTAGGTCTGGCTTGGCTTTGGAATAGTTTTTTACAAGTTACAAGCAAGGACCAAAAAGCAGAAATTCTATACATTTTGAGAAAAAAAAAAACTTACAAATAAGGTAAGTACTCTAGGCCTTCAGATTTAAAAAAGGGGTTCAGGTTAAAGTAATCACATGTGATTTCAAGAATGAGTCGGGGTTAAGTAATCACATGTGATTATAAAATTCGGGTCCATTTCTTTTTAAGTGTTTTTTTTCATAGATACAATTTCTTAAGAGTACTATAAACTAAATCTATGTTTACGATGCTTCAAATATGCAACCTGGAGTCCTGGTGATGGTCTTAGATTAACAAGGGCGACACCTGTGATTTGAAGTCCCTCTTGAAGATCTAGAAATTAAAAACAAGTAATTAACTCGATAAGTCAAAATTTGATTTTTACACATCAAAAATCAATGACAATTGTAAAGAGAATACATACATCCTGGTGATCGGCTATCCAAGTATTTTGATAGTCCTGATGATATTATGCCAAAAAGAACGTCATTTATCGTCTGCATTCAATAATCTGTTATGAAGTTTACACAAATGACAATGAAAATAGCCTATACATGATCATGAATGATTTAGTCCAATATAGATGATCATATATATGTACACACAATGTAAGGTTTCATCATATAGTACGTTTAAATCGTCATTTTGCCTATCACTACAACATATTCTATGCATATGAAACATCTACTACAAGTAATGTTTCAAAAACACACTAGATATCAAGTGTTTGTTTTATGGTCTACTAGCTTGATACCTATGTATTACACGAGTAATTGATGAAAAAAATAATATTTAATTATTAAGCAAAATATATATATAAAAAAAACATTAAATTATCTTGCATGTTAAGAGACAACCATTGTACAATAGCGTTTAAAACAATCTAGATATTTTTTGAGTTATTTGCATCCTTCAAATTATTAGTATTTAATAGTTACTAACTAACAAATAAATGGTAATGAAGGATTTTAGAGATTTAGTTGGTTTTAAATTGAGAGGATTAATATGAGAGTGACAGGTGACAAAACATTATAGGCTTTTATTAGAGAGTGTAGATTGAATTGACCAGTTAAGAAACAGACAACCTCATAAATAATCTAATAAGATTTTTGCAATTTTGATGTGGATATACAGTTTTTATTTATGCTTTGGCATACATTTACAGTTTTAACCTGTACTGATTAATATGAAATTGATCATCCCATATGTACTAGTATGTAATAGATAATATAAATTTTGTTTATGCAAAATACTTGAGATTGTAACAAGTGGATGGCCCTAATAATTTTATATATATATATATATATATATATATATATATAATTAGAATTATTGAATTACTTTGACACCCTAACCTCCATCATATATATGATTATTTAATGTATAAATGATATTATCCTTCACCACTTATTAAAAATGCCTTGAAAAAGACGATACAACACTCATATTAAACTTAGAGCACCCATAATGGGTGTAATGCCAAAGGTCCGGGTGAGGTGACACTACAGCAGACTTGGAGGAAACAAACGTCTTTGTTGTGAATGTGAAGTCAGGACTGAAGTCTACTTATTTAAACTTTAGAATATGATGTGACGGTTTGTTGCTATGAATATTGTTAGACATATAATAAATTATAGTTGTTATGAATGCTGTTAGACATATAATAAATTATAATTTCTATGTATCTGCTTTATATTATCTAGTCACAAGAAACTTCTTACAATGTATAAATATGACTCATCTCTTACAACATATGTATCTTAACTCCTCCCTTTTTGTATGGTTAGTTTTATGTCACGGACCAGATATTTGAAAATCGGGATGAAGCCAAGAATACCTCGGCAACCAAGTAACTATAAGACGGGTGCGGGTACAGTGTTAAGGCAAAACCCTTCACATACTTAGCACCCGCAGGGAATTGACGCCAGGAATACCTTGGAAGTAAAGTAACCGTAAGACGAGTGCGGGTACAGTGTCAAGGCAAAACCCTTCACATACCTAGCGCTCCGCAGGGAATTGAAACCAAGAAGGATCTTCTGGGCAATGCTTGCGGAAACGGGAATAACATCCCCGCATAGCGGGAACGTCGAGAACTACATTGTTTGAAGCTTCAGGATGGAATTGGTGGTTTTAACATAATTGATCACTATGTTCAAAACTACCAAAACCTCATGGAGAATCCACACAAGTGGGACTCAACGCTCCTGACTTGCGAGGAGGATACAGACCTACCCGCATCATACCCAAAGATCAAGCAGGAAAGTCGGGAATTTCTGCAAGTGACATTAGGACTTCCGCGGGAAGAATCCCCATGGAAAACCTTAAAACTAAACCCTTTTTAAAACCCTTTGCTTAAGTCCAAAAGTTCACCTCACTTTATTAAACATTCATGAGAAGAACATTGGACTGGGGGGACTTGAAAAGGTAGGTCCCAGCAGAGCCCAGTTGGACCCGCAGGACTCACCTTGAAGAGAGACGTCTGCGCAGAAACCAACTGGATCCGCAGGACCCACCATGCTCAGAGACGTTACGTCCTTACGCGCAGTACGCAAGCTATTCCCGCAGGAAATGCCTCCCAATGGTGAAGTACTCCGCCTGTTCCCGCAGCTGCGGATACAAGCCATCAGGGAAGGCCACCCGCGCAGCAAGGCTACACGCACAAGGCACTTAGCTCTCAATAATTCAGTAGTCACCTGAAGGAATGAGCAAAGCCGGGAACAATCCCGCACAAAGGCGGGAGGGGGAATACTCCCGCCCGAATAAGCCAGTCCGTACGATACTGGAGGATCTTTTGTACTGTACCTGACGAGGTATGGGCAAAAGATCTGACCAGAGATACGACAGCTCATTGACAACAGTATGGCGAGCAGCATGCTCTTGTACTGTATGTCACTATTAGCCGCTACCTACTCACCAACTCCTGTCATACCACGTGCATAGCCGGCAGTTGGTGGAAAAGGAATAGCACACAGCAGGCCTGGTCACTATCAGCCGCTGCCTACCCACCAACTACCAGCATGGCACGTGCGTAGGCCACAGTTGGTAGAACAGGAATACTATTCAGCCGGCTATACCTTCTTGGAAACTTACCTTCGGCTATAAATACCCCAAATGGTATGATCATCTAATCTCATCTTGTATCTTACATCTTATACCTGATATCTGCTCTAGCAATCTCTTAATATATACTTATATTCAAGAGCAATCTAGTCTGATTCTCACGCCGGAGGGTGGTCACAAGGAGGAACCCCCCCCCTTCTCAGTGACGAGCTCACGGTGTCTGTTTTGCAGGTTATCAGAAGAACCATCTTTGCCGGATCTAACCCCTCGTGGGAAACATCTATTTAACCCCCAGATTATCCGTAATCTGCCCGGGGTCGATTAGTGTTTCTTCACCTCCCTTTTTGTATGGTTAGTTTTATGTCACGGACCAGATATTTGAAAATCGGGATGCTTAATTTGTGTTGAAACGTTTGGGTTTGTTGGGTCGTCCCGGACTTCATTGGGCACGGCCTCAGCGGGAAAGGAGGTGTACATGCGTAGTCGTGCTTGCACGACGAACGCATCGCTGGTAGCGAGCTTTTGCTGCTCGCCTAATGAGTCTAAAGTATGACGAAACCAACAGACTCTGATTATGAGTGGACTGATTGGCTGGTCTTCGGACGACTCACTGAGTCTGAGGAGTAACTTCGTGACATTTACTTTAACTGGATTCGTTTCATTTAAAAAACTCTAAAAAGTAGTATGCCACGAGTGGCTGACCGTAGACAATTTGTAACCACCACTATTTGTAGACAATTCCTTTAGCAAATTATTATGAACCAAATAATGCCACCCACTTTAATGGACCAAGCAAAATAAAAGACCATCTATGGTGGGTCCATGTAATGAGTTGTCAGGTTCCAGACATTCACAGATTTTTCAAAATTTAGGCACCAATCAGTCGGATCTAGAATTGCCTATACAATGTATAGTATGAGATCTTTAACCTGGCGTTATTAGGTGTTAGAATAAGGATTTGCCTTTCAAAATTATAAGAGACTAAATCGATGGTTAACAAAAAAAATTATAAGCTGCTAAAGAAAGTATTTTTAAAACTTCTTCACTTTGGGGTGATTGTTTAGTCGAGCATACCTAGACTGCTAGACATGCATAAACCGGTTAACTGGTTATTGAAACCGGTTAATTTAATAGCCGGGTTATTGGTCAACGGTCTTAACCGGTTAGACCGGTTGATTGGGTCGGTCAGTAACCGGTTTTCAAGCACAAAAACCTTAACTGGCATAATCGGTTTCGGATATAACCGAACCGTTTAACTGCCAGTTGTTTTCCAATAGAAACCGGTTAACCAGTTTGGATGTGCACCTCTGATCATACCGGCTACCAATTTAATATTTGTTTACTCATTTTGTTATTTCCTTTCAAAATCTCATTTATCTCGACCCGTGTTATGTACCGAAAACTTCGTAATTTTGTTAACATTGCAAGTTCAAACTAAAAGATAAAGGTAATTGCATATTCATAGTCTTGTTATATATATTCTTATTAAGCTTATTTGCGAAGTTGTTCAACTTTAAAAAAACTCATGATCACTTTCAAAGTATCCAAAACCCTTCAAAGTTAAGGCTGTTCACAAGTTAAACCAAGCTGAAAACTTGAGCTCGATTTTTGCTCAAGTTTTTAACTAATCCACCCCAGTTTGGTTTTGGCTTGATTTTATATATTTTTAAACCGAACAGTTATGAAAGGTTAAACTTAAAAGTTACAGTTACTTTAAGAGTCTAATGAGCGAGCCAACCTTAGCTTGTGACTCGAGTCGCTTATTTACAAACCGAGCCAAAACCGAAACTCTTTTAATGATACTCTTATCCACACATCACTTATTGTGCAAGGTGGGACCTCTAATATTACAACCAATATAACACTAACACATCACCAAACTTAACGGTAGTTAGTTGCATCAATACCATCAACATTAACCGAACGAAAGCTTAACGGAAAACTAACCGAAAACAAAACAGAAATTTAAAACTCACCGCATTGGCAACTTTACTCTTAACCATTTTCATATCTTCGAGACTAAACTTGGACGTTACGAGCTTTCTCGGCCACAACTCCACCCCTTCGCCTCCACGAACCACCGTCTTTCGGTCTTTAACCCATAGCCCCCTCATTATAAACTCCGTTACATATATTAAACTAAACCATATTATCTTCAACACTTTGATAATATTATCCAAAGTTCCTAATTTTCTCCGTTTTCGCGTCGGTGAAGTTTGTTCGATCGTAGGCGTTTGATCCGGATCGTTGAGTTTCTGACATAAAGTCAACATCAACGACATGAGCGATATGCCATCGCCAAGCGCGTGGTGTATACGCAACACCACGCATTTATGGGCGGTCAAAACATGGACCTCCCATAAAGGCTTATCAGTGGTCAACGGACACGAGACTGTCAAGTCAGCAATGTATCCGTTGACCACTTCCTCGTCCCTGTCGGTGTAGCAGTCACTGTTTGTGTCTCCTACACCGACAGGGTCAGGACGGACAATGACGTGTCGGTCGATGTCAACGTTGGTTTTCCGCCAGTGTTCACGGCCGTGTTTGTCCGTGAATAGCAGGCTGGAAAACCTGGGGTGTTTGATCATGAGAGAATCGGAGATGACGGTTCGAACGGAGGCGAGTTCTATAGGCCGTTCGAGGCCGAGAACGCCGTTGATGATCTGATTGGTTGCGGGTTGAACGAATAACCGGCCGGCCGGTGATAGAGGCTGGTCGTCTTCAATGGTACTCATTTGTGTTGAGTCAATGGTTGGAAGGCTGCATACGTTTTATTATATAGTTTCTTATATATTATATATATATATATAAATAAATAATATATATTATTACAAGTGTTTAATTATTTATGTAACGCCTGTCAATCTTGTTTACTAATTAGCTTATAAAATACTAACAATAATTAATCACGTTTAATAAATTATTAAATTGAAGTCAACTTGGATATAAAGAATAATCAATAAATAGGAAGCAAGATATTTTATCTTGTTCACTTAATTTTCTTTTTAACATTTATGCAGAGATGGGCAAATAAATCGGTTAATTAAACTGAACTGAAAATCGAAACGAAACTGAACCGGATTGAAACCGTAGGTTTGGAACCGGTTTGTAATTTTCTAAAACCGGTTAATCAAACTGAAACTGGCCGAAACCGGGAAAAAACCGGTCACAACCCGAAACAAAACCGATCAAGACCCAAACCTAAATCGACCGTAACCTGGTCAATAAATCAGTTTCAACCAGAACCGAAACCGATCATAAACCGGTTTTGACTTTTGTTGATCAAATTGAACCGGTTTTAATCTAAACCAGTTTTAAGTGCACCTCTACATTAATGGAAAGAAATGCATAGAATTAAAACATTTAATGAAATTTGATTTAGTTTAGAAGAAAAAAACTAAAAATAATTTAGGTAAAATACTTTCTTACCAATGCATAAAGTTCTTTTAAGAGTTAAATATTTTACTATATTTATCAAACCTTGATTAATTTACTAATTTAGAGCACTAACATTGAAGTTAACATCTCCATCTTAAATTTTGAAATGGTCAAACTGGTTGCGTAGAAAGTTTGTTTTGTTTTATTATTATTATTATTATTATTATTATTATTATTATTATTATTAGTGGTTTAGAGAGAGCCTTGATGAACAAAAACCCATTGCTAGTTGCCTGCAAATGGGGTGTTTGGTGGTGTCCTACCGGAACCAAATCAATTCTGATCAAACCGTATCAGTCTTGGAATTGGTATTAATGGTGATATAAAATACGTGTCGATATCTTTTTTTGACATATAACAATTTTTAGTTTTTGTGTTTTCTCTAAGTTAAGGTTGCTATACCGATAGTGCAAGACCGTACTGATACCGTAACGAATCGAATCTTTTTTTCTATTTTACTAGCAACAATAATTCTTGTAACAATCATATAACTCTACATCGGGGGCTAATTTGTACTTCAATAAATTCCACTTATATTAAATTAGGCTTATAGCAAATGGTAACAAGATATTGAGAGAGCAAAGTCTCTTACAAGTGATGTAATTTTAAAAAGGCTTGTGAGTTTTTGGTTAAAAAATATAAATATGGGCTTCATTTGTATTCAATTAAAATCATCCTGTATGTTTTCAAAAATGTGTATTTTAAATATATTAAAATCAGCCAATGACAACTAATTCAACTGATTGGAGATGGAAAGGTTTACCCACTGATATGAGGTTCCTATGTAAGAGGTTTCAAATTCCAATGTTTTAAAAACCAGTATTTTATACGTATCGGATTTGGTTCAAAAATGGTACAACCGGTTGAACCGGAATGTGTCGAGAGTTTCAACCGGGTTAAATAATTTACCTTGTAATTTCATATAAATACACTTTCAACTCAAAAAATAACCCAAAAGTACATTAATAAACATCACACTTGAACCAAATATCACCCGTGAACAATGGTCGAGTCAGATAGAAAGTTTGTATATTTTGTATATGAAATTAGTCGATTACAAAATATGTAAATAACCCAACATGAATTTGCACGATACAAAATTGGTTGATTAACTAATCGTCTTTCATCGTGTTTACTCGTTTCAAGCTTATCCGCTATGTAAAAGCCCTTTTTAAAAATATGTGCCGCAAAAAATATCAAAAATCTTTTGGATTTAAAACCGGTTTGCCGGTTTTAAACCGGTATTTTTAAAAAAACCGGCGGTACGATACTTTAGCAAATCGTCCAAAAATACCGGGCTCTAAATACCGGTGACCTTACGAAAATCCGGTATAACCAGTTCAACCGGCCGGTACGTACCAGTTTTTAAAACACTGCCAAATTCGATTCTCAACTCATATGCATACTTTGAAATACAGGCCGGTTGTATGTGGGTGAAGCTTTCCAAAGTCCCCTGGTAATCAATTGCACTTGGTCATTCAAAAAAATGTGTATTATTTATTTATTTATTATTATTACTATTATTATTATTATTATTATTATTATTATTATTTCTTCACCCTTGATTGTTTTGTATTTGTTTATCAATGGAATAATAAACAACTTCAAAACCATATCTATAAACCACCCACATATTTTAAGTAGATGTGTGTTTTTATGAATAAATTTGTTTGGTATGAGAAGGTGAAATAAATTCGTTAGGTGTAGAATACAAAAAGAAGGGTAGATTTTTTTTCACGTTAATTTCGTTATCGAATTTATTTATTTATTTTTCATTTATTAAAGAATAACGCGTATATTTCGCTTTCGACAATAACCGGTCTACCTAAACTTCATGTATGGTTATTATTTATACATGTAACCTCGTTATCTCGTATCATTTATAAATGTATCAACAAGACAAATTTAGACATCATTGTTGATTTGTTTCCAACACGTCAATTGAACTTGTCAGTATTAAAAAGACAAATTAGGGCATATGAGTGTTGGCTTCTAACTTCTAAAACATAACTACTTCATCTAACGGTTGATGTTTTTAGGAAGAGTCGAACTATATGGCGTTTTAAGGTTTGGGATCTTTACGGTCTCAGGTTTGAAACCTGACTCAAGAGAGTTTTTTCACTGATAGTCAGGGGCGCAACTTCATTATGGCATCCCCTCCCCCCTCCGCCCACACACACACACACGTTTTTTTCTCACTAGTGTAAATTTTTTACGTGTTTCGTCCGAAACTTTATACGCGTATAAAGCCCCCCCCCCTGCGGGTTTACGGGTCAAGCTTCGCCACTGACCACGGTGGTGGGTTTCCTCCTTGATAATGTTCCTAATAAGTCAGACATGCAACGTCAAAATCAATATAAACAGTTGATATCTCGTCTCAGAAAGACCGGGTATTAAATCAGTATAGCTGCCTTTTTATTTAAATCCCACAGACTGTTCAAGTTGAAACTATGAAGCTGAAAGACTAAACTGCCTTTTATTTTGTTGGCACAATAATATTGATTAAGGCAGTATTGGGCAGCCTTTTGGTACTTTTTTTTTTTTTAAATCTATGTTTAAAGCTCAATCATTGGTAATAGAGACACTAGATGGTTTAAGACGAATATTTATTTGGGAATGCACGGAAGTAAACAATAAGATATGTCGGATCTCGTGGTATTATGTATATGTCCTTTGTTTATAGATTGATTTATTTCTACTAATTTCTCTATTCTATTGTATCTTACTATCTTGTACTCTATATATAACACATATATTTCAATGAGATAAGTAATCGAATTATCAAAGTTTATATAAACTATTTAAAAAATTATAAATTTTGAAAAGAACAATTAACTGATTTTAAAATAATGATAATGAATATGATAAAGCACTCCAACTTTATAGCTACGAAATGGTTATGAGATTGCCCTTTTTATTAACAATCGAAAAATAAGTCCAAATTAATTACAATAACGTTCCAATCACAAATTGAAAGATCACGAGATTGCCCTTGGATCGTTTTTACAACCGTAACTTATATACATAGAAACAAAAATATAAAAACCAACTACTTTTTATGTAAGCCATGATTTGCAATAATAATAAAATATATTTTCTCAAAATAAATAAAACACATAGTTAATGGTAGTTATATGTGGAAAATATCAACTCTTAACTAAAATCCCGATGCATGTAAATAAAAGTTTTCATGCAATTTTTTCCATGTGTAAAGCAACTTTCCAGAGTAGAAAAATTAATATATATATACGAACTTTGATCACCAAAAACAACCACCTTCGAATTATCAAATTATCAAATTGCATAGCCTTTTGTCTTTCGATTTTTAGAATGACAATGAACAACCAAAAGCTTACTGTTTTGATGTTCCCATGGTTAGGCCATGGTCACATCTCACCCTTCCTAGAACTAGCCAAAAAACTAAGTAACACAAACAACTTCGACATCTACCTTTGCTCGACTCCTGCTAACCTCAATTCGGTCACCAAAACATTGAAAAACGAGCAAAGTTTAGCATCAATTCGTTTTGTAGAACTGCAACTTCCCACATTACCTGAACTTCCACCACACCTTCACACCACCAATGGCCTCCCTATCCATCTTATGCCGGTTCTCAAGCAAGCTTTTGATATGTCAAGCCCTAGGTTTTCGATAATCTTGAAAACCCTAATGCCTGATTTGCTCATTTATGATATTCTACAACCGTGGGCTCCAAAGGCGGCTGCCGCCCTTGGAATCCCTGCTGTGGTGTTTATCACCACTAGTGTTGCTGCTGCTAATAATAACTATCGTGTCGAGTGCACTGAAGAAAACCACAAAGATTTAGGGAGTATCATTGGGTGTTATAACAATTCGACAAGTATTATTCTTGTTAAATCGTTTAACGAGATTGAAGGTAAGAATTCTGATTATCTTTCTGTGTTGACCGGTAAAAAGATCGTGCATTTGGGTCCACTTGCGGTGGACCCGCGCCATGTGAACATGAAAGAAAACAGTATGATCGAGTGGCTTGACACAAAACCCACTGGATCCACTATTTTTGTTTTTTTTGGGAGTGAATATTTTCTTTCTAGTGGTGATTTGGAGGATATAGCACACGGGTTGGAAATGAGTAACATGAATTCATATGGGTTTTAAGGTTCCCAAAAGGAAAAAAAGAAATAAAGCTTTCTGAAGTTTTGCCATTAGGGTTTCTTGAAAGGGTAAAAGACAAGGGTTTATTAGTTGAAGGGTGGGCCCCACAAACAAGAATTTTAGGACACAAAAATTGTTGGTGGTTTTGTGAGTCATTGTGGTTGGAGTTCAGTCATGGAAGCTATGAAGTTTGGTGTTCCTATAATAGCCATGCCCATGCAGTTTGACCAGCCGGTCAATGCACGGTTAGTTGTCGAAGCTGGGGTCTGTGTGGAGGTGGTGAGGGATGGGAATGGGAGGCTCGGGCGCAAGAACGTGGGCAGCGGCTGTGCAGAATGTGATGGTGACTAAGTTAGGGGAAGCTGTGAGGGTAAAAACCAAGAAAATGAGTGCTACATTGAGGGTTAAAGGAGAGATGGCGATTGAGGCTGCAGTGGAGGAGCTGCTGGAGTTATGCAAAACTGGCAATGGCGAAGTTGAAGAAGATTCAATTGATGAAAGGGCTGAAAGGTTTATCAAAAAGACTTTGGAAGAGATGAGAAGACAAGGGTAAAAGGCATCATCTTTATGAGATGCTTAATTTACATATATGATATATATTACTACTTAGAAGTTTTATTTAGACTTTCACAAAAACTTTTTTTTTTGTGTTCTGGAGGTAAGTTTTTCTTTTCAGCATGTTCTGGTTTTTGATGACATGTTTGTAAAAGAAATCAACCCTTGCATTAAGTTTTTATATTTATGCTTAAGTTTTGGTTTAAGAGGAAGGCTACCCTCTTTTGTGTAGCCTAACTATCAATTATTCAATGAAAAGTTATTAGGTTATATATATATATACTAGTTTTAGAACCCGTGTCACACACGGGATAATTCAAATTATAAAATTATAAGTCAAAAAGTAATTGCATAGTGTATATGAAAAAAAAAATGTATTACAGTTTTGTTTGTATATATACAATGTGTACATAAATTGGTTTTATTTATATCACAAAATGATTTTTTTAAATGAACTTAATAAAAAAACTGTCCGTGCAAAAACGTACCCGAGAATGTTTCTTTCTATTGAAAAATTCATTCTCGGTGTCATATGTATATAATTGAAAGAATTTTGGTTACGAACCAATTTCGGAAATAAGACTTATCATACGATAGTAGTTCTAACCACTCAGCCTAAATACAAAAGAGGCGTTACCTTTATTGATATATTTATCAATTTACCACCCATCAAAGGAAAGTATGACATTAACTTGTAGCAGTGAATGTTCTTCAAGAACTATGTTTTTCTGAGCTACACTATGAAAAAGATTTTGATAAGTTTCAGAGGGCTTCTCGACTTTGTCATAATGACAACATAAAAAATAACATGTTAACCCATTTAATTTTGTGAATATTTTGTTTCATTTGAGCATAGTTTTGCATGACGTGCTTCCCTACAACGTTCTGATCACCATTTAAGGAAAAATTAATGTTCACATAAATATTTCAAATTTGATAAAAGTTAGAAGCATTGATAGGTATGGGTTGGCATGTCGAAAGTGTTCGCAATCTTTTCTTAAATTTTAATAGTTGAGGGAAAAATAGTCAATTTGTTAAATCCCGAACCTTTTGATTATTTCAAAAAATGCCCTTAAAAATAAATTTGAAACCCGAATTATGTTTAAAATTTTAACTTTCATACTTTTGACAATTTAAAGTCAACACTTTGAACCCATAACAAATTTGACGATAAATCTATTTTGCATTCTCAAACTTTTAAAAGTACTCAAAATTTTCATTTTTGACCCGTAACAAAATTTGACCTAAATGTAGTTAACTTATACCAAACAATCTATTTACCAACTTTTGACCTATAAAATCAAATTTAAGTTCCACAAAAAACCCGAAACAATCTTCATTTGAAAAACATGATTTGTTGTTGATTTTTGGAATTCACAATGTATTGAAATATATAGTAAAATAATATATTAGTATTTGTATTTATATTTATATAAATATATAGATATTATATAAATATAGTGTAAAAAGAAAGTGAATAGTTATTGATTTATTACACATATTAGGGTATGTTAGTTTTGGAGGGAAAAAAATTGTGAGAATTAACCAAAACATGACACATGTTCACATTTATTTTACTTTATTAGAATATGTAGATATATATATATATATATATATATATATATATATATATATATTCCTTGTTTATTTAGAAGGAAATTTCTTGTTATTATCGGGACTCGATTTCAAGACTTTTGGTTGTTTTAAATGCTCTGTCTCTATTAAAGTATTTATAATCTTGTTATATTATAATCAACATTCATGAATTTCATAAACAGCAAAATATATCGAAATCAAATGATTTATGAGGCATAAATATTATTTTAATTCAGAAATTAGTAACTTTAGAAGAAACTTGATGCGATTGAGAAGGAAAATATCAAAGCCCCATATTTTAAATATCTTATCCTTTTAAAATTTGATGTTTCAATTATAATATTTTCTTGATATTCATGCGTGACATACTTAGCCTCAAGGCTTACGTATTTAATGCATATATTTTAGGTTATATTCAAAGAGTCTTTTATGTCGGTTACATGCACACTTTCTTACTTGTATCATATGCTAATACTACATTCAAGCTAAGTCATAATACCAACATGTTCTTATATGTTTGGTATTTCCGAAATCCTATAATCAATAGATGATCAAAATATAATCTGTTCATTTATCAACCTGAAAACACGACGTCATACCATGGAAGATAATCATATACAATTACTAATAACCACCGAGTTATCAAAATCCCCAAATTTCATGTGTGAAACAATTCGTTCCGCCTTGTCTATGAATTAACTCATTTCCTTGTTCAATCGATTTTTGATCCTTTGTTAAACAATATTACTGTCATAGTAAGTCCAACTTGTTTTTGACCCGTTATAGAAATGCAGATGACCAAATTTCATCCACATTAAATTCAAAACAGCAAACAGGTTGATTTCGGTTAGATTTTATTTCTGACCCAATAAAAACTGAAACTTTTTGACTCATTGTATAATACAAACAGGTTGATTCGGGCGGGTTCAGTTTGACCACTCCCATATCGACCCGACAAAAAATGAAAGTTGTTCGTCCACACTGAAACCAAAACCATTTTTATTTATTACAAAAAATAAAAAAAAAAGTTTTTGACCCATCATGAAAAAGC